>NW_027468689.1:31909504-32154504 GCF_046254945.1 Alosa pseudoharengus | reverse complement strand
CAGTGTGGGGATTGGACATATAGATAAACAACTAAAAATAGTAGTAGTAGTAAAACAGTAAAATGTATCTCTCTCTCTCTCTCTCTCTCTCTCACACACACACACTCATAATTACATATACATGGTTTCTCTCTCTTTCTTTCTTCGTCTGACTCTTTCTGTCTCTTTCTCTCTCACACAGACATACACACACACACACACACACACACACACACACACACACACACACACACACACACACACACAGAAAGAAAGACACATACACACAACAGAACACAGACCCAAGACATGCTCTCTTTCTCCCACTCTGTCTCTCACATAGCCACTGCACACACGGTGTGACTACGGTCTACCACTGTATGGGAGCTGTGATCACAACTGCAGCGAGCCATAGAGAGGGCAGAGAGTGAAACTTGCTTCATTTGTACATCTCTCTCTCTCTCTCTCTCTCTCTCTCTCTCTCTTTTCATGCAGCACTTTTCTGAGGACAAAAAGAGTTCATGTCCTCAGCTCATCCCTGCTCATAGCTGCTAGTCCTGCTCACTCCTTTACCCTCTTCTCTCTCTGCTCTTCCCTTTGCTCTCAACATATCAGGCTTTTAAAAAAAGCTCTCAAGTTACAGTTGATGTGAAAGAAGAAGAATGTCTGATTCATCTGTTATCCATGGACTCTCTATGGCCTCCTTCACATTCCTGCCCTCACCACACACTTAGATACAAAGCAGCTAACAGTACTGAGTAGATGTGCATTTCTGTCAACATGTGTACTACCTATGAACTTGGTGTTGTTAGCACGTTGCTCCACCTCCTCTACCAGTTGACTCATAGGAGCACTCACATCTCTCTCTCTCTCTCTCTCTCTGTCTCTCTCTCTCTTCCTCTCTCTCTTCAAATAGGCTTTATTAGCATGATTGTGTGTTAAAATATTGCCCAAGCAATCAACACTCAATACAAGAAATTTAGCAAAAAGTGAAAATATTTTAGGAGTATGAATAAATGAATTAATAAATAAATACATTTATAATATTTTTTCTCTCTTTCTCTCTCTGCAACTTCACTCCTCTCCCTCTTTTGTGTCCCTCTCTCCCCTCCCCTCCCTTCCCCATCCTCCCTCTCTCTTCTGCGCTCCTCAGTCTAAGACCATTCTGGGCGAGAGCCTGGCCAACGTGGGCCTGAACCGGGACAACGTGTCCGAGGTGCTGCAGATCTACCTGGAGGCGCAGAGCTGGCAGGCAGGGCCGGCCCTCACACGCCTGGCCCAGAGCATGCGCACCAAGGCCTTCCAGGCCCACACGCCTGCCCAGAAGGCCTCCATACTGGCCTTCCTCGTCAACGAGCTGGCCTGCAGCAAGAGCGTGGTCAGGTAAGCCAGCAACACAGTGCTATCATCTCAATGGATATGATGTTGTAACTGGCTGTAGGGATTACTTTAACATGTTTATACCAGAATATTCTTAAGATTAAAGCAGACTGCTAGAAAGTTGAATGCTCATTCACTGGCATTCATTTGCATTCATTAATCTATTGTATGTGAGTGAATGAGGTCTACGTAGTAATTTACTGAAACATGATTACTGAGGTGACTAAAGGCCATAATAAGGATCCAATGCATTGTCTAAAACTTTTCTATGAACAATTTTATGTATGTGATTGCATTTGCAGAAGAGAGAGTGTGTCTTGAGAGTTTTGAATTTGCTTGTGTCATGTATGACACTATGTATGTTTCAGACTGAGTGCATGTAGTTGTAGCAAAATGTCTTGTGTACATGCAAGTATCTTTGTGTGTGTGTATGTGTGTGTGAGTGTGTGTGTGTGTGTGTGTGTGTCTAAAGTGCTAACTTGAGGAGGTTGAGTGCAGTGCTGTGTTAAATATTCATTTTGAAATAAAGGTGCCTAAAGAAAGGCCGCTGTGGCTAAGTCATGCGCTCTGCATTTTTAATGTCCAGGGTGTAAACACATACACACATAGGTGTGTCACGGAGCTGTGCTTGAATGTGTAATTGAGACCTCCTGTGTGTGTGTGTGTGTGTGTAGTGAGATTGACAAGAGTCTCGATCACATGACCGTCATGCGCAGGGATGAGCTGGCCATGGAGGTTAAACTGAAAAAGTGAGTACACACTCGCACGTTCACACTTGCACGTCACTATACACACATCTTATAGCCTCATCCCACTGCCTTACTGCCACACACACACATTGAATAACTTAAAGGAGTTTGTTGAATTCTGTAGGCATTTTTGCTCATGTTCTGTGTGTTTTTTTGTATTTTACTGACAAAACCTCCACACAGCTCCACTCCATATAGCACTTTTAATCTGTCAACTAGGTCAAACACACAGTCACCAAGTCCTGTAGCATGTTATGAAATGTTTGTATCTGTAAGTATTTGTGGGTATGTTTATTAATTTGTGTGTGTGTGTGTGTGTGTGTGTGTGTGTGTGTGTGTGTGTGTGCAGGCTGAAGATTATCCACGCTAAGCGCACAGGCAAGCGTGAGGTCAGCCTCGGGGGGGAGGAGCCTCAGTCCACAGGCACACCCACTCCAGGAAGCAAGCGCAAGCGGAAGGGCGGCGACAGTGAGGACGAGGACGAGGAGGATGAGGAGAGTGACGAGGCCGGAGATGAGGACGAGGAGGAAGAGGAGGAGGAGGTGAAGAAAGTCAAGAAGGTGGAGACCTGTGACGAGGTACGGGCACAACACAGCACACTGCCTCTCCAAACCTCAGCTGGAGAACACAATAGAAATGCATCTTGAGTAAATAGCACAACAGTAATCATGTTACACTAACATGTACAAAATCACATCTGCACAGAAACACATGTGCTTGGCACACTATAGAAGTGGAGAGTATTTCTGTGTTTCTGAGTTTTTATTTCAGAAAGATGCACATTGTCGATGTAGATATAGCCCGTGCCCCACACTTTGCAGGATTCTCCGGGCATAAAAGCCCACTCTGACAGTTATCACAGTGCTCACCCATCCTCAGCCCTGTGTTCTGTGAGTGGTGAGCATGTCAGGGATTGTCAGAGTGACACGGCGTGGGCTCTGTAGACAGCTGTAAGGCCTGGAGCAGGGGGCTTGTGGGGTCATCATCACATCAGCCCAGATCACTGGCCTAGTCCCCACAAGGGTGGCAGGCCTCATTCAGTTTGGGCCTCCCAAGGGTTGTTTAGAAAGTGTATCGTATAAAGTGTGTATGCTTATGTGTTTATAGTATGTGTATTTCTGTTTGCGTGTATGTGTGTATTTTTGTTTGTGTGTATGTGGGTCTGTACGTGTGTGTGTGTGTGTGTGTGTGTGTGTGTGTTTGTTTATTTATTTGAGAATGTGCCTTTGTTTGTGTGTTTGTGTGCCTGTCTGTGTTTGTATGTGTGTCTGTTCTTACTGTATGTTTGTGTGTGCTTCCGTCTGTGTGCCTGTGCATGTTTTCATGTGTGTGTGTGTGTGTGTGTGTGTGTGTGTGTGTGTGTGTGTGTGTTCCTTTGCTCCAGGACGAGACAGACCAGGCGACTAGTGTGGAGGAGCTGGAGAAGCAGATCGAGAAGCTGGCGAAGGTAAACACACAGATGGGCCGCCAACTCACACACTCCACAGGGGGCTGCTCCGCCAGCAAACACACACGCTTTAACACACAACGGGATACGCACTGATGAGCTTGCTTATTCACACACACACACACACACACACACACACACACAGAGCATATGCATGCTGTAGTCTCAGAGGCATGCAAGCTTGCAGAATGTATGTGTACAAGTGTAGCACCTTTACAGAAGCTTATGCACAGAGCAACACACATGCTAACACCATTTTGTGTGTGTGTGTGTGTGTCCTACAGCAGCAGAACCTGATCAGGAAGAAGCTGTTTGAGGCGTCTCACTCGCTGCGCTCCATGATGTATGGCCAGGACCGCTACCGTCGGCGCTACTGGGTGTTGCCACAGTGCGGGGGCGTCTATGTGGAGGCTCTGGAGAGCGGAGAGGGTAAGTATTCACACACACACACACACACACACACACACACACACACACTAAAAAACACACACGTGCATGTGCCCATACACACACACACACACACACACACACACACACACACACACACACACACTAAAAAACACACGCGTGCATGTGCCCATACACACACACACACACACACATACACACTTGTGTAATGGGAGGATGTAAATGCGAGATTGTTAATGCATTCCTGTGTATGGAGAGCTCAGGATAAGCAAGATGCCCACAGTGACATGTTTTGATAATAAAGCCAAACATATCAATGATCTAAGTTCTAAAAGCATAGATCTTAGAACTAATGTCTTACTGTCTAGGCTGTGAGGCATTTTCAGACTAAACAGTTCTAAGAACAAAGTTCTATGAACTACCTACTGGAAAGTGTACCCCTAGAACTATGCAGTTCCTAGGGCGTTTTTCTTTTGTTTGCACCACCAGTAGGAATGCTGAGTTGATGTATACTGTACATTATTGGAGCACTCCGTGATGGTGGACCAAAACATTGCACATTAATCTTTTTGGCTTTACCCCTTAGATTTTTAAGAGAAATAGACACTGTACAATTTGTAAAAAAAAAAAAAAAAACTATGAAGACGGTCTTGCCATGCAGCCTTGCATATTCTTCTTCTTATATAAACCTGCCTGCAATCTCCAAGCCAAACTAGCGTTCTAGTTCATCATTCTCATACTCACAACCCTCTAGGAGACGAAACGTGTAGTTGGGGGTTGATTGTTATTGTTTCAAGTGAATTTTAAAGATTGCAAAGGCTATTAAAATAAGCTGCAAGTTCTGGTCATGGCAGCGATTGAATCAGCGTTTTTTCTTTTTTTTTTCTCAATCAAATTGACTTTAGGGCAGCAGCCTATCTATTACATCAATATAGAGGAATGAAATGGACAGCATTGCTGTGAGGCTGCTGAAGTTTATTGACAAACTAAAGGCTCATGGTATCAGGAAGCGCTCGAGGGGGATCTACTTTGCTGTTTTCATCCATATTCCTCTCATCTGCCCAGAAGACATTTGTCATGTGATAGCAGTCAGCCCCTTCAGCCTCCTTGCAAATTTAAACAGAAGTTGAATGATTTTTACAGATTAAAAAAAAAAAAAAGTTGGCTATTGTGCTTGACCAATCAACATGTTGTATGTCAGTCATGGTTCCTATGTGCAGGGAAAATACCCTGCCCCAAAGTAGGAGCTAAAATGGTTACAGATACTGCGGTTATAACAAGTTATTCCAATCGCCCCAGCCTCCATATAGGAAAAGGTATAGGAACTACAAAATGTCCCTATAGTGGCAAAACGCCTCAAAAAAAGGTCTTTGGGGTGTGGATTTCTGTCTTTACCTGCTGTTTACGGTTGTGTGTGTGTGTGTGTGTGTGTGTGTGTTGTGCAGGTCCTGAGGAGCTAGAGAAGGAGCGTGAGCGTCTGCGGAGCTTCCAGGCCATGCAGATCAAAGAGGAGCCCCTGCAGCCAGAGCAGGAGCAAAAGGAGGAGGAGAAGGTGCTGCCTCCCACTGATGATGTAGAGGTCAAGCAGGAGCCTACAGAGGAGGAGGAGGAGGAGGATGTGGCAGCGCTGGAGCCAATGGAGGATGAAGGAGGGGAGGAGGAGGAGGAGGAGGAGGAGGAGGAGGATGTAAAGGAGGAGAAACCGGCCGTGGTCGATCCCAAACTGAGCCCCAAGGAGGGCGACGAGAGTAGCGACCCCATCACAGAGGAGCCACAGCAAACAGCCAGCGTCCTACTCCCTCACCCCTCCTCCCCACTGACCGCACCTGAGCCGCTCACTGAGGAGCAGCTCCCCGAGGCCTCCTCACAGGCAGCCGAGGGGTCTCCCCCTCTACCCAATGGCTGCCCGCACGCTGCCCTGTCCACCACGGTGACCTGCCCCTCACCTCCAGACACCTCCCCGAATCCTCCGCCGCCTCCACTGTTATGTAGCAGCCCCAGCAGAGGGGCGCCCTTGGCCCTGCCGCCTGCTGCCCCACACGGCCTGCTGGTAGCGCCACTGGCTGCCGGAGCGTCCATCCCAGGAGGACTGCCACTTTCCCAGCAGCCTTTGCTGCTGCCCAGTGACCAGCTGATGCGGGTGCTGACGGAGAGAGGGGGCCACTGGTTCAGCCTGTTGCCACGGGCACCCTGCGATGACACCTCCCTCACCACACCTCCACCTGGGGCGCCACGCATCACTTCCTCCTCTGCGGACCCCCTGGCTGCCACCACAAGCACCACCAGCGGGGGCGCTACTGCGTCTCCCTCCACCAGCACGGCCCTCCCTCAGCCCAAATCCCCCCCCTCCTGCTCCCCCAATCCCCACGCAGCCAGCCCGCTCCACTCCCTCACCACGCCAGCCAGCTACAGCCTGTCACCACTGCAGGTGAGAACCCCCCCCCCCCCCAGGACACCCACACAACCGCACACACCCACACACACCCACACACCTGCACACACCCACACACACCCACATACATCCACACACCCACACACATCCACACCCACGCAGTTCATTTATATTAGGTGCAATTACAATGGAAAGGAAGCAGTAGTGCTAAAGTTAAACCATAATAATTCTATTTCTACAGTTCTATCTTGTTAAGTACTGTACTTATTTCACAGAGATCCTGTTCTGTTCTGTTCCATTCTATTTGATTCATCTCTCCTTGCTAATTACGTAATGACATTTAGCACATGGCTGTAGCACTGTTCTAAACTGTGCTGATATGTCAGCATATTAACTATAGGAGGTGGATGTACATATATGGGCAAAGTGTGAATATGTGCATGTTTGTGTGTCCATATGAGAGTGTGTAGAGTAGTAATGTGTGTGCCACCCTCTCCTCTCTCTGTCTGTCTCTCAGGTGACACCTGGCATGGGCCTGCCCATGTGTAGCTGGTCCGGAGGGCTGGTGACCCCCCATTTGCCCCTGTGCAGCAGCCCACTGCCCCACTACCCGTCTGGAGAGGGCAGCGCCAGCCCCCTGCTGCCCCCCAGTGTCTGCACCAGTCTGAGCGGCTCGCCCGCTCCGCACGGGGACAAGCCCACTGGGGCCATGTCGCCCGTGCCCATCCTGGAGCTGAGCCGGCCACAGGACCACCCCACGCCACAACCCATCCCAGAGGGTGAGCACTGCGTGGGGGAGGGGGGGGGGGGGGTGACAGAGGAGAGAGTGGGGGAGACAGAAAGAGAGCCAGACCCAGGTTGGCACGTGCAGAAAGAAGTCCATGGACACCTGTGATGGAACAATGGAACTGAGACAGTGGGAGACCCTTTGCCATTTAGCTGGCATCGTTAGAAAAACATGACATCAACATGATGAATTGTCTGTTTTGTTTGTTTTGTATGCCAGTTGTTCATTACTGTAAAAAATGGGAAATCCACTTGTTTGCTCATCCAGTACATATATTGCATGTGTGTGCAGACAAGATGCTGGGCTGGTGGAAGCTGTCGGACATGGGGGAGCTGAAGGCTGTGATGGCCAGTATGCACAGCCGTGGCATCCGGGAGAAGAGCCTGCAGAAACAACTCCAGAAGAACCTGGAGCTCATCACACAGACCTGCAACAAGAACAAAGAAGGTCAGCACATTCACACACATTCACTCACACACACACACACACACACACACACACACACACACACACACGCATAGAGACAGCAAGAAATAAACTCTGACACAATTTTGACATGCACCCATATCCATAATAGTAGGGCTTCGAGTTCTGTAATATTCGAGTTCTATATATTCAGAGTTTTTGTAAAACAGAAACTTCATGCATGAAATGCATGAAATGAAAATCTATTGCTATTAAATTCAGTCATTTGACAGATAGTGGCAGGAAATCAAATTGATTTGGTCATGTCAGGCCATCGCTCTGTTTCACTGATAACCAATCTCATATTTAGTGGCCAAAGGCTATCACTCCCCTCCCTGAATATGAAATGAATTGATTGATTGTGTGTGTGTGTGTGTGTGTGTGTGTGTGTGGACGGCAGTGGCAGTGATGGAGGTATCCGTGCTGGACGACGAGGGCCAGGTGTCGGAGGAGACAGTGCAGACATGGTGTGTGGAGGAGCAGGCCATGGAGACAGACATCGCCCTGCTGGTGCAGGTGGAGGAGCTCGAGAAGAAAGTCACCGCTGCCAGCCTGCAGGTCAAGGTGAGACCACGTACACACACATACTCGCATGCACCAAGGGCGTAGGTTTGGTCTCAGCTTTGGTGGGGACATCCAACCCCCCCCCCCCGGCTGAAAAGTTAACTTTTACTGACAAGAGTCAGACTGTCAATAGACAATAGCCTCTTTCATTATTTATAGTACTCTAAAGTTAATCTCATTATCTCACATCTCATTATATTGTACAGCAATGCTGCTGACAATTGACAATTTGACATAGGCTAATAATTAGAACCTCACCTGGTTTGATGCTGTCTTGTATGCCTGCATACAAAGTGGTTCATTCATTTTGTAGCCTATCCTTTGGCTAGCGAGTTTAACCCTCCTACCATATTGTATATGATAGTGTTATTTGGATATTATTCATCAAATAATGATTAATTATATTTGAATAACCAACAGTGTTAACTTATTCACATTGCCAACACGTTTTTACAGCATGTGTCATAACAATGCAATGACAGTCCTTCAAACGAATTTGGGTCTCCCTTTTATTTCTCTGCATTGTGTAGGCTACACTCAGAAATACATAACATAAACAGAATAGAAACGAAAAATGTCCAGATCCAATGTTTATTGTGACTTCCAAGATTCTAACTTAAGGTAGGCTAATTAACATTCAGTGACTTGGTAATAACATCTATTGTGATAGCGCTACTTCTATGCGACCGTGTTGCGCACCCCTAATCAATACTCCTAATGACCTTGGTTGAAAGATTCCAGAAGCTAGGTTTATCTTTAACAATATCCTGGGTAACATATGCTATCACCAGTTAATACTATTTTTCCACATAATAGAATCTGCATAATTTGAAAGCCTGGTCACTACCACTGCTAGCTTGTGTGGCTAGTTATTTTGCTTACTTACACTCTGCTTTATGAAAAAGTTTCGTATGTCCCCTTTCTACTTCTTTGGTGGCATAGCTGATCTACACACCACAAAAAGGGGTTTGTATGTATGCTGAAGGTAAAAGGGAATATCAAAATGTTTCACTCTGGCCTTTTATGGGGTAGGCCTATGTATTGACAGACAGCCCTGGTAACTTACCGTTGTCGTTGACACACCCGCTTGCTTGACTACCAGTGCAAGAATAAAGCAATGTGTGCAGCATGCGTGTCAGATAACCCTTCCCCCTCCCCCTCGGTTTTTCAGCCAATCAAATGACGACGTTTCTTGTACTGTCGTGCTGGCTGTCGGAATGATCAGCAGCACAAATGAGTTCGCTAAAATATTGGTGGGGACAATTTTGTCATCTTAAAATATTGGTTAGGACTAGTCATGAGCGTCCCACCCTAAATCTACGCCCATGGCATGCACACACACACACACACACACACACACACACATACACACATATACACATTCACTCTCTCACACACACACATTCTCTCTCACACAAACTGCCAAAAGGTAGTGTGTTGAGGGTCTTATGGATGGGCATCAAAAGGCAGCAGGGAGGCAAAAATTAGATGAACTCGCAATTGTTCCACCACCAGGTGTTGAGACATCCAAATGCAAAAACATACAAAAATGGCAAAAAGAAGAAAGAAAGAAAGATTATTATTATTCTCCATAGTCCATGTCAATTGTTGTTATTGTTAATATTTGTTTATAATATATAATATAATTGTATTTATAATATATAATATAATTGTTTTCTTCTCTTGATGTAATTACTGCTTTGGCAATATTGTAACACATACAATCATGCCAATAAAGCTCATTGAATTGAAAGAAAACAATAATAATAATAAAAAGATAATTGTATTACTTTCTAAACTTAAGCTGTAACAAATGGACACTTTGGTCAGTAGCTCACACAATTGAGTGTATTACCGTAACGCTTCCTCTTCTCATCAAGCTTTCCTAAATGACTAAAACTAGTTCATTATATCAGGACGAACAAAACCCCCAAATTGGTACAAACCATGACACTCAATGAACACATGGGTGTCTGTACATTATAGCAAGAAATCTATATTAAACACAGTTAAGGCCTACACGATAACATTTCTACATGGTCACATGTCATTACACATACAGCAAATGCTATACAATAGTTAATTGAATCTGCGAGGACACAACAGCTTACCTGCGGTAAGACACTAAGTTTTTAACATGCTGGAAAACAAACTATACATCAAACAGATATCTCCTACACACATACATTGTTTAGAAGCCTCTAACTATTCGCGGGGCAAACAATATTTTTGGATAAATGGTGAACGTATGTATAAATGAATAAATGGATGTGTGTGAAATGTTTAACGCGATAACCGAATGTGTGCACCAATCTGTTTATCCATGTAAACAACATACCACACAAGCTACAGTAGACATGAATGTATAGCAACAGGGGAAAACACGTGTGACGTGAACAGAAGTCCTTGAGCTGAGCAAACAGTGTATAAAAGTTGCGTGCGGCCGCTATTAGGACGTGTGAGGCCGTGCCTGTAAGCCGCGGCATCACACAAACACACACACTCATTCTTTCTCACACACACATTCTCACACACACACACACACACACACACACAAACACACACATTCACACATGTTCACTCCCATATTCACCTACACACATGGTTTAGACAGGGTTTAAAGAAAGGATCATTTCTGTGCCTGAAGTCTGTTTTCAAATCAGAGATGGCCTTAAACAATTGGCAAGGAGTGCTGCTGGGGTGCCCTCTGGTGCTCTTCAGTTGAATAGCCTTCATCAGAGCATGTCCAAATGGTTGCCTTTGGGCTAGCCCTACTCCCCCTGTTCAAACGTAGAAGGAACAGCCCAAAGGCAACCATTTTGACATGCTCTGATGAAGGCTGATGTGCCAAAACGCATAGGCATTTTTATAAAACATTTTTCATTGATGGCCTTGTCCAGTCTTGAAGCCCTGCTCATATGCAGGTCCCATTGATTTTGTTGTCTTCATCTCTCTTCCCTCCCTCTCTCCCTCCCTCCCTCCCTCCCTCTCTCCTCCCTCTGTCCCTCCCTAGGGCTGGATGTTCCCGGAGACCCAGTCGGAGCGCGAGGACCTGGTGTACTACGAGCACAAGAGCCCCTCCACAGCGACATCCGAGGGTGGGCGTGGGAACAGCAGCGGTGGCGGTTCGGAACGCGGCACGCTCGAGCGGCATCTGGACAACCCGCTGGACATCGCCGTGACCCGACTGGCAGAACTGGAGTGCCACATCGAACGAAGGTACCTGCAGAGCCCGCTGGGCAGTACCATCCAGATCAAGCTGGATAACGTGGGCACGGTCACGGTGCCCGGCCCCGCACTTTCCACGGGCGCTCGCGGGGAAGGGTAGGTCATTCCGTCCCGTCCGTCCTGTCCGTCCCCATCCGTCCTCCCCCTGCAGTCCCGTCTCGTCTCCATCTGTCCGTGTATTCGCTCACGCTCATCTCTCCCTCCTTCTTTTTTTCCTCTGCTGCTGGTCATTTCTCGTTTGGCGTGGCGTTGGTTTGGATCATAGCTTCTTCACTGACAGCCATGGCTGCTTGCGTTGAGGCCAGGGGTCCAAGCGCTGCTGATGCTTGAGGGCTTCAGTTTCCTTTATCTTCCTTTTATGTTGGACTTTGTCTCTTTTTGTTGTTGTTGCCCGCAGCAAATCTGTGCATGGCTCACGTGGAGGCTACAGTATTTTTTCATGTTGCGGGGCTTGTGGTGCCCCACCCCTTTGCACTCTTTCTTTTTCTCCTTCTCTCTCCTCAGCAGTGATGTCAGCACTCTGTGGTCAGTGTATCAAGTGGGATCATCTTCAACCTCATCATCAACCATCTAGTCTTGCATTCCAATCGTTTTAATTGTCTTCATTGGAGAAAAATCTCTTTCTTGTGGACAGTTTGTCTAATCATCACTGTATTTTGCTGTCTAAGTTAGCCACAAGCAAAAATGTCATGTCAACAGTTAAGGCATCAGACAATACTTCAATCTCAACATATAAATCAGACTTTAAATCATCAACCATATTATCGTAAATGTGCTAATTATCAACCATTTCGTTCAAAAATTATTAAAACAACAATGTTCTTTAATACTTCAAATAACAAATTAACCTTACATTTTTCAGTAGCCATAGGTGTGTAGATTTGAACAAAATCTAGTTTGGTTCTTACTGGGGCTTTTACTGCCTGAAATATCCAATTTTGTTTACCACGCTCGGAGGTTAGTGCTGGGCTGGTGGGTGCTTCCCAAACTTTCTCAGGCACATGAACGGTTAGCCCGAGAATTATCGTCGGCAAATCAAAATTCCACTGGAGCTCCAAGCGGATTTGTACACGCAGCCTTACAACACTGTTTACAGCTCTTCGAGTCACGGTAAAATGTAATTTTCGGTACATAGCTAATTTAGATAAACTTATGCTGTGGGTGCTTGTATTTCTTTATGTAAGTATAAGTATATATACTCTTTTGATCCCGTGAGGGAAATTTGGTCTCTGCATTTATCCCAATCCGTGAATTAGTGAAACACACTCAGCACACAGTGAAGTGAAGCACACACTAATCCCGGCGCAGTGAGCTGCCTGCAACAACAGCGGCGCTCGGGGAGCAGTTAGGTTAGGTGCCTTGCTCAAGGGCACTTCACTTCGTGCCTGCTGGTCGGGGTTCGAACCAGCAACCCTCCGGTTACAAGTCCGAAGCGCTAACCAGTAGGCCACAGCTGCCCTTTAGGAATCCGCCATCTTGGTTTGTATAGAAATTAATATTAAGTGACACATACACGTTGGACAAGAGGTTGGACATACATGACTGTTGGTAATATGTGACGTTCCTATACACTTGGTTTACTTTTTAAGACAACCAACATTCATTAGATTTTTTTATCTTTGAAACATACACATACACTTTGCCCTAAATGGCCTACATTGAAATATAGCAGTAGACTATAATATTTTGGAGCATATTTAGGGCAGGTAGGTACCAACTGCAGATGGGTCATGTGCTCTGGCTCTGTAGTTTTAATGCCTCACATAAATCAGATCTGAAGATGAGCTTTAAATGAACCATATCGTTATTTTGTATCAACAGCTAGTGGAAATAGAATACAAATTCTATCTGGACCACATCCTAAAATATGTCCTTGCGAATCTTTGGAACCATATCAGTTTTGTCTCAGTACTTAAGGGACAAACAGGTATAGAGTATAAACAGAATGCTTAAGTAATCCAGGCAAAATTGTTTATGTTATGATCAAACATTTCAAGAAGCTTTCTTGATCCTTTAATGTTGGACACAGGGTGGTGCTGTGTTTCTTGGTGGCCTCAGACCAGCTATTTTTGTTGGCTTTCCTTCCATTTGGTTTTCTTTCTCTCTTTGAGTGCATCCCTGCATCTGGCTTGCTGCAGCTGGATGCTTAACTGTTTAACATAGACGTGGAGCTTTTGGGGGGCCTGCACGGGTTTCACCTCTCTCTTGGGGGGCCTGCACGGGTTTCACCTCTCTCTTGGAGCGTTCTTTTGTTGCCTCTGCATGGTGTGTCAACGTGTCGTTCCACGACAGTGGCGGCTGGCATAAACGTTCCAACACTTCAACCATTCTGTGTGTGCCAACTCCTGGGCCTTGGTGTGGCATGTGTCACCTGTAGTTTGTGTGCGTCTTCATGTGTTTGTATGTGACCAGATGGCACCTTATTGTCATGGAGACAGCCTCTGGGGGTGTTTCCTTTTTGTGCTGGTCTACATTGTTGTTTCAACACTGTATCTTTTGTCTTTATACTTGTGGGACCATTCTACTGGGACTAGATAGATATTTATTTTTGTCACAATTATACTACTCTTAGGCATATGAGTTTGTCTCTAATTCTGCCCCATATTTTTTGTTTTTGTGTGTCTGTCTCTGTCTGTCTGTCTGTGTCTGTGTGTGTGTGTGTGTGTGTGTGTGTGTGTGTGTGTGTGTGTGTGTGTGTGTGTGTGTGCGTGTGTATGTTGTGTGTAGCAGCGAGGAGGAGGTGGCTCCGGGTCTGAAGGTCTGGAGGAAAGCCCTGAGTGAGGTCAGGAGCTCCTCCCAGCTGGCCATGTGCCTGCAGCAGCTACAGAAGTCCATCGCCTGGGAGAGATCCATCATGAAAGTGGTAAGTGTAGGAGTGTGTGTGTGTGTGAGAGAGAGAGAGAGGGTAGAAGAGATGTATAGGTGGCATACTGATAGTATTATATGGGCATTGAGGTGTATGTGAAAGAAAGAGGCCTGAAGACGTCATGGCAAAATTATACTTTTGTAGACCACAGTTTAATAAAGGTAATGGGTAATCAGTTTGTGTGTGTATGTGTGTGTGTGTGTGTGTGTGTGTGTGTGTGTGTGTATGTATGCAGTACTGTCAGATCTGCAGAAAGGGAGATAATGATGACCTGCTGCTGCTGTGTGATGGCTGTGACAAGGGCTGCCACACCTACTGCCACAAGCCCAAGATCTTCACCATCCCTGAGGGAGACTGGTACTGCCCAGCCTGCATCACCAAGGTAACACACACACACACATGCACACACGCATGCACACACGCGCACACAAACACACACATGCACAAACACAAACACACATGCATGCACACACGCATGCACACACACACACACACACTAACACACTGTAGCACAAAAATCCAGGCAAAAAGGGTGTCTCGTCTATAAAGGAAGACCGGGAACACTTCTATGAGCTAAAGCAGAGGGATAGCTCATCCACCTGGATTCACACCATTGAGTTGTTTTACAGTAAAGTAGCTTCCATTGTAACATTGGTCTATCTTTTAATATTTCTTCCTCATTGTCTGTGTCTCAGGCCAGCACCCCATCTCCCAATAAGAATAAAAAGCCACAGACCAAGTCGCCAGCACTGGCAAAGAAGAGCAATGAGGGGGCCAAGCGCAACAACAACAATAACAACAACAACAACAAGCAGCCCAAGCCCATCGAGGAGGCTGCTGCTGCTGCTGCTGCTGTCCCCACTGTGGTCACCACAGGGGCTTCAGCAGGGGCCACGGCCGGGCCCAGCACCCCGCCAAAAAAGGGGGCCAAGGACCCCAAGAAGAGCTCCCCGCCTCCTACCACCACCAAACAGGAGAGTCCAGTGTGTGTAAAGCGCGCTAAGACAGCGCGGGACAACAACAGGGACCTGGGGCTGTGCAGGTGTGTGAATGGCCGTCAAAATGGCAAATGCTACATCAGCGGTCTAGCCAGATTTGTGCACATATATGTTTATCCCCACAGCCATTGATTGTGTTGAATGCATGCCATTGTGATTGGATACTGGGTTTTTTGGTCATTCGGAAACGGGTGTCAATGGGCTCCTTTCCAGACTGACCTGCAGAGCAAATTCAAATTGTCTAAGGGTTCATCTGGGTTCACCCAGGCTATCAGTGATCTCACCTGGGATGTGTTTGCTTGGCTGTTTGTGTGAGTGATTGTGTTTTTTATGTGTGTGCGTGCAGGGTGTTACTAGCAGAGCTGGAGCGTCACCAGGACGCCTGGCCTTTCCTGACTCCTGTCAACCAGAAGTCTGTTCCTGGATACCGCAAGGTCATCAAGAAGCCCATGGACTTCTCCACCATCCGCGAGAAGCTTGTTAGCAGCCAGTAAGTGTTGTGATTCATCTCACGTACACAATAACACACACACACACACACACACACACACACACACACACACACACACACTTACATTGAAATGGGTCATTTTGTATAGAATCCAGGAAAATGGTTGCCACACCATCTCAGATTTTGCTCAGTTTGTCTACATAATATTTAGGTCTCAAAACTAAGATCTGTATAATATATTTGTTAAATTACGTTATCATACATTGTTCACACTTGATTTTTACTCTCAAAAATGCTTTATCTTGGAGGCCATGTTTGGACAGTTTTTCCAAATCTAGGGCCTTGTAGAAAATCAATGAGCAAGTCATACAATCATTTAATGGTTCAGTCATACTGAGAACATGTTTCCTCTCTTTTCAAACACAGTGTGGTTGTCCTCTTAAATGGGAATGAAGAGTTAATTATAATATTATTTTGGTTCAGTTCTCCTTTTAAAATTGGGATATGTGGTAGATAGGGACTGCTCACTCCTTTCCTTCCTTGTGTGTAAGAACTGTCATACATCCTTTGACCAGTGAATACAACCTGCTAGAAAAGTGTTTGGACAGGATGATTGTGTCATCTCAGTGCTGACATTTCTCCCACTCCGTGTCTCCCCTTATGTGATTTGTTCTCTCCCTCCTTCAGGTATCAGAATCTGGAGACGTTCATCATAGACGTGAACCTAGTGTTTGATAACTGTGAGAAGTTCAATGAGGACAACTCGGACATTGGCAGGGCCGGACACAACATGCGGAAGTTCTTCGAGAAGCGCTGGACTGAGCTGCTGAAGCAGACGAACTAAGACACCCTGCTCTCTCTCTCTCTTTCCATCTCTTTCCCCTTCTCTCTCTCTCTCCTTCTTTCACGCTCTTTCTCCATACCAACCTCCATCTCTCTCCATGTGCTCTTTGCTCTTTTTGGCAGTGGACATTTCAGAAAAGACTTGACGTCATAAACTACTCCTCCGTCTGTACTGACAGGACGAACGAGTTCAATCACTGCTGTCGCTCCAGAGTCCCTTGGGGAAACCTCCTCTCCACCAGCCAGGCTTCTCTGTCCCCGTAAACCACTCGTTTGGCTCGCTCACACACTCACACCCAAAGAGACCCTGACAAGTAGGGGGGAGGGTCTTCGTGCAATACCATTTCCTTAAAAGACAGAAACAAAGGAAGAACATGGCACTGAAACTACAACCATCAGAGCTGTAACTAAATAAAGAGAAACACTTTCCACTACCTGTAAATATCTTTTTTAAAAACTTTATGGTTAATATTAATAGTGAATGTATTTAATTTTTTATTATTAATTATTTATGAAAGTAAATAAATAAAAAGTGAAAAAAAGAATAAAAATGAAAAATAAGGTCCACTCTTCATTTTCTATGAAAAGGAAGAAACAACAAAAACAAAACAAAGAAACTGCTTTAAACGAAACTTCTGGAATGTCTTTTGTTTTTTGTGTGTTGTTTTTTTTTGTTCTCTCCAAATATGAAAATCAAGCCAAGAAAAAAGATCACCAGAAAAATAAGGAATCTGTTTACACTGATCTACATGCCAGAGGACATGGAGTATTCAAAACAGCTTGACTGTAGAAACTGCATCTCTCTCTCTCTCTCTCTCTCTCTCTCTCTCTCTCTCTCTCTCTCTCTCTCTAATCTGGCATTGACCACCCTCATGTATATAACTGTCTAGTAATGTCAATATTCAGTCTGGGAATGATGATATGTACATATTGTTTCAGACGTCAGATATGGTTTATTGCCTTAGGAACGATTGTAGCATTCTCCTTATGTTTAGTCTTAAAAACAAAAGGAAAAAATAGTGATGGAACATATATTGGTTGTACAATTCTGCGCATACATATCCACTGCAAACACTGTGGTCTCCTTAAAACTTGGTAGTGCCTGCCCTGAACAGATAGGGGTGTAGGAAAATATTTTTATTTTCATTTTTGTAACATTGTTATTATTATTGTTATTATTGCTGTTATTTTTTAATATATCGAACACACCCACTTAAATGGACATACTGTATTCATATCTATCTGTGTGGAAAAAAATGAAATGTCAGGAGTATTTTTTCAGTATGCCCCCATCCCTCTATCTGCCTTGCCACAGAAAGAAGAACAGCATCTGTGACCACTGTGTTGTGAGTCTTTCTATCTTTTTATCTTGCTCTCTCTCCCTTTCTTTCTTTTTTCTCTCTTTCTGTGTTGTGGCCTACTGGAGGCAGCTAGAACAGTTTTATTTTGTATCCAAGTCAGAGTACTTGAAGTAATTTTATTTAAAGAAAAAAAATGTTGTGGGACATGAAAAAAACACAAATGATAATTGTAGTGTTCTTTTTGTAGGAGCATTATTTTTCACTAGTATGTGTGTGAGTGTGTGGAGGTGTGTGGCACGGGCCTATTAAAGGATGTTTTTAAACCAAGCAGTTTATGTGTGTGTGTGTGTGTTTAGTTATTATGTTATTGTAAATGTTATTTAATGTTGTTATTTTGAATTGTTAGTTGTCTCATTTTAACACTCACATGCTGAACTTGGCTGCAAGAGCATTGTTGTGGCCGAAATAACCACAATGGAATATTCTGTGGTTAAAACTTAAATGGTAGGTGCTTTTATAAATATGGGCTAATATATGTGTGTGGTGGGGGGATGGGTGAAATATTCCTATTATAATTATCCTAAATGCTACTATAATTCAAGCAAGTTGAACTCCTTTTACGTCGGCAGCGTTGAGGAGCAACCTAGACAGATATGAGTATGCGATCTCCGTGTCGGAGGACGAGGTTAGGAAAGCTTTGAAACGAGTTAACATCAGGAAGGCAGCTGGCCCTGACGGCATTTCTGGTTGCGTGTTGAGATTCTGTGCTGTTTAGCTGTCTGGAGTGTTTACATCTATCTTCAATGACTTTAACTCAGTCAGTGGTCCTGACTTGTTTTAAACAATCAGTTATAGTCCCGGTGTCAAAAAATAACAAACCCTCATGCCTGAACGACTATCGACCTATAGCCCTCATATCACTAGTGATGAAGGTTTTTGAGAGACTTATTAAAAACATCATCTGCTCATCTATCCCCAACACTATTGACCAACTGCAATTTACTTACCAATCTAATAGGTCTACTGAGGATGCCATCTCTCATGTCCTTCATACCACCCTTAGGCATATTGAGAGTGGAAAAGGGAATTATGCAAGGCTGCTGTTTATTGATTATAGTTCAGCTTTCAACACCATTGTTCCTCACATGCTGGACTCTAAACTCAAAGATCTTGGACTAAACACCTCCCTCTGTGACTGGATTTTGAACTTTCTTTCTGGCAAACCCCAGGTAGAGAGAATGGGCCAGTTCACCTCTAATTCCATCATTCTGAGCCCACTGCTCTACTCTCTCTACACCTATGACTGTGTGTCATCTCACAGCTCCACTTCCATCCTTAAGTTTGCTGATGATACAGTAGTCCTGGGCCTCATCTCTGACAACGATGAAACTGCCTTCTTGGAAGAGGTGAAAAAGCTGATTGCCTGGTGTCAGGCAAACTGTCTCCAACTGAATGTTAGCAAAACCAAGGAGCTATTGTAGACTTCAGAAGGAGGCAGCAGCAGACTTACACCCCTCTCTTGATTGATGGAACCCAGGTAGAGAAAGTTAGTAGTTTTAAATATCTGGGAGTACACATCTCTGAGGACCTGACCTGGGGTACTCACATCCAAGCTCAGTTTAAAAAGGCCAGACAACGAATGTACCATCTAAGACATCTCTGGAAATTCAGGTTCCCCCCCAGTGATTTTAAAAACATTTTACACTGGAGTCATAGAGAGTATACTGACGCAGTGCATCACTGTGTGGTATGCCAACAGCACTGAGAAAGACCGCAACTCCTTGCAGAAAGTGCGTGACTGTTTGTAACTGTTTGCTTTCTGTTTGTTGTGCTTTTTTACTGAGGGCATTCATATTAATCGCTGATATCAATTGCTACAGCCATAGAAATAAAAATCAATTTTACCAATTTAGGAGGACGCCGCTGTGCGGCGGACTTTGACCTACACGCAATCGCCAGCGTCACGAGACTCTAATCATGTATATAATCATCGCCGGTTCGAGTCCGCCTCGATGCTTCGGCTGCAGTTGCGTCCGTCGTCACGCGAACTCCTGTTTTACCGGACGCTGTCCGGTGGCAGCGGTCAGCCCGTTCGCGAGTGCCACGCGACATCTTATGAAGCAGAGAACCTGAGTGTTTGTAACTGTTTGCGTCCTGTTTCTTGTGTTTTTTTACTGAGGGCAATCATATGAATCATTGATATCCATTGCAACACCCAGAGGAGTAAAAAAATATTTTACAAAATAGGGGAATGCCGCGATCAGCGGACTTTGACCTACGCACGCACGCAGTAGCCGGCAGTCACGAGACTCTAATCATGTATAATGAGCACTGCATTAATCAGCGTCTCCGTAGCACACATGGGAATGGCAGCGCTGTGCTACATAGCACTTTAAGAATGGCATCGCCGGTTCGAATCCGGCCTGAAGCACCGTCCGGCAGTTTCCGCGGACTCACGTTGTTTTACGCGACGGTGCCCTCTGCTCAGCATCTTCCCGATCGCCCGCGACATCTTATGAAGCAGAGAACCTGGGTGTTTGTAACTGTTTGCGTCCTGTTTCTTGTGTTTTTTTACTGAGGGCAATCATATGAATCATTGATATCCATTGCAACACCCAGAGGAGTAAAAAAATATTTTACAAAATAGGGGAATGCCGCGATCAGCGGACTTTGACCTACGCACGCACGCACGCAGTAGCCGGCAGTCACGAGACTCTAATCATGTATAATGAGCACTGCACTAATCAGCATCTCCGTAGCACATATGGGAAAGGCAGCGCTGTGCTACATAGCACTTTAAGAATGTCATCGCAGGTTCGAATCCAGCCAGAAGCACCGTCCGGCACTTTCCGCGGTCTCACGTTGTTTTACGCGACAGTGCCCTCTGCTCAGCGTCTTCCCGATCGCCGGCGATATCTTATGAAGCAGAGAACCTGAGTGTTTGTAACTGTTTGCGTCCTGTTTCTTGTGTTTTTTTACTGAGGGCAATCATATGAATCATTGATATCCATTGCAACACCCAGAGGAGTAAAAAAATATTTTACAAAATAGGGGAATGCCACGATCAGCGGACTTTGACCTACGCACGCACGCACGCAGTAGCCGGCAGTCACGAGACTCTAATCATGTATAATGAGCACTGCACTAATCAGCATCTCCGTAGCACATATGGGAAAGGCAGCGCTGTGCTACATAGCACTTTAAGAATGTCATCGCAGGTTCGAATCCAGCCAGAAGCACCGTCCGGCACTTTCCGCGGTCTCACGTTGTTTTACGCGACAGTGCCCTCTGCTCAGCGTCTTCCCGATCGCCGGCGACATCTTATGAAGCAGAGTTTGTAACTGTTTGCGTCCTGTTTTTTGTGCTTTTTTACTGAGGGCAATCATATGAATCATTGATATCCATTGCAACACCCAGAGGACTAAAAAATAATTTTACAAAATAGGGGAATGCTGCGATCGGCGGGCTTTGACCTATGCACGCACGCACGCAGTAGCCGGCAGTCACGAGACTCTAATCATGTATAATGAGCACAGCATTAATCGGCGTCTCCGTAGCACACATGGGAAAGGCAGCGCTGTGCTACATAGCACTTTAACAATGGCATCGCCTGTTCGAATCCGGCCTGAAGCACCGTCCGGCAGTTTCCGCGGACTCACGTTGTTTTACGCGACGGTGCCCTCTGCTCAGCGTCTTCCCGATCGCCCGCGACATCCTATGAAGCAGAGAACCTGAGTGTTTGTAACTGTTTGCGTCCTGTTTCTTGTGTTTTTTTACTGAGGGCAATCATATGAATCATTGATATCCATTGCAACACCCAGAGGAGTAAAAAAATATTTTACAAAATAGGGGAATGCCGCGATCAGCGGACTTTGACCTACGCACGCACGCAGTAGCCGGCAGTCACGAGACTCTAATCATGTATAATGAGCACTGCATTAATGGTGTCTCCGTAGCACACATGGGAAAGGCAGCGCTGTGCTACATAGCACTTTAAGAATGTCATCGCAGGTTCGAATCCATCCTGAAGCACCGTCCGGCAGTTTCCGCGGTCTCACGTTGTTTTACGCGACAGTGCCCTCTGCTCAGCGTCTTCCCGATCGCCGGCGACATCTTATGAAGCAGAGTTTGTAACTGTTTGCGTCCAGTTTTTTGTGCTTTTTTACTGAGGGCAATCATATGAATCATTGATATCCATTGCAACACCCAGAGGAGTAAAAAATTATTTTACAAAATAGGGGAATGCCGCGATCAGCGGACTTTGACCTACGCACGCACGCACGCAGTAGCCGGCAGTCACGAGACTCTAATCATGTATAATGAGCACTGCATTAATCAGCGTCTCCGTAGCACACATGGGAAAGGCAGCGCTGTGCTACATAGCACTTTAAGAATGGCATCGCCGGTTCGATTCCGGCCTGAAGCACCGTCCGGCAGTTTCCGCGGACTCACGTTGTTTTACGCGACGGTGCCCTCTGCTCAGCGTCTTCCCGATCGCCCGCGACATCTTATGAAGCAGAGAACCTGAGTGTTTGTAACTGTTTGCGTCCTGTTTCTTGTGTTTTTTTACTGAGGGCAATCATATGAATCATTGATATCCATTGCAACACCCAGAGGAGTAAAAAAATATTTTACAAAATAGGGGAATGCCACGATCAGCGGACTTTGACCTACGCACGCACGCAGTAGCCGGCAGTCACGAGACTCTAATCATGTATAATGAGCACTGCATTAATCAGCGTCTCCGTAGCACACATGGGAATGGCAGCGCTGTGCTACATAGCACTTTAAGAATGGCATCGCCGGTTCGAATCCGGCCTGAAGCACTGTCCGGCAGTTTCCGCGGACTCACGTTGTTTTACGCGACGGTGCCCTCTGCTCAGCGTCTTCCCGATCGCCCGCGACATCTTATGAAGCAGAGAACCTGGGTGTTTGTAACTGTTTGCGTCCTGTTTCTTGTGTTTTTTTACTGAGGGCAATCATATGAATCATTGATATCCATTGCAACACCCAGAGGAGTAAAAAATAATTTTACAAAATAGGGGAATGCCGCGATCAGCGGACTTTGACCTACGCACGCACGCACGCAGTAGCCGGCAGTCACGAGACTCTAATCATGTATAATGAGCACTGCATTAATCAGCGTCTCCTTAGCACACATGGGAAAGGCAGCGCTGTGCTACATAGCACTTTAAGAATGGCATCGCCGGTTCGAATCCGGCCTGAAGCACAGTCCGGCTTTTTCCGCGGTCTCACGATGTTTTACGCGACGGTGCCCTCTGCTCAGCGTCTTCCCGATCGCCCGCGACATCTTATGAAGCAGAGTTTGTAACTGTTTGCGTCCTGTTTCTTGTGCTTTTTTACTGAGGGCAATCATATGAATCATTGATATCCATTGCAACACCCAGAGGACTAAAAAATAATTTTACAAAATAGGGGAATGCTGCGATCGGCGGACTTTGACCTACGCACGCACGCACGCAGTCGCCGGCAGTCACGAGACTCTAATCATGTATAATGAGCACAGCATTAATCGGCGTCTCCGTAGCACACATGGGAAAGGCAGCGCTGTGCTACATAGCACTTTAAGAATGGCATCGCCGGTTCGAATCCGGCCTGAAGCACCGTCCGGCAGTTTCCGCGGACTCACGTTGTTTTACGCGACGGTGCCCTCTGCTCAGCGTCTTCCCGATCGCCCGCGACATCTTATGAAGCAGAGAACCTGAGTGTTTGTAACTGTTTGCGTCCTGTTTCTTGTGTTTTTTTACTGAGGGCAATCATATGAATCATTGATATCCATTGCAACACCCAGAGGAGTAAAAAAATATTTTACAAAATAGGGGAATGCCGCGATCAGCGGACTTTGACCTACGCACGCACGCACGCAGTAGCCGGCAGTCACGAGACTCTAATCATGTATAATGAGCACTGCACTAATCAGCATCTTCGTAGCACATATGGGAAAGGCAGCGCTGTGCTACATAGCACTTTAAGAATGTCATCGCAGGTTCGAATCCAGCCAGAAGCACCGTCCGGCACTTTCCGCGGTCTCACGTTGTTTTACGCGACAGTGCCCTCTGCTCAGCGTCTTCCCGATCGCCGGCGACATCTTATGAAGCAGAGTTTGTAACTGTTTGCGTCCTGTTTTTTGTGCTTTTTTACTGAGGGCAATCATATGAATCATTGATATCCATTGCAACACCCAGAGGACTAAAAAATAATTTTACAAAATAGGGGAATGCTGCGATCGGCGGGCTTTGACCTATGCACGCACGCACGCAGTAGCCGGCAGTCACGAGACTCTAATCATGTATAATGAGCACAGCATTAATCGGCGTCTCCGTAGCACACATGGGAAAGGCAGCGCTGTGCTACATAGCACTTTAAGAATGGCATCGCCGGTTCGAATCCGGCCTGAAGCACCGTCCGGCAGTTTCCGCGGACTCACGTTGTTTTACGCGACGGTGCCCTCTGCTCAGCGACATCCTATGAAGCAGAGAACCTGAGTGTTTGTAACTGTTTGCGTCCTGTTTCTTGTGTTTTTTTACTGAGGGCAATCATATGAATCATTGATATCCATTGCAACACCCAGAGGAGTAAAAAATTATTTTACAAAATAGGGGAATGCCGCGATCAGCGGACTTTGACCTACGCACGCACGCAGTAGCCGGCAGTCACGAGACTCTAATCATGTATAATGAGCACTGCATTAATCAGCGTCTCCGTAGCACACATGGGAATGGCAGCGCTGTGCTACATAGCACTTTAAGAATGGCATCGCCGGTTCGAATCCGGCCTGAAGCACCGTCCGGCAGTTTCCGCGGACTCACGTTCTTTTACGCGACGGTGCCCTCTGCTCAGCGTCTTCCCGATCGCCCGCGACATCTTATGAAGCAGAGAACCTGGGTGTTTGTAACTGTTTGCGTCCTGTTTCTTGTGTTTTTTTACTGAGGGCAATCATATGAATCATTGATATCCATTGCAACACCCAGAGGAGTAAAAAATAATTTTACAAAATAGGGGAATGCCGCGATCAGCGGACTTTGACCTACGCACGCACGCACGCAGTAGCCGGCAGTCACGAGACTCTAATCATGTATAATGAGCACTGCATTAATCAGCGTCTCCGTAGCACACATGGGAAAGGCAGCGCTGTGCTACATAGCACTTTAAGAATGGCATCGCCGGTTCGATTCCGGCCTGAAGCACCGTCCGGCAGTTTCCGCGGACTCACGTTGTTTTACGCGACGGTGCCCTCTGCTCAGCGTCTTCCCGATCGCCCGCGACATCTTATGAAGCAGAGAACCTGAGTGTTTGTAACTGTTTGCGTCCTGTTTCTTGTGTTTTTTTACTGAGGGCAATCATATGAATCATTGATATCCATTGCAACACCCAGAGGAGTAAAAAAATATTTTACAAAATAGGGGAATGCCACGATCAGCGGACTTTGACCTACGCACGCACGCAGTAGCCGGCAGTCACGAGACTCTAATCATGTATAATGAGCACTGCATTAATCAGCGTCTCCGTAGCACACATGGGAATGGCAGCGCTGTGCTACATAGCACTTTAAGAATGGCATCGCCGGTTCGAATCCGGCCTGAAGCACCGTCCGGCAGTTTCCGCGGACTCACGTTGTTTTACGCGACGGTGCCCTCTGCTCAGCGTCTTCCCGATCGCCCGCGACATCTTATGAAGCAGAGAACCTGGGTGTTTGTAACTGTTTGCGTCCTGTTTCTTGTGTTTTTTTACTGAGGGCAATCATATGAATCATTGATATCCATTGCAACACCCAGAGGAGTAAAAAATAATTTTACAAAATAGGGGAATGCCGCGATCAGCGGACTTTGACCTACGCACGCACGCACGCAGTAGCCGGCAGTCACGAGACTCTAATCATGTATAATGAGCACTGCATTAATCAGCGTCTCCTTAGCACACATGGGAAAGGCAGCGCTGTGCTACATAGCACTTTAAGAATGGCATCGCCGGTTCGAATCCGGCCTGAAGCACAGTCCGGCTTTTTCCGCGGTCTCACGATGTTTTACGCGACGGTGCCCTCTGCTCAGCGTCTTCCCGATCGCCCGCGACATCTTATGAAGCAGAGTTTGTAACTGTTTGCGTCCTGTTTCTTGTGCTTTTTTACTGAGGGCAATCATATGAATCATTGATATCCATTGCAACACCCAGAGGACTAAAAAATAATTTTACAAAATAGGGGAATGCTGCGATCGGCGGACTTTGACCTACGCACGCACGCACGCAGTCGCCGGCAGTCACGAGACTCTAATCATGTATAATGAGCACAGCATTAATCGGCGTCTCCGTAGCACACATGGGAAAGGCAGCGCTGTGCTACATAGCACTTTAAGAATGGCATCGCCGGTTCGAATCCGGCCTGAAGCACCGTCCGGCAGTTTCCGCGGACTCACGTTGTTTTACGCGACGGTGCCCTCTGCTCAGCGTCTTCCCGATCGCCCGCGACATCTTATGAAGCAGAGAACCTGAGTGTTTGTAACTGTTTGCGTCCTGTTTCTTGTGTTTTTTTACTGAGGGCAATCATATGAATCATTGATATCCATTGCAACACCCAGAGGAGTAAAAAAATATTTTACAAAATAGGGGAATGCCGCGATCAGCGGACTTTGACCTACGCACGCACGCACGCAGTAGCCGGCAGTCACGAGACTCTAATCATGTATAATGAGCACTGCACTAATCAGCATCTTCGTAGCACATATGGGAAAGGCAGCGCTGTGCTACATAGCACTTTAAGAATGTCATCGCAGGTTCGAATCCAGCCAGAAGCACCGTCCGGCACTTTCCGCGGTCTCACGTTGTTTTACGCGACAGTGCCCTCTGCTCAGCGTCTTCCCGATCGCCGGCGACATCTTATGAAGCAGAGTTTGTAACTGTTTGCGTCCTGTTTTTTGTGCTTTTTTACTGAGGGCAATCATATGAATCATTGATATCCATTGCAACACCCAGAGGACTAAAAAATAATTTTACAAAATAGGGGAATGCTGCGATCGGCGGGCTTTGACCTATGCACGCACGCACGCAGTAGCCGGCAGTCACGAGACTCTAATCATGTATAATGAGCACAGCATTAATCGGCGTCTCCGTAGCACACATGGGAAAGGCAGCGCTGTGCTACATAGCACTTTAAGAATGGCATCGCCGGTTCGAATCCGGCCTGAAGCACCGTCCGGCAGTTTCCGCGGACTCACGTTGTTTTACGCGACGGTGCCCTCTGCTCAGCGACATCCTATGAAGCAGAGAACCTGAGTGTTTGTAACTGTTTGCGTCCTGTTTCTTGTGTTTTTTTACTGAGGGCAATCATATGAATCATTGATATCCATTGCAACACCCAGAGGAGTAAAAAATTATTTTACAAAATAGGGGAATGCCGCGATCAGCGGACTTTGACCTACGCACGCACGCAGTAGCCGGCAGTCACGAGACTCTAATCATGTATAATGAGCACTGCATTAATCAGCGTCTCCGTAGCACACATGGGAATGGCAGCGCTGTGCTACATAGCACTTTAAGAATGGCATCGCCGGTTCGAATCCGGCCTGAAGCACCGTCCGGCAGTTTCCGCGGACTCACGTTCTTTTACGCGACGGTGCCCTCTGCTCAGCGTCTTCCCGATCGCCCGCGACATCTTATGAAGCAGAGAACCTGGGTGTTTGTAACTGTTTGCGTCCTGTTTCTTGTGTTTTTTTACTGAGGGCAATCATATGAATCATTGATATCCATTGCAACACCCAGAGGAGTAAAAAATAATTTTACAAAATAGGGGAATGCCGCGATCAGCGGACTTTGACCTACGCACGCACGCACGCAGTAGCCGGCAGTCACGAGACTCTAATCATGTATAATGAGCACTGCATTAATCAGCGTCTCCGTAGCACACATGGGAAAGGCAGCGCTGTGCTACATAGCACTTTAAGAATGGCATCGCCGGTTCGATTCCGGCCTGAAGCACCGTCCGGCAGTTTCCGCGGACTCACGTTGTTTTACGCGACGGTGCCCTCTGCTCAGCGTCTTCCCGATCGCCCGCGACATCTTATGAAGCAGAGAACCTGAGTGTTTGTAACTGTTTGCGTCCTGTTTCTTGTGTTTTTTTACTGAGGGCAATCATATGAATCATTGATATCCATTGCAACACCCAGAGGAGTAAAAAAATATTTTACAAAATAGGGGAATGCCACGATCAGCGGACTTTGACCTACGCACGCACGCAGTAGCCGGCAGTCACGAGACTCTAATCATGTATAATGAGCACTGCATTAATCAGCGTCTCCGTAGCACACATGGGAATGGCAGCGCTGTGCTACATAGCACTTTAAGAATGGCATCGCCGGTTCGAATCCGGCCTGAAGCACCGTCCGGCAGTTTCCGCGGACTCACGTTGTTTTACGCGACGGTGCCCTCTGCTCAGCGTCTTCCCGATCGCCCGCGACATCTTATGAAGCAGAGAACCTGGGTGTTTGTAACTGTTTGCGTCCTGTTTCTTGTGTTTTTTTACTGAGGGCAATCATATGAATCATTGATATCCATTGCAACACCCAGAGGAGTAAAAAATAATTTTACAAAATAGGGGAATGCCGCGATCAGCGGACTTTGACCTACGCACGCACGCACGCAGTAGCCGGCAGTCACGAGACTCTAATCATGTATAATGAGCACTGCATTAATCAGCGTCTCCTTAGCACACATGGGAAAGGCAGCGCTGTGCTACATAGCACTTTAAGAATGGCATCGCCGGTTCGAATCCGGCCTGAAGCACAGTCCGGCTTTTTCCGCGGTCTCACGATGTTTTACGCGACGGTGCCCTCTGCTCAGCGTCTTCCCGATCGCCCGCGACATCTTATGAAGCAGAGTTTGTAACTGTTTGCGTCCTGTTTCTTGTGCTTTTTTACTGAGGGCAATCATATGAATCATTGATATCCATTGCAACACCCAGAGGACTAAAAAATAATTTTACAAAATAGGGGAATGCTGCGATCGGCGGACTTTGACCTACGCACGCACGCACGCAGTCGCCGGCAGTCACGAGACTCTAATCATGTATAATGAGCACAGCATTAATCGGCGTCTCCGTAGCACACATGGGAAAGGCAGCGCTGTGCTACATAGCACTTTAAGAATGGCATCGCCGGTTCGAATCCGGCCTGAAGCACCGTCCGGCAGTTTCCGCGGACTCACGTTGTTTTACGCGACGGTGCCCTCTGCTCAGCGTCTTCCCGATCGCCCGCGACATCTTATGAAGCAGAGAACCTGAGTGTTTGTAACTGTTTGCGTCCTGTTTCTTGTGTTTTTTTACTGAGGGCAATCATATGAATCATTGATATCCATTGCAACACCCAGAGGAGTAAAAAAATATTTTACAAAATAGGGGAATGCCGCGATCAGCGGACTTTGACCTACGCACGCACGCACGCAGTAGCCGGCAGTCACGAGACTCTAATCATGTATAATGAGCACTGCACTAATCAGCATCTTCGTAGCACATATGGGAAAGGCAGCGCTGTGCTACATAGCACTTTAAGAATGTCATCGCAGGTTCGAATCCAGCCAGAAGCACCGTCCGGCACTTTCCGCGGTCTCACGTTGTTTTACGCGACAGTGCCCTCTGCTCAGCGTCTTCCCGATCGCCGGCGACATCTTATGAAGCAGAGTTTGTAACTGTTTGCGTCCTGTTTTTTGTGCTTTTTTACTGAGGGCAATCATATGAATCATTGATATCCATTGCAACACCCAGAGGACTAAAAAATAATTTTACAAAATAGGGGAATGCTGCGATCGGCGGGCTTTGACCTATGCACGCACGCACGCAGTAGCCGGCAGTCACGAGACTCTAATCATGTATAATGAGCACAGCATTAATCGGCGTCTCCGTAGCACACATGGGAAAGGCAGCGCTGTGCTACATAGCACTTTAAGAATGGCATCGCCGGTTCGAATCCGGCCTGAAGCACCGTCCGGCAGTTTCCGCGGACTCACGTTGTTTTACGCGACGGTGCCCTCTGCTCAGCGACATCCTATGAAGCAGAGAACCTGAGTGTTTGTAACTGTTTGCGTCCTGTTTCTTGTGTTTTTTTACTGAGGGCAATCATATGAATCATTGATATCCATTGCAACACCCAGAGGAGTAAAAAAATATTTTACAAAATAGGGGAATGCCGCGATCAGCGGACTTTGACCTACGCACGCACGCAGTAGCCGGCAGTCACGAGACTCTAATCATGTATAATGAGCACTGCACTAATCAGCATCTCCGTAGCACATATGGGAAAGGCAGCGCTGTGCTACATAGCACTTTAAGAATGTCATCGCAGGTTCGAATCCAGCCAGAAGCACCGTCCGGCACTTTCCGCGGTCTCACGTTGTTTTACGCGACAGTGCCCTCTGCTCAGCGTCTTCCCGATCGCCGGCGACATCTTATGAAGCAGAGTTTGTAACTGTTTGCGTCCTGTTTTTTGTGCTTTTTTACTGAGGGCAATCATATGAATCATTGATATCCATTGCAACACCCAGAGGAGTAAAAAATTATTTTACAAAATAGGGGAATGCCGCGATCAGCGGACTTTGACCTACGCACGCACGCAGTAGCCGGCAGTCACGAGACTCTAATCATGTATAATGAGCACTGCATTAATGGTGTCTCCGTAGCACACATGGGAAAGGCAGCGCTGTGCTACATAGCACTTTAAGAATGTCATCGCAGGTTCGAATCCATCCTGAAGCACCGTCCGGCAGTTTCCGCGGTCTCACGTTGTTTTATGCGACAGTGCCCTCTGCTCAGCGTCTTCCCGATCGCCGGCGACATCTTATGAAGCAGAGTTTGTAACTGTTTGCGTCCTGTTTTTTGTGCTTTTTTACTGAGGGCAATCATATGAATCATTGATATCCATTGCAACACCCAGAGGAGTAAAAAATTATTTTACAAAATAGGGGAATGCTGCAATCGGCGGACTTTGACCTACGCACGCACGCACGCAGTAGCCGGCAGTCACGAGACTCTAATCATGTATAATGAGCACTGCATTAATGGTGTCTCCGTAGCACACATGGGAAAGGCAGCGCTGTGCTACATAGCACTTTAAGAATGTCATCGCAGGTTCGAATCCAGCCTGAAGCACAGGCCGGCTTTTTCCGCGGTCTCACGATGTTTTACGCAACGGTGCCCTCTGCTCAGCGTCTTCCCGATTGCCCGCGACATCTTATGAAGCAGAGTTTGTAACTGTTTGCGTCCTGTTTCTTGTGCTTTTTTACTGAGGGCAATCATATGAATCATTGATATCCATTGCAACACCCAGAGGACTAAAAAATAATTTTACAAAATAGGGGAATGCTGCGATCGGCGGACTTTGACCTACGCACGCACGCACGCAGTCGCCGGCAGTCACGAGACTCTAATCATGTATAATGAGCACAGCATTAATCGGCGTCTCCGTAGCACACATGGGAAAGGCAGCGCTGTGCTACATAGCACTTTAAGAATGGCATCGCCGGTTCGAATCCGGCCTGAAGCACCGTCCGGCAGTTTCCGCGGACTCACGTTGTTTTACGCGACGGTGCCCTCTGCTCAGCGTCTTCCCGATCGCCCGCGACATGTTATGAAGCAGAGAACCTGAGTGTTTGTAACTGTTTGCGTCCTGTTTCTTGTGTTTTTTTACTGAGGGCAATCATATGAATCATTGATATCCATTGCAACACCCAGAGGAGTAAAAAATTATTTTACAAAATAGGGGAATGCCGCGATCAGCGGACTTTGACCTACGCACGCACGCAGTAGCCGGCAGTCACGAGACTCTAATCATGTATAATGAGCACTGCATTAATCAGCGTCTCCGTAGCACACATGGGAATGGCAGCGCTGTGCTACATAGCACTTTAAGAATGGCATCGCCGGTTCGAATCCGGCCTGAAGCACCGTCCGGCAGTTTCCGCGGACTCACGTTGTTTTACGCGACGGTGCCCTCTGCTCAGCGTCTTCCCGATCGCCCGCGACATCTTATGAAGCAGAGAACCTGGGTGTTTGTCACTGTTTGCGTCCTGTTTCTTGTGTTTTTTTACTGAGGGCAATCATATGAATCATTGATATCCATTGCAACACCCAGAGGAGTAAAAAATAATTTTACAAAATAGGGGAATGCCGCGATCAGCGGACTTTGACCTACACACGCACGCACGCAGTAGCCGGCAGTCACGAGACTCTAATCATGTATAATGAGCACTGCATTAATCAGCGTCTCCTTAGCACACATGGGAAAGGCAGCGCTGTGCTACATAGCACTTTAAGAATGGCATCGCCGGTTCGAATCCGGCCTGAAGCACCGTCCGGCAGTTTCCGCGGACTCACGTTGTTTTACGCGACGGTGCCCTCTGCTCAGCGTCTTCCCGATCGCCCGCGACATCTTATGAAGCAGAGAACCTGAGTGTTTGTAACTGTTTGCGTCCTGTTTCTTGTGTTTTTTTACTGAGGGCAATCATATGAATCATTGATATCCATTGCAACACCCAGAGGAGTAAAAAAATATTTTACAAAATAGGGGAATGCCGCGATCAGCGGACTTTGACCTACGCACGCACGCACGCAGTAGCCGGCAGTCACGAGACTCTAATCATGTATAATGAGCACTGCACTAATCAGCATCTTCGTAGCACATATGGGAAAGGCAGCGCTGTGCTACATAGCACTTTAAGAATGTCATCGCAGGTTCGAATCCAGCCAGAAGCACCGTCCGGCACTTTCCGCGGTCTCACGTTGTTTTACGCGACAGTGCCCTCTGCTCAGCGTCTTCCCGATCGCCGGCGACATCTTATGAAGCAGAGTTTGTAACTGTTTGCGTCCTGTTTTTTGTGCTTTTTTACTGAGGGCAATCATATGAATCATTGATATCCATTGCAACACCCAGAGGACTAAAAAATAATTTTACAAAATAGGGGAATGCTGCGATCGGCGGGCTTTGACCTATGCACGCACGCACGCAGTAGCCGGCAGTCACGAGACTCTAATCATGTATAATGAGCACTGCATTAATGGTGTCTCCGTAGCACACATGGGAAAGGCAGCGCTGTGCTACATAGCACTTTAAGAATGTCATCGCAGGTTCGAATCCATCCTGAAGCACCGTCCGGCAGTTTCCGCGGTCTCACGTTGTTTTACGCGACAGTGCCCTCTGCTCAGCGTCTTCCCGATCGCCGGCGACATCTTATGAAGCAGAGTTTGTAACTGTTTGCGTCCTGTTTTTTGTGCTTTTTTACTGAGGGCAATCATATGAATCATTGATATCCATTGCAACACCCAGAGGAGTAAAAAATTATTTTACAAAATAGGGGAATGCTGCAATCGGCGGACTTTGACCTACGCACGCACGCACGCAGTAGCCGGCAGTCACGAGACTCTAATCATGTATAATGAGCACTGCATTAATGGTGTCTCCGTAGCACACATGGGAAAGGCAGCGCTGTGCTACATAGCACTTTAAGAATGTCATCGCAGGTTCGAATCCAGCCTGAAGCACAGGCCGGCTTTTTCCGCGGTCTCACGATGTTTTACGCAACGGTGCCCTCTGCTCAGCGTCTTCCCGATTGCCCGCGACATCTTATGAAGCAGAGTTTGTAACTGTTTGCGTCCTGTTTCTTGTGCTTTTTTACTGAGGGCAATCATATGAATCATTGATATCCATTGCAACACCCAGAGGACTAAAAAATAATTTTACAAAATAGGGGAATGCTGCGATCGGCGGACTTTGACCTACGCACGCACGCACGCAGTCGCCGGCAGTCACGAGACTCTAATCATGTATAATGAGCACAGCATTAATCGGCGTCTCCGTAGCACACATGGGAAAGGCAGCGCTGTGCTACATAGCACTTTAAGAATGGCATCGCCGGTTCGAATCCGGCCTGAAGCACCGTCCGGCAGTTTCCGCGGACTCACGTTGTTTTACGCGACGGTGCCCTCTGCTCAGCGTCTTCCCGATCGCCCGCGACATGTTATGAAGCAGAGAACCTGAGTGTTTGTAACTGTTTGCGTCCTGTTTCTTGTGTTTTTTTACTGAGGGCAATCATATGAATCATTGATATCCATTGCAACACCCAGAGGAGTAAAAAATTATTTTACAAAATAGGGGAATGCCGCGATCAGCGGACTTTGACCTACGCACGCACGCAGTAGCCGGCAGTCACGAGACTCTAATCATGTATAATGAGCACTGCATTAATCAGCGTCTCCGTAGCACACATGGGAATGGCAGCGCTGTGCTACATAGCACTTTAAGAATGGCATCGCCGGTTCGAATCCGGCCTGAAGCACCGTCCGGCAGTTTCCGCGGACTCACGTTGTTTTACGCGACGGTGCCCTCTGCTCAGCGTCTTCCCGATCGCCCGCGACATCTTATGAAGCAGAGAACCTGGGTGTTTGTCACTGTTTGCGTCCTGTTTCTTGTGTTTTTTTACTGAGGGCAATCATATGAATCATTGATATCCATTGCAACACCCAGAGGAGTAAAAAATAATTTTACAAAATAGGGGAATGCCGCGATCAGCGGACTTTGACCTACACACGCACGCACGCAGTAGCCGGCAGTCACGAGACTCTAATCATGTATAATGAGCACTGCATTAATCAGCGTCTCCTTAGCACACATGGGAAAGGCAGCGCTGTGCTACATAGCACTTTAAGAATGGCATCGCCGGTTCGAATCCGGCCTGAAGCACCGTCCGGCAGTTTCCGCGGACTCACGTTGTTTTACGCGACGGTGCCCTCTGCTCAGCGTCTTCCCGATCGCCCGCGACATCTTATGAAGCAGAGAACCTGAGTGTTTGTAACTGTTTGCGTCCTGTTTCTTGTGTTTTTTTACTGAGGGCAATCATATGAATCATTGATATCCATTGCAACACCCAGAGGAGTAAAAAAATATTTTACAAAATAGGGGAATGCCGCGATCAGCGGACTTTGACCTACGCACGCACGCACGCAGTAGCCGGCAGTCACGAGACTCTAATCATGTATAATGAGCACTGCACTAATCAGCATCTTCGTAGCACATATGGGAAAGGCAGCGCTGTGCTACATAGCACTTTAAGAATGTCATCGCAGGTTCGAATCCAGCCAGAAGCACCGTCCGGCACTTTCCGCGGTCTCACGTTGTTTTACGCGACAGTGCCCTCTGCTCAGCGTCTTCCCGATCGCCGGCGACATCTTATGAAGCAGAGTTTGTAACTGTTTGCGTCCTGTTTTTTGTGCTTTTTTACTGAGGGCAATCATATGAATCATTGATATCCATTGCAACACCCAGAGGACTAAAAAATAATTTTACAAAATAGGGGAATGCTGCGATCGGCGGGCTTTGACCTATGCACGCACGCACGCAGTAGCCGGCAGTCACGAGACTCTAATCATGTATAATGAGCACAGCATTAATCGGCGTCTCCGTAGCACACATGGGAAAGGCAGCGCTGTGCTACATAGCACTTTAAGAATGGCATCGCCGGTTCGAATCCGGCCTGAAGCACCGTCCGGCAGTTTCCGCGGACTCACGTTGTTTTACGCGACGGTGCCCTCTGCTCAGCGACATCCTATGAAGCAGAGAACCTGAGTGTTTGTAACTGTTTGCGTCCTGTTTCTTGTGTTTTTTTACTGAGGGCAATCATATGAATCATTGATATCCATTGCAACACCCAGAGGAGTAAAAAAATATTTTACAAAATAGGGGAATGCCGCGATCAGCGGACTTTGACCTACGCACGCACGCAGTAGCCGGCAGTCACGAGACTCTAATCATGTATAATGAGCACTGCACTAATCAGCATCTCCGTAGCACATATGGGAAAGGCAGCGCTGTGCTACATAGCACTTTAAGAATGTCATCGCAGGTTCGAATCCAGCCAGAAGCACCGTCCGGCACTTTCCGCGGTCTCACGTTGTTTTACGCGACAGTGCCCTCTGCTCAGCGTCTTCCCGATCGCCGGCGACATCTTATGAAGCAGAGTTTGTAACTGTTTGCGTCCTGTTTTTTGTGCTTTTTTACTGAGGGCAATCATATGAATCATTGATATCCATTGCAACACCCAGAGGAGTAAAAAATTATTTTACAAAATAGGGGAATGCCGCGATCAGCGGACTTTGACCTACGCACGCACGCAGTAGCCGGCAGTCACGAGACTCTAATCATGTATAATGAGCACTGCATTAATGGTGTCTCCGTAGCACACATGGGAAAGGCAGCGCTGTGCTACATAGCACTTTAAGAATGTCATCGCAGGTTCGAATCCATCCTGAAGCACCGTCCGGCAGTTTCCGCGGTCTCACGTTGTTTTACGCGACAGTGCCCTCTGCTCAGCGTCTTCCCGATCGCCGGCGACATCTTATGAAGCAGAGTTTGTAACTGTTTGCGTCCTGTTTTTTGTGCTTTTTTACTGAGGGCAATCATATGAATCATTGATATCCATTGCAACACCCAGAGGAGTAAAAAATTATTTTACAAAATAGGGGAATGCTGCAATCGGCGGACTTTGACCTACGCACGCACGCACGCAGTAGCCGGCAGTCACGAGACTCTAATCATGTATAATGAGCACTGCATTAATGGTGTCTCCGTAGCACACATGGGAAAGGCAGCGCTGTGCTACATAGCACTTTAAGAATGTCATCGCAGGTTCGAATCCAGCCTGAAGCACAGGCCGGCTTTTTCCGCGGTCTCACGATGTTTTACGCAACGGTGCCCTCTGCTCAGCGTCTTCCCGATTGCCCGCGACATCTTATGAAGCAGAGTTTGTAACTGTTTGCGTCCTGTTTCTTGTGCTTTTTTACTGAGGGCAATCATATGAATCATTGATATCCATTGCAACACCCAGAGGACTAAAAAATAATTTTACAAAATAGGGGAATGCTGCGATCGGCGGACTTTGACCTACGCACGCACGCACGCAGTCGCCGGCAGTCACGAGACTCTAATCATGTATAATGAGCACAGCATTAATCGGCGTCTCCGTAGCACACATGGGAAAGGCAGCGCTGTGCTACATAGCACTTTAAGAATGGCATCGCCGGTTCGAATCCGGCCTGAAGCACCGTCCGGCAGTTTCCGCGGACTCACGTTGTTTTACGCGACGGTGCCCTCTGCTCAGCGTCTTCCCGATCGCCCGCGACATCTTATGAAGCAGAGAACCTGAGTGTTTGTAACTGTTTGCGTCCTGTTTCTTGTGTTTTTTTACTGAGGGCAATCATATGAATCATTGATATCCATTGCAACACCCAGAGGAGTAAAAAATTATTTTACAAAATAGGGGAATGCCGCGATCAGCGGACTTTGACCTACGCACGCACGCAGTAGCCGGCAGTCACGAGACTCTAATCATGTATAATGAGCACTGCATTAATCAGCGTCTCCGTAGCACACATGGGAATGGCAGCGCTGTGCTACATAGCACTTTAAGAATGGCATCGCCGGTTCGAATCCGGCCTGAAGCACCGTCCGGCAGTTTCCGCGGACTCACGTTGTTTTACGCGACGGTGCCCTCTGCTCAGCGTCTTCCCGATCGCCCGCGACATCTTATGAAGCAGAGAACCTGGGTGTTTGTCACTGTTTGCGTCCTGTTTCTTGTGTTTTTTTACTGAGGGCAATCATATGAATCATTGATATCCATTGCAACACCCAGAGGAGTAAAAAATAATTTTACAAAATAGGGGAATGCCGCGATCAGCGGACTTTGACCTACACACGCACGCACGCAGTAGCCGGCAGTCACGAGACTCTAATCATGTATAATGAGCACTGCATTAATCAGCGTCTCCTTAGCACACATGGGAAAGGCAGCGCTGTGCTACATAGCACTTTAAGAATGGCATCGCCGGTTCGAATCCGGCCTGAAGCACCGTCCGGCAGTTTCCGCGGACTCACGTTGTTTTACGCGACGGTGCCCTCTGCTCAGCGTCTTCCCGATCGCCCGCGACATCTTATGAAGCAGAGAACCTGAGTGTTTGTAACTGTTTGCGTCCTGTTTCTTGTGTTTTTTTACTGAGGGCAATCATATGAATCATTGATATCCATTGCAACACCCAGAGGAGTAAAAAAATATTTTACAAAATAGGGGAATGCCGCGATCAGCGGACTTTGACCTACGCACGCACGCACGCAGTAGCCGGCAGTCACGAGACTCTAATCATGTATAATGAGCACTGCACTAATCAGCATCTTCGTAGCACATATGGGAAAGGCAGCGCTGTGCTACATAGCACTTTAAGAATGTCATCGCAGGTTCGAATCCAGCCAGAAGCACCGTCCGGCACTTTCCGCGGTCTCACGTTGTTTTACGCGACAGTGCCCTCTGCTCAGCGTCTTCCCGATCGCCGGCGACATCTTATGAAGCAGAGTTTGTAACTGTTTGCGTCCTGTTTTTTGTGCTTTTTTACTGAGGGCAATCATATGAATCATTGATATCCATTGCAACACCCAGAGGACTAAAAAATAATTTTACAAAATAGGGGAATGCTGCGATCGGCGGGCTTTGACCTATGCACGCACGCACGCAGTAGCCGGCAGTCACGAGACTCTAATCATGTATAATGAGCACTGCATTAATGGTGTCTCCGTAGCACACATGGGAAAGGCAGCGCTGTGCTACATAGTACTTTAAGAATGTCATCGCAGGTTCGAATCCATCCTGAAGCACCGTCCGGCAGTTTCCGCGGTCTCACGTTGTTTTACGCGACAGTGCCCTCTGCTCAGCGTCTTCCCGATCGCCGGCGACATCTTATGAAGCAGAGTTTGTAACTGTTTGCGTCCTGTTTTTTGTGCTTTTTTACTGAGGGCAATCATATGAATCATTGATATCCATTGCAACACCCAGAGGAGTAAAAAATTATTTTACAAAATAGGGGAATGCTGCAATCGGCGGACTTTGACCTACGCACGCACGCACGCAGTAGCCGGCAGTCACGAGACTCTAATCATGTATAATGAGCACTGCATTAATGGTGTCTCCGTAGCACACATGGGAAAGGCAGCGCTGTGCTACATAGCACTTTAAGAATGTCATCGCAGGTTCGAATCCAGCCTGAAGCACAGGCCGGCTTTTTCCGCGGTCTCACGATGTTTTACGCAACGGTGCCCTCTGCTCAGCGTCTTCCCGATTGCCCGCGACATCTTATGAAGCAGAGTTTGTAACTGTTTGCGTCCTGTTTCTTGTGCTTTTTTACTGAGGGCAATCATATGAATCATTGATATCCATTGCAACACCCAGAGGACTAAAAAATAATTTTACAAAATAGGGGAATGCTGCGATCGGCGGACTTTGACCTACGCACGCACGCACGCAGTCGCCGGCAGTCACGAGACTCTAATCATGTATAATGAGCACAGCATTAATCGGCGTCTCCGTAGCACACATGGGAAAGGCAGCGCTGTGCTACATAGCACTTTAAGAATGGCATCGCCGGTTCGAATCCGGCCTGAAGCACCGTCCGGCAGTTTCCGCGGACTCACGTTGTTTTACGCGACGGTGCCCTCTGCTCAGCGTCTTCCCGATCGCCCGCGACATGTTATGAAGCAGAGAACCTGAGTGTTTGTAACTGTTTGCGTCCTGTTTCTTGTGTTTTTTTACTGAGGGCAATCATATGAATCATTGATATCCATTGCAACACCCAGAGGAGTAAAAAATTATTTTACAAAATAGGGGAATGCCGCGATCAGCGGACTTTGACCTACGCACGCACGCAGTAGCCGGCAGTCACGAGACTCTAATCATGTATAATGAGCACTGCATTAATCAGCGTCTCCGTAGCACACATGGGAATGGCAGCGCTGTGCTACATAGCACTTTAAGAATGGCATCGCCGGTTCGAATCCGGCCTGAAGCACCGTCCGGCAGTTTCCGCGGACTCACGTTGTTTTACGCGACGGTGCCCTCTGCTCAGCGTCTTCCCGATCGCCCGCGACATCTTATGAAGCAGAGAACCTGGGTGTTTGTCACTGTTTGCGTCCTGTTTCTTGTGTTTTTTTACTGAGGGCAATCATATGAATCATTGATATCCATTGCAACACCCAGAGGAGTAAAAAATAATTTTACAAAATAGGGGAATGCCGCGATCAGCGGACTTTGACCTACACACGCACGCACGCAGTAGCCGGCAGTCACGAGACTCTAATCATGTATAATGAGCACTGCATTAATCAGCGTCTCCTTAGCACACATGGGAAAGGCAGCGCTGTGCTACATAGCACTTTAAGAATGGCATCGCCGGTTCGAATCCGGCCTGAAGCACCGTCCGGCAGTTTCCGCGGACTCACGTTGTTTTACGCGACGGTGCCCTCTGCTCAGCGTCTTCCCGATCGCCCGCGACATCTTATGAAGCAGAGAACCTGAGTGTTTGTAACTGTTTGCGTCCTGTTTCTTGTGTTTTTTTACTGAGGGCAATCATATGAATCATTGATATCCATTGCAACACCCAGAGGAGTAAAAAAATATTTTACAAAATAGGGGAATGCCGCGATCAGCGGACTTTGACCTACGCACGCACGCACGCAGTAGCCGGCAGTCACGAGACTCTAATCATGTATAATGAGCACTGCACTAATCAGCATCTTCGTAGCACATATGGGAAAGGCAGCGCTGTGCTACATAGCACTTTAAGAATGTCATCGCAGGTTCGAATCCAGCCAGAAGCACCGTCCGGCACTTTCCGCGGTCTCACGTTGTTTTACGCGACAGTGCCCTCTGCTCAGCGTCTTCCCGATCGCCGGCGACATCTTATGAAGCAGAGTTTGTAACTGTTTGCGTCCTGTTTTTTGTGCTTTTTTACTGAGGGCAATCATATGAATCATTGATATCCATTGCAACACCCAGAGGACTAAAAAATAATTTTACAAAATAGGGGAATGCTGCGATCGGCGGGCTTTGACCTATGCACGCACGCACGCAGTAGCCGGCAGTCACGAGACTCTAATCATGTATAATGAGCACAGCATTAATCGGCGTCTCCGTAGCACACATGGGAAAGGCAGCGCTGTGCTACATAGCACTTTAAGAATGGCATCGCCGGTTCGAATCCGGCCTGAAGCACCGTCCGGCAGTTTCCGCGGACTCACGTTGTTTTACGCGACGGTGCCCTCTGCTCAGCGACATCCTATGAAGCAGAGAACCTGAGTGTTTGTAACTGTTTGCGTCCTGTTTCTTGTGTTTTTTTACTGAGGGCAATCATATGAATCATTGATATCCATTGCAACACCCAGAGGAGTAAAAAAATATTTTACAAAATAGGGGAATGCCGCGATCAGCGGACTTTGACCTACGCACGCACGCAGTAGCCGGCAGTCACGAGACTCTAATCATGTATAATGAGCACTGCACTAATCAGCATCTCCGTAGCACATATGGGAAAGGCAGCACTGTGCTACATAGCACTTTAAGAATGTCATCGCAGGTTTGAATCCAGCCAGAAGCACCGTCCGGCAGTTTCCGCGGTCTCACGTTGTTTTACGCGACAGTGCCCTCTGCTCAGCGTCTTCCCGATCGCCGGCGACATCTTATGAAGCAGAGTTTGTAACTGTTTGCGTCCTGTTTTTTGTGCTTTTTTACTGAGGGCAATCATATGAATCATTGATATCCATTGCAACACCCAGAGGAGTAAAAAATTATTTTACAAAATTGAATGCCGCGATCAGCGGACTTTGACCTACGCACGCACGCAGTAGCCGGCAGTCACGAGACTCTAATCATGTATAATGAGCACTGCATTAATGGAGTCTCCGTAGCACACATGGGAAAGGCAGCGCTGTGCTACATAGCACTTTAAGAATGTCATCGCAGGTTCGAATCCATCCTGAAGCACCGTCCGGCAGTTTCCGCGGTCTCACGTTGTTTTACGCGACAGTGCCCTCTGCTCAGCGTCTTCCCGATCGCCGGCGACATCTTATGAAGCAGAGTTTGTAACTGTTTGCGTCCTGTTTTTTGTGCTTTTTTACTGAGGGCAATCATATGAATCATTGATATCCATTGCAACACCCAGAGGAGTAAAAAATTATTTTACAAAATAGGGGAATGCCGCGATCAGCGGACTTTGACCTACGCACGCACGCAGTAGCCGGCAGTCACGAGACTCTAATCATGTATAATGAGCACTGCATTAATGGTGTCTCCGTAGCACACATGGGAAAGGCAGCGCTGTGCTACATAGCACTTTAAGAATGTCATCGCAGGTTCGAATCCATCCTGAAGCACCGTCCGGCAGTTTCCGCGGTCTCACGTTGTTTTACGCGACAGTGCCCTCTGCTCAGCGTCTTCCCGATCGCCGGCGACATCTTATGAAGCAGAGTTTGTAACTGTTTGCGTCCTGTTTTTTGTGCTTTTTTACTGAGGGCAATCATATGAATCATTGATATCCATTGCAACACCCAGAGGAGTAAAAAATTATTTTACAAAATAGGGGAATGCCGCGATCAGCGGACTTTGACCTACGCACGCACGCAGTAGCCGGCAGTCACGAGACTCTAATCATGTATAATGAGCACTGCATTAATGGAGTCTCCGTAGCACACATGGGAAAGGCAGCGCTGTGCTACATAGCACTTTAAGAATGTCATCGCAGGTTCGAATCCATCCTGAAGCACCGTCCGGCAGTTTCCGCGGTCTCACGTTGTTTTACGCGACAGTGCCCTCTGCTCAGCGTCTTCCCGATCGCCGGCGACATCTTATGAAGCAGAGTTTGTAACTGTTTGCGTCCTGTTTCTTGTGTTTTTTTACTGAGGGCAATCATATGAATCATTGATATCCATTGCAACACCCAGAGGAGTAAAAAATTATTTTACAAAATAGGGGAATGCCGCGATCAGCGGACTTTGACCTACGCACGCACGCAGTAGCCGGCAGTCACGAGACTCTAATCATGTATAATGAGCACTGCATTAATCAGCGTCTCCGTAGCACACATGGGAATGGCAGCGCTGTGCTACATAGCACTTTAAGAATGGCATCGCAGGTTCGAATCCGGCCTGAAGCACCGTCCGGCAGTTTCCGCGGACTCACGTTGTTTTACGCGACGGTGCCCTCTGCTCAGTGTCTTCCCGATCGCCCGCGACATCTTATGAAGCAGAGAACCTGGGTGTTTGTAACTGTTTGCGTCCTGTTTCTTGTGTTTTTTTACTGAGGGCAATCATATGAATCATTGATATCCATTGCAACACCCAGAGGAGTAAAAAATTATTTTACAAAATAGGGGAATGCCGCGATCAGCGGACTTTGACCTACGCACGCACGCACGCAGTAGCCGGCAGTCACGAGACTCTAATCATGTATAATGAGCACTGCATTAATCAGCGTCTCCTTAGCACACATGGGAAAGGCAGCGCTGTGCTACATAGCACTTTAAGAATGGCATCGCCGGTTCGAATCCGGCCTGAAGCACAGTCCGGCTTTTTCCGCGGTCTCACGATGTTTTACGCGACGGTGCCCTCTGCTCAGCGTCTTCCCGATCGCCCGCGACATCTTATGAAGCAGAGTTTGTAACTGTTTGCGTCCTGTTTCTTGTGCTTTTTTACTGAGGGCAATCATATGAATCATTGATATCCATTGCAACACCCAGAGGACTAAAAAATAATTTTACAAAATAGGGGAATGCTGCGATCGGCGGACTTTGACCTACGCACGCACGCACGCAGTCGCCGGCAGTCACGAGACTCTAATCATGTATAATGAGCACAGCATTAATCGGCGTCTCCGTAGCACACATGGGAAAGGCAGCGCTGTGCTACATAGCACTTTAAGAATGGCATAGCCGGTTCGAATCCGGCCTGAAGCACCGTCCGGCAGTTTCCGTGGACTCACGTTGTTTTACGCGACGGTGCCCTCTGCTCAGCGTCTTCCCGATCGCCCGCGACATGTTATGAAGCAGAGAACCTGAGTGTTTGTAACTGTTTGCGTCCTGTTTCTTGTGTTTTTTTACTGAGGGCAATCATATGAATCATTGATATCCATTGCAACACCCAGAGGAGTAAAAAATTATTTTACAAAATAGGGGAATGCCGCGATCAGCGGACTTTGACCTACGCACGCACGCAGTAGCCGGCAGTCACGAGACTCTAATCATGTATAATGAGCACTGCATTAATCAGCGTCTCCGTAGCACACATGGGAATGGCAGCGCTGTGCTACATAGCACTTTAAGAATGGCATCGCCGGTTCGAATCCGGCCTGAAGCACCGTCCGGCAGTTTCCGCGGACTCACGTTGTTTTACGCGACGGTGCCCTCTGCTCAGCGTCTTCCCGATCGCCCGCGACATCTTATGAAGCAGAGAACCTGGGTGTTTGTAACTGTTTGCGTCCTGTTTCTTGTGTTTTTTTACTGAGGGCAATCATATGAATCATTGATATCCATTGCAACACCCAGAGGAGTAAAAAATAATTTTACAAAATAGGGGAATGCCGCGATCAGCGGACTTTGACCTACGCACGCACGCACGCAGTAGCCGGCAGTCACGAGACTCTAATCATGTATAATGTGCACTGCATTAATCAGCGTCTCCTTAGCACACATGGGAAAGGCAGCGCTGTGCTACATAGCACTTTAAGAATGGCATCGCCGGTTCGAATCCGGCCTGAAGCACCGTCCGGCAGTTTCCGCGGACTCACGTTGTTTTACGCGACAGTGCCCTCTGCTCAGCGTCTTCCCGATCGCCCGCGACATCTTATGAAGCAGAGAACCTGAGTGTTTGTAACTGTTTGCGTCCTGTTTCTTGTGTTTTTTTACTGAGGGCAATCATATGAATCATTGATATCCATTGCAACACCCAGAGGAGTAAAAAAATATTTTACAAAATAGGGGAATGCCGCGATCAGCGGACTTTGACCTACGCACGCACGCACGCAGTAGCCGGCAGTCACGAGACTCTAATCATGTATAATGAGCACTGCACTAATCAGCATCTTCGTAGCACATATGGGAAAGGCAGCGCTGTGCTACATAGCACTTTAAGAATGTCATCGCAGGTTCGAATCCAGCCAGAAGCACCGTCCGGCACTTTCCGCGGTCTCACGTTGTTTTACGCGACAGTGCCCTCTGCTCAGCGTCTTCCCGATCGCCGGCGACATCTTATGAAGCAGAGTTTGTAACTGTTTGCGTCCTGTTTTTTGTGCTTTTTTACTGAGGGCAATCATATGAATCATTGATATCCATTGCAACACCCAGAGGACTAAAAAATAATTTTACAAAATAGGGGAATGCTGCGATCGGCGGGCTTTGACCTATGCACGCACGCACGCAGTAGCCGGCAGTCACGAGACTCTAATCATGTATAATGAGCACAGCATTAATCGGCGTCTCCGTAGCACACATGGGAAAGGCAGCGCTGTGCTACATAGCACTTTAAGAATGGCATCGCCGATTCGAATCCGGCCTGAAGCACCGTCCGGCAGTTTCCGCGGACTCACGTTGTTTTACGCGACGGTGCCCTCTGCTCAGCGACATCCTATGAAGCAGAGAACCTGAGTGTTTGTAACTGTTTGCGTCCTGTTTCTTGTGTTTTTTTACTGAGGGCAATCATATGAATCATTGATATCCATTGCAACACCCAGAGGAGTAAAAAAATATTTTACAAAATAGGGGAATGCCGCGATCAGCGGACTTTGACCTACGCACGCACGCAGTAGCCGGCAGTCACGAGACTCTAATCATGTATAATGAGCACTGCACTAATCAGCATCTCCGTAGCACATATGGGAAAGGTAGCGCTGTGCTACATAGCACTTTAAGAATGTCATCGCAGGTTCGAATCCATCCTGAAGCACCGTCCGGCAGTTTCCGCGGTCTCACGTTGTTTTACGCGACAGTGCCCTCTGCTCAGCGTCTTCCCGATCGCCGGCGACATCTTATGAAGCAGAGTTTGTAACTGTTTGCGTCCTGTTTTTTGTGCTTTTTTACTGAGGGCAATCATATGAATCATTGATATCCATTGCAACACCCAGAGGAGTAAAAAATTATTTTACAAAATAGGGGAATGCCGCGATCAGCGGACTTTGACCTACGCACGCACGCAGTAGCCGGCAGTCACGAGACTCTAATCATGTATAATGAGCACAGCATTAATGGTGTCTCCGTAGCACACATGGGAAAGGCAGCGCTGTGCTACATAGCACTTTAAGAATGTCATCGCAGGTTCGAATCCATCCTGAAGCACCGTCCGGCAGTTTCCGCGGTCTCACGTTGTTTTACGCGACAGTGCCCTCTGCTCAGCGTCTTCCCGATCGCCGGCGACATCTTATGAAGCAGAGTTTGTAACTGTTTGCGTCCTGTTTTTTGTGCTTTTTTACTGAGGGCAATCATATGAATCATTGATATCCATTGCAACACCCAGAGGAGTAAAAAATTATTTTACAAAATAGGGGAATGCCGCGATCGATCAGCGGACTTTGACCTACGCACGCACGCAGTAGCCGGCAGTCACGAGACTCTAATCATGTATAATGAGCACTGCATTAATGGAGTCTCCGTAGCACACATGGGAAAGGCAGCGCTGTGCTACATAGCACTTTAAGAATGTCATCGCAGGTTCGAATCCATCCTGAAGCACCGTCCGGCAGTTTCCGCGGTCTCACGTTGTTTTACGCGACAGTGCCCTCTGCTCAGCGTCTTCCCGATCGCCGGCGACATCTTATGAAGCAGAGTTTGTAACTGTTTGCGTCCTGTTTCTTGTGTTTTTTTACTGAGGGCAATCATATGAATCATTGATATCCATTGCAACACCCAGAGGAGTAAAAAATTATTTTACAAAATAGGGGAATGCCGCGATCAGCGGACTTTGACCTACGCACGCACGCAGTAGCCGGCAGTCACGAGACTCTAATCATGTATAATGAGCACTGCATTAATCAGCGTCTCCGTAGCACACATGGGAATGGCAGCGCTGTGCTACATAGCACTTTAAGAATGGCATCGCAGGTTCGAATCCGGCCTGAAGCACCGTCCGGCAGTTTCCGCGGACTCACGTTGTTTTACGCGACGGTGCCCTCTGCTCAGCGTCTTCCCGATCGCCCGCGACATCTTATGAAGCAGAGAACCTGGGTGTTTGTAACTGTTTGCGTCCTGTTTCTTGTGTTTTTTTACTGAGGGCAATCATATGAATCATTGATATCCATTGCAACACCCAGAGGAGTAAAAAATAATTTTACAAAATAGGGGAATGCCGCGATCAGCGGACTTTGACCTACGCACGCACGCACGCAGTAGCCGGCAGTCACGAGACTCTAATCATGTATAATGAGCACTGCATTAATCAGCGTCTCCTTAGCACACATGGGAAAGGCAGCGCTGTGCTACATAGCACTTTAAGAATGGCATCGCAGGTTCGAATCCGGCCTGAAGCACAGTCCGGCTTTTTCCGCGGTCTCACGATGTTTTACGCGACGGTGCCCTCTGCTCAGCGTCTTCCCGATCGCCCGCGACATCTTATGAAGCAGAGTTTGTAACTGTTTGCGTCCTGTTTCTTGTGCTTTTTTACTGAGGGCAATCATATGAATCATTGATATCCATTGCAACACCCAGAGGACTAAAAAATAATTTTACAAAATAGGGGAATGCTGCGATCGGCGGACTTTGACCTACGCACGCACGCACGCAGTCGCCGGCAGTCACGAGACTCTAATCATGTATAATGAGCACAGCATTAATCGGCGTCTCCGTAGCACACATGGGAAAGGCAGCGCTGTGCTACATAGCACTTTAAGAATGGCATCGCCGGTTCGAATCCGGCCTGAAGCACCGTCCGGCAGTTTCCGCGGACTCACGTTGTTTTACGCGACGGTGCCCTCTGCTCAGCGTCTTCCCGATCGCCCGCGACATCTTATGAAGCAGAGAACCTGAGTGTTTGTAACTGTTTGCGTCCTGTTTCTTGTGTTTTTTTACTGAGGGCAATCATATGAATCATTGATATCCATTGCAACACCCAGAGGAGTAAAAAAATATTTTACAAAATAGGGGAATGCCGCGATCAGCGGACTTTGACCTACGCACGCACGCACGCAGTAGCCGGCAGTCACGAGACTCTAATCATGTATAATGAGCACTGCACTAATCAGCATCTTCGTAGCACATATGGGAAAGGCAGCGCTGTGCTACATAGCACTTTAAGAATGTCATCGCAGGTTCGAATCCAGCCAGAAGCACCGTCCGGCACTTTCCGCGGTCTCACGTTGTTTTACGCGACAGTGCCCTCTGCTCAGCGTCTTCCCGATCGCCGGCGACATCTTATGAAGCAGAGTTTGTAACTGTTTGCGTCCTGTTTTTTGTGCTTTTTTACTGAGGGCAATCATATGAATCATTGATATCCATTGCAACACCCAGAGGACTAAAAAATAATTTTACAAAATAGGGGAATGCTGCGATCGGCGGGCTTTGACCTATGCACGCACGCACGCAGTAGCCGGCAGTCACGAGACTCTAATCATGTATAATGAGCACAGCATTAATCGGCGTCTCCGTAGCACACATGGGAAAGGCAGCGCTGTGCTACATAGCACTTTAAGAATGGCATCGCCGGTTCGAATCCGGCCTGAAGCACCGTCCGGCAGTTTCCGCGGACTCACGTTGTTTTACGCGACGGTGCCCTCTGCTCAGCGACATCCTATGAAGCAGAGAACCTGAGTGTTTGTAACTGTTTGCGTCCTGTTTCTTGTGTTTTTTTACTGAGGGCAATCATATGAATCATTGATATCCATTGCAACACCCAGAGGAGTAAAAAAATATTTTACAAAATAGGGGAATGCCGCGATCAGCGGACTTTGACCTACGCACGCACGCAGTAGCCGGCAGTCACGAGACTCTAATCATGTATAATGAGCACTGCACTAATCAGCATCTCCGTAGCACATATGGGAAAGGCAGCGCTGTGCTACATAGCACTTTAAGAATGTCATCGCAGGTTCGAATCCAGCCAGAAGCACCGTCCGGCACTTTCCGCGGTCTCACGTTGTTTTACGCGACAGTGCCCTCTGCTCAGCGTCTTCCCGATCGCCGGCGACATCTTATGAAGCAGAGTTTGTAACTGTTTGCGTCCTGTTTTTTGTGCTTTTTTACTGAGGGCAATCATATGAATCATTGATATCCATTGCAACACCCAGAGGAGTAAAAAATTATTTTACAAAATAGGGGAATGCCGCGATCAGCGGACTTTGACCTACGCACGCACGCAGTAGCCGGCAGTCACGAGACTCTAATCATGTATAATGAGCACTGCATTAATGGTGTCTCCGTAGCACACATGGGAAAGGCAGCGCTGTGCTACATAGCACTTTAAGAATGTCATCGCAGGTTCGAATCCATCCTGAAGCACCGTCCGGCAGTTTCCGCGGTCTCACGTTGTTTTACGCGACAGTGCCCTCTGCTCAGCGTCTTCCCGATCGCCGGCGACATCTTATGAAGCAGAGTTTGTAACTGTTTGCGTCCTGTTTTTTGTGCTTTTTTACTGAGGGCAATCATATGAATCATTGATATCCATTGCAACACCCAGAGGAGTAAAAAATTATTTTACAAAATAGGGGAATGCTGCAATCGGCGGACTTTGACCTACGCACGCACGCACGCAGTAGCCGGCAGTCACGAGACTCTAATCATGTATAATGAGCACTGCATTAATGGTGTCTCCGTAGCACACATGGGAAAGGCAGCGCTGTGCTACATAGCACTTTAAGAATGTCATCGCAGGTTCGAATCCAGCCTGAAGCACAGGCCGGCTTTTTCCGCGGTCTCACGATGTTTTACGCAACGGTGCCCTCTGCTCAGCGTCTTCCCGATTGCCCGCGACATCTTATGAAGCAGAGTTTGTAACTGTTTGCGTCCTGTTTCTTGTGCTTTTTTACTGAGGGCAATCATATGAATCATTGATATCCATTGCAACACCCAGAGGACTAAAAAATAATTTTACAAAATAGGGGAATGCTGCGATCGGCGGACTTTGACCTACGCACGCACGCACGCAGTCGCCGGCAGTCACGAGACTCTAATCATGTATAATGAGCACAGCATTAATCGGCGTCTCCGTAGCACACATGGGAAAGGCAGCGCTGTGCTACATAGCACTTTAAGAATGGCATCGCCGGTTCGAATCCGGCCTGAAGCACCGTCCGGCAGTTTCCGCGGACTCACGTTGTTTTACGCGACGGTGCCCTCTGCTCAGCGTCTTCCCGATCGCCCGCGACATGTTATGAAGCAGAGAACCTGAGTGTTTGTAACTGTTTGCGTCCTGTTTCTTGTGTTTTTTTACTGAGGGCAATCATATGAATCATTGATATCCATTGCAACACCCAGAGGAGTAAAAAATTATTTTACAAAATAGGGGAATGCCGCGATCAGCGGACTTTGACCTACGCACGCACGCAGTAGCCGGCAGTCACGAGACTCTAATCATGTATAATGAGCACTGCATTAATCAGCGTCTCCGTAGCACACATGGGAATGGCAGCGCTGTGCTACATAGCACTTTAAGAATGGCATCGCCGGTTCGAATCCGGCCTGAAGCACCGTCCGGCAGTTTCCGCGGACTCACGTTGTTTTACGCGACGGTGCCCTCTGCTCAGCGTCTTCCCGATCGCCCGCGACATCTTATGAAGCAGAGAACCTGGGTGTTTGTCACTGTTTGCGTCCTGTTTCTTGTGTTTTTTTACTGAGGGCAATCATATGAATCATTGATATCCATTGCAACACCCAGAGGAGTAAAAAATAATTTTACAAAATAGGGGAATGCCGCGATCAGCGGACTTTGACCTACACACGCACGCACGCAGTAGCCGGCAGTCACGAGACTCTAATCATGTATAATGAGCACTGCATTAATCAGCGTCTCCTTAGCACACATGGGAAAGGCAGCGCTGTGCTACATAGCACTTTAAGAATGGCATCGCCGGTTCGAATCCGGCCTGAAGCACCGTCCGGCAGTTTCCGCGGACTCACGTTGTTTTACGCGACGGTGCCCTCTGCTCAGCGTCTTCCCGATCGCCCGCGACATCTTATGAAGCAGAGAACCTGAGTGTTTGTAACTGTTTGCGTCCTGTTTCTTGTGTTTTTTTACTGAGGGCAATCATATGAATCATTGATATCCATTGCAACACCCAGAGGAGTAAAAAAATATTTTACAAAATAGGGGAATGCCGCGATCAGCGGACTTTGACCTACGCACGCACGCACGCAGTAGCCGGCAGTCACGAGACTCTAATCATGTATAATGAGCACTGCACTAATCAGCATCTTCGTAGCACATATGGGAAAGGCAGCGCTGTGCTACATAGCACTTTAAGAATGTCATCGCAGGTTCGAATCCAGCCAGAAGCACCGTCCGGCACTTTCCGCGGTCTCACGTTGTTTTACGCGACAGTGCCCTCTGCTCAGCGTCTTCCCGATCGCCGGCGACATCTTATGAAGCAGAGTTTGTAACTGTTTGCGTCCTGTTTTTTGTGCTTTTTTACTGAGGGCAATCATATGAATCATTGATATCCATTGCAACACCCAGAGGACTAAAAAATAATTTTACAAAATAGGGGAATGCTGCGATCGGCGGGCTTTGACCTATGCACGCACGCACGCAGTAGCCGGCAGTCACGAGACTCTAATCATGTATAATGAGCACAGCATTAATCGGCGTCTCCGTAGCACACATGGGAAAGGCAGCGCTGTGCTACATAGCACTTTAAGAATGGCATCGCCGGTTCGAATCCGGCCTGAAGCACCGTCCGGCAGTTTCCGCGGACTCACGTTGTTTTACGCGACGGTGCCCTCTGCTCAGCGACATCCTATGAAGCAGAGAACCTGAGTGTTTGTAACTGTTTGCGTCCTGTTTCTTGTGTTTTTTTACTGAGGGCAATCATATGAATCATTGATATCCATTGCAACACCCAGAGGAGTAAAAAAATATTTTACAAAATAGGGGAATGCCGCGATCAGCGGACTTTGACCTACGCACGCACGCAGTAGCCGGCAGTCACGAGACTCTAATCATGTATAATGAGCACTGCACTAATCAGCATCTCCGTAGCACATATGGGAAAGGCAGCGCTGTGCTACATAGCACTTTAAGAATGTCATCGCAGGTTTGAATCCAGCCAGAAGCACCGTCCGGCAGTTTCCGCGGTCTCACGTTGTTTTACGCGACAGTGCCCTCTGCTCAGCGTCTTCCCGATCGCCGGCGACATCTTATGAAGCAGAGTTTGTAACTGTTTGCGTCCTTTTTCTTGTGTTTTTATACTGAGGGCAATCATATGAATCATTGATATCCATTGCAACACCCAGAGGAGTAAAAAATTATTTTACAAAATTGAATGCCGCGATCAGCGGACTTTGACCTACGCACGCACGCAGTAGCCGGCAGTCACGAGACTCTAATCATGTATAATGAGCACTGCATTAATGGAGTCTCCGTAGCACACATGGGAAAGGCAGCGCTGTGCTACATAGCACTTTAAGAATGTCATCGCAGGTTCGAATCCATCCTGAAGCACCGTCCGGCAGTTTCCGCGGTCTCACGTTGTTTTACGCGACAGTGCCCTCTGCTCAGCGTCTTCCCGATCGCCGGCGACATCTTATGAAGCAGAGTTTGTAACTGTTTGCGTCCTGTTTTTTGTGCTTTTTTACTGAGGGCAATCATATGAATCATTGATATCCATTGCAACACCCAGAGGAGTAAAAAATTATTTTACAAAATAGGGGAATGCCGCGATCAGCGGACTTTGACCTACGCACGCACGCAGTAGCCGGCAGTCACGAGACTCTAATCATGTATAATGAGCACTGCATTAATGGTGTCTCCGTAGCACACATGGGAAAGGCAGCGCTGTGCTACATAGCACTTTAAGAATGTCATCGCAGGTTCGAATCCATCCTGAAGCACCGTCCGGCAGTTTCCGCGGTCTCACGTTGTTTTACGCGACAGTGCCCTCTGCTCAGCGTCTTCCCGATCGCCGGCGACATCTTATGAAGCAGAGTTTGTAACTGTTTGCGTCCTGTTTTTTGTGCTTTTTTACTGAGGGCAATCATATGAATCATTGATATCCATTGCAACACCCAGAGGAGTAAAAAATTATTTTACAAAATAGGGGAATGCCGCGATCAGCGGACTTTGACCTACGCACGCACGCAGTAGCCGGCAGTCACGAGACTCTAATCATGTATAATGAGCACTGCATTAATGGAGTCTCCGTAGCACACATGGGAAAGGCAGCGCTGTGCTACATAGCACTTTAAGAATGTCATCGCAGGTTCGAATCCATCCTGAAGCACCGTCCGGCAGTTTCCGCGGTCTCACGTTGTTTTACGCGACAGTGCCCTCTGCTCAGCGTCTTCCCGATCGCCGGCGACATCTTATGAAGCAGAGTTTGTAACTGTTTGCGTCCTGTTTCTTGTGTTTTTTTACTGAGGGCAATCATATGAATCATTGATATCCATTGCAACACCCAGAGGAGTAAAAAATTATTTTACAAAATAGGGGAATGCCGCGATCAGCGGACTTTGACCTACGCACGCACACAGTAGCCGGCAGTCACGAGACTCTAATCATGTATAATGAGCACTGCATTAATCAGCGTCTCCGTAGCACACATGGGAATGGCAGCGCTGTGCTACATAGCACTTTAAGAATGGCATCGCAGGTTCGAATCCGGCCTGAAGCACCGTCCGGCAGTTTCCGCGGACTCACGTTGTTTTACGCGACGGTGCCCTCTGCTCAGTGTCTTCCCGATCGCCCGCGACATCTTATGAAGCAGAGAACCTGGGTGTTTGTAACTGTTTGCGTCCTGTTTCTTGTGTTTTTTTACTGAGGGCAATCATATGAATCATTGATATCCATTGCAACACCCAGAGGAGTAAAAAATTATTTTACAAAATAGGGGAATGCCGCGATCAGCGGACTTTGACCTACGCACGCACGCACGCAGTAGCCGGCAGTCACGAGACTCTAATCATGTATAATGAGCACTGCATTAATCAGCGTCTCCTTAGCACACATGGGAAAGGCAGCGCTGTGCTACATAGCACTTTAAGAATGGCATCGCCGGTTCGAATCCGGCCTGAAGCACAGTCCGGCTTTTTCCGCGGTCTCACGATGTTTTACGCGACGGTGCCCTCTGCTCAGCGTCTTCCTGATCGCCCGCGACATCTTATGAAGCAGAGTTTGTAACTGTTTGCGTCCTGTTTCTTGTGCTTTTTTACTGAGGGCAATCATATGAATCATTGATATCCATTGCAACACCCAGAGGACTAAAAAATAATTTTACAAAATAGGGGAATGCTGCGATCGGCGGACTTTGACCTACGCACGCACGCACGCAGTCGCCGGCAGTCACGAGACTCTAATCATGTATAATGAGCACAGCATTAATCGGCGTCTCCGTAGCACACATGGGAAAGGCAGCGCTGTGCTACATAGCACTTTAAGAATGGCATCGCCGGTTCGAATCCGGCCTGAAGCACCGTCCGGCAGTTTCCGTGGACTCACGTTGTTTTACGCGACGGTGCCCTCTGCTCAGCGTCTTCCCGATCGCCCGCGACATGTTATGAAGCAGAGAACCTGAGTGTTTGTAACTGTTTGCGTCCTGTTTCTTGTGTTTTTTTACTGAGGGCAATCATATGAATCATTGATATCCATTGCAACACCCAGAGGAGTAAAAAATTATTTTACAAAATAGGGGAATGCCGCGATCAGCGGACTTTGACCTACGCACGCACGCAGTAGCCGGCAGTCACGAGACTCTAATCATGTATAATGAGCACTGCATTAATCAGCGTCTCCGTAGCACACATGGGAATGGCAGCGCTGTGCTACATAGCACTTTAAGAATGGCATCGCCGGTTCGAATCCGGCCTGAAGCACCGTCCGGCAGTTTCCGCGGACTCACGTTGTTTTACGCGACGGTGCCCTCTGCTCAGCGTCTTCCCGATCGCCCGCGACATCTTATGAAGCAGAGTTTGTAACTGTTTGCGTCCTGTTTTTTGTGCTTTTTTACTGAGGGCAATCATATGAATCATTGATATCCATTGCAACACCCAGAGGAGTAAAAAATTATTTTACAAAATAGGGGAATGCCGCGATCAGCGGACTTTGACCTACGCACGCACGCAGTAGCCGGCAGTCACGAGACTCTAATCATGTATAATGAGCACTGCATTAATGGTGTCTCCGTAGCACACATGGGAAAGGCAGCGCTGTGCTACATAGCACTTTAAGAATGTCATCGCAGGTTCGAATCCATCCTGAAGCACCGTCCGGCAGTTTCCGCGGTCTCACGTTGTTTTACGCGACAGTGCCCTCTGCTCAGCGTCTTCCCGATCGCCGGCGACATCTTATGAAGCAGAGTTTGTAACTGTTTGCGTCCTGTTTTTTGTGCTTTTTTACTGAGGGCAATCATATGAATCATTGATATCCATTGCAACACCCAGAGGAGTAAAAAATTATTTTACAAAATAGGGGAATGCCGCGATCAGCGGACTTTGACCTACGCACGCACGCAGTAGCCGGCAGTCACGAGACTCTAATCATGTATAATGAGCACTGCATTAATGGAGTCTCCGTAGCACACATGGGAAAGGCAGCGCTGTGCTACATAGCACTTTAAGAATGTCATCGCAGGTTCGAATCCATCCTGAAGCACCGTCCGGCAGTTTCCGCGGTCTCACGTTGTTTTACGCGACAGTGCCCTCTGCTCAGCGTCTTCCCGATCGCCGGCGACATCTTATGAAGCAGAGTTTGTAACTGTTTGCGTCCTGTTTCTTGTGTTTTTTTACTGAGGGCAATCATATGAATCATTGATATCCATTGCAACACCCAGAGGAGTAAAAAATTATTTTACAAAATAGGGGAATGCCGCGATCAGCGGACTTTGACCTACGCACGCACGCAGTAGCCGGCAGTCACGAGACTCTAATCATGTATAATGAGCACTGCATTAATCAGCGTCTCCGTAGCACACATGGGAATGGCAGCGCTGTGCTACATAGCACTTTAAGAATGGCATCGCAGGTTCGAATCCGGCCTGAAGCACCGTCCGGCAGTTTCCGCGGACTCACGTTGTTTTACGCGACGGTGCCCTCTGCTCAGCGTCTTCCCGATCGCCCGCGACATCTTATGAAGCAGAGAACCTGGGTGTTTGTAACTGTTTGCGTCCTGTTTCTTGTGTTTTTTTACTGAGGGCAATCATATGAATCATTGATATCCATTGCAACACCCAGAGGAGTAAAAAATAATTTTACAAAATAGGGGAATGCCGCGATCAGCGGACTTTGACCTACGCACGCACGCACGCAGTAGCCGGCAGTCACGAGACTCTAATCATGTATAATGAGCACTGCATTAATCAGCGTCTCCTTAGCACACATGGGAAAGGCAGCGCTGTGCTACATAGCACTTTAAGAATGGCATCGCCGGTTCGAATCCGGCCTGAAGCACAGTCCGGCTTTTTCCGCGGTCTCACGATGTTTTACGCGACGGTGCCCTCTGCTCAGCGTCTTCCCGATCGCCCGCGACATCTTATGAAGCAGAGTTTGTAACTGTTTGCGTCCTGTTTCTTGTGCTTTTTTACTGAGGGCAATCATATGAATCATTGATATCCATTGCAACACCCAGAGGACTAAAAAATAATTTTACAAAATAGGGGAATGCTGCGATCGGCGGACTTTGACCTACGCACGCACGCACGCAGTCGCCGGCAGTCACGAGACTCTAATCATGTATAATGAGCACAGCATTAATCGGCGTCTCCGTAGCACACATGGGAAAGGCAGCGCTGTGCTACATAGCACTTTAAGAATGGCATCGCCGGTTCGAATCCGGCCTGAAGCACCGTCCGGCAGTTTCCGCGGACTCACGTTGTTTTACGCGACGGTGCCCTCTGCTCAGCGTCTTCCCGATCGCCCGCGACATCTTATGAAGCAGAGAACCTGGGTGTTTGTAACTGTTTGCGTCCTGTTTCTTGTGTTTTTTTACTGAGGGCAATCATATGAATCATTGATATCCATTGCAACACCCAGAGGAGTAAAAAATTATTTTACAAAATAGGGGAATGCCGCGATCAGCGGACTTTGACCTACGCACGCACGCACGCAGTAGCCGGCAGTCACGAGACTCTAATCATGTATAATGAGCACTGCATTAATCAGCGTCTCCTTAGCACACATGGGAAAGGCAGCGCTGTGCTACATAGCACTTTAAGAATGGCATCGCCGGTTCGAATCCGGCCTGAAGCACAGTCCGGCTTTTTCCGCGGTCTCACGATGTTTTACGCGACGGTGCCCTCTGCTCAGCGTCTTCCCGATCGCCCGCGACATCTTATGAAGCAGAGTTTGTAACTGTTTGCGTCCTGTTTCTTGTGCTTTTTTACTGAGGGCAATCATATGAATCATTGATATCCATTGCAACACCCAGAGGACTAAAAAATAATTTTACAAAATAGGGGAATGCTGCGATCGGCGGACTTTGACCTACGCACGCACGCAGTAGCCGGCAGTCACGAGACTCTAATCATGTATAATGAGCACTGCATTAATGGAGTCTCCGTAGCACACATGGGAAAGGCAGCGCTGTGCTACATAGCACTTTAAGAATGGCATCGCAGGTTCGAATCCGGCCTGAAGCACCGTCCGGCAGTTTCCGCGGACTCACGTTGTTTTACGCGACGGTGCCCTCTGCTCAGCGTCTTCCCGATCGCCCGCGACATCTTATGAAGCAGAGAACCTGGGTGTTTGTAACTGTTTGCGTCCTGTTTCTTGTGTTTTTTTACTGAGGGCAATCATATGAATCATTGATATCCATTGCAACACCCAGAGGAGTAAAAAATAATTTTACAAAATAGGGGAATGCCGCGATCAGCGGACTTTGACCTACGCACGCACGCACGCAGTAGCCGGCAGTCACGAGACTCTAATCATGTATAATGAGCACTGCATTAATCAGCGTCTCCTTAGCACACATGGGAAAGGCAGCGCTGTGCTACATAGCACTTTAAGAATGGCATCGCCGGTTCGAATCCGGCCTGAAGCACAGTCCGGCTTTTTCCGCGGTCTCACGATGTTTTACGCGACGGTGCCCTCTGCTCAGCGTCTTCCTGATCGCCCGCGACATCTTATGAAGCAGAGTTTGTAACTGTTTGCGTCCTGTTTCTTGTGCTTTTTTACTGAGGGCAATCATATGAATCATTGATATCCATTGCAACACCCAGAGGACTAAAAAATAATTTTACAAAATAGGGGAATGCTGCGATCGGCGGACTTTGACCTACGCACGCACGCACGCAGTCGCCGGCAGTCACGAGACTCTAATCATGTATAATGAGCACAGCATTAATCGGCGTCTCCGTAGCACACATGGGAAAGGCAGCGCTGTGCTACATAGCACTTTAAGAATGGCATCGCCGGTTCGAATCCGGCCTGAAGCACCGTCCGGCAGTTTCCGTGGACTCACGTTGTTTTACGCGACGGTGCCCTCTGCTCAGCGTCTTCCCGATCGCCCGCGACATGTTATGAAGCAGAGAACCTGAGTGTTTGTAACTGTTTGCGTCCTGTTTCTTGTGTTTTTTTACTGAGGGCAATCATATGAATCATTGATATCCATTGCAACACCCAGAGGAGTAAAAAATTATTTTACAAAATAGGGGAATGCCGCGATCAGCGGACTTTGACCTACGCACGCACGCAGTAGCCGGCAGTCACGAGACTCTAATCATGTATAATGAGCACTGCATTAATCAGCGTCTCCGTAGCACACATGGGAATGGCAGCGCTGTGCTACATAGCACTTTAAGAATGGCATCGCCGGTTCGAATCCGGCCTGAAGCACCGTCCGGCAGTTTCCGCGGACTCACGTTGTTTTACGCGACGGTGCCCTCTGCTCAGCGTCTTCCCGATCGCCCGCGACATCTTATGAAGCAGAGTTTGTAACTGTTTGCGTCCTGTTTTTTGTGCTTTTTTACTGAGGGCAATCATATGAATCATTGATATCCATTGCAACACCCAGAGGAGTAAAAAATTATTTTACAAAATAGGGGAATGCCGCGATCAGCGGACTTTGACCTACGCACGCACGCAGTAGCCGGCAGTCACGAGACTCTAATCATGTATAATGAGCACTGCATTAATGGTGTCTCCGTAGCACACATGGGAAAGGCAGCGCTGTGCTACATAGCACTTTAAGAATGTCATCGCAGGTTCGAATCCATCCTGAAGCACCGTCCGGCAGTTTCCGCGGTCTCACGTTGTTTTACGCGACAGTGCCCTCTGCTCAGCGTCTTCCCGATCGCCGGCGACATCTTATGAAGCAGAGTTTGTAACTGTTTGCGTCCTGTTTTTTGTGCTTTTTTACTGAGGGCAATCATATGAATCATTGATATCCATTGCAACACCCAGAGGAGTAAAAAATTATTTTACAAAATAGGGGAATGCCGCGATCAGCGGACTTTGACCTACGCACGCACGCAGTAGCCGGCAGTCACGAGACTCTAATCATGTATAATGAGCACTGCATTAATGGAGTCTCCGTAGCACACATGGGAAAGGCAGCGCTGTGCTACATAGCACTTTAAGAATGTCATCGCAGGTTCGAATCCATCCTGAAGCACCGTCCGGCAGTTTCCGCGGTCTCACGTTGTTTTACGCGACAGTGCCCTCTGCTCAGCGTCTTCCCGATCGCCGGCGACATCTTATGAAGCAGAGTTTGTAACTGTTTGCGTCCTGTTTCTTGTGTTTTTTTACTGAGGGCAATCATATGAATCATTGATATCCATTGCAACACCCAGAGGAGTAAAAAATTATTTTACAAAATAGGGGAATGCCGCGATCAGCGGACTTTGACCTACGCACGCACGCAGTAGCCGGCAGTCACGAGACTCTAATCATGTATAATGAGCACTGCATTAATCAGCGTCTCCGTAGCACACATGGGAATGGCAGCGCTGTGCTACATAGCACTTTAAGAATGGCATCGCAGGTTCGAATCCGGCCTGAAGCACCGTCCGGCAGTTTCCGCGGACTCACGTTGTTTTACGCGACGGTGCCCTCTGCTCAGCGTCTTCCCGATCGCCCGCGACATCTTATGAAGCAGAGAACCTGGGTGTTTGTAACTGTTTGCGTCCTGTTTCTTGTGTTTTTTTACTGAGGGCAATCATATGAATCATTGATATCCATTGCAACACCCAGAGGAGTAAAAAATAATTTTACAAAATAGGGGAATGCCGCGATCAGCGGACTTTGACCTACGCACGCACGCACGCAGTAGCCGGCAGTCACGAGACTCTAATCATGTATAATGAGCACTGCATTAATCAGCGTCTCCTTAGCACACATGGGAAAGGCAGCGCTGTGCTACATAGCACTTTAAGAATGGCATCGCCGGTTCGAATCCGGCCTGAAGCACAGTCCGGCTTTTTCCGCGGTCTCACGATGTTTTACGCGACGGTGCCCTCTGCTCAGCGTCTTCCCGATCGCCCGCGACATCTTATGAAGCAGAGTTTGTAACTGTTTGCGTCCTGTTTCTTGTGCTTTTTTACTGAGGGCAATCATATGAATCATTGATATCCATTGCAACACCCAGAGGACTAAAAAATAATTTTACAAAATAGGGGAATGCTGCGATCGGCGGACTTTGACCTACGCACGCACGCACGCAGTCGCCGGCAGTCACGAGACTCTAATCATGTATAATGAGCACAGCATTAATCGGCGTCTCCGTAGCACACATGGGAAAGGCAGCGCTGTGCTACATAGCACTTTAAGAATGGCATCGCCGGTTCGAATCCGGCCTGAAGCACCGTCCGGCAGTTTCCGCGGACTCACGTTGTTTTACGCGACGGTGCCCTCTGCTCAGCGTCTTCCCGATCGCCCGCGACATCTTATGAAGCAGAGAACCTGGGTGTTTGTAACTGTTTGCGTCCTGTTTCTTGTGTTTTTTTACTGAGGGCAATCATATGAATCATTGATATCCATTGCAACACCCAGAGGAGTAAAAAATTATTTTACAAAATAGGGGAATGCCGCGATCAGCGGACTTTGACCTACGCACGCACGCACGCAGTAGCCGGCAGTCACGAGACTCTAATCATGTATAATGAGCACTGCATTAATCAGCGTCTCCTTAGCACACATGGGAAAGGCAGCGCTGTGCTACATAGCACTTTAAGAATGGCATCGCCGGTTCGAATCCGGCCTGAAGCACAGTCCGGCTTTTTCCGCGGTCTCACGATGTTTTACGCGACGGTGCCCTCTGCTCAGCGTCTTCCCGATCGCCCGCGACATCTTATGAAGCAGAGTTTGTAACTGTTTGCGTCCTGTTTCTTGTGCTTTTTTACTGAGGGCAATCATATGAATCATTGATATCCATTGCAACACCCAGAGGACTAAAAAATAATTTTACAAAATAGGGGAATGCTGCGATCGGCGGACTTTGACCTACGCACGCACGCAGTAGCCGGCAGTCACGAGACTCTAATCATGTATAATGAGCACTGCATTAATGGAGTCTCCGTAGCACACATGGGAAAGGCAGCGCTGTGCTACATAGCACTTTAAGAATGGCATCGCAGGTTCGAATCCGGCCTGAAGCACCGTCCGGCAGTTTCCGCGGACTCACGTTGTTTTACGCGACGGTGCCCTCTGCTCAGCGTCTTCCCGATCGCCCGCGACATCTTATGAAGCAGAGAACCTGGGTGTTTGTAACTGTTTGCGTCCTGTTTCTTGTGTTTTTTTACTGAGGGCAATCATATGAATCATTGATATCCATTGCAACACCCAGAGGAGTAAAAAATAATTTTACAAAATAGGGGAATGCCGCGATCAGCGGACTTTGACCTACGCACGCACGCACGCAGTAGCCGGCAGTCACGAGACTCTAATCATGTATAATGAGCACTGCATTAATCAGCGTCTCCTTAGCACACATGGGAAAGGCAGCGCTGTGCTACATAGCACTTTAAGAATGGCATCGCCGGTTCGAATCCGGCCTGAAGCACAGTCCGGCTTTTTCCGCGGTCTCACGATGTTTTACGCGACGGTGCCCTCTGCTCAGCGTCTTCCCGATCGCCCGCGACATCTTATGAAGCAGAGTTTGTAACTGTTTGCGTCCTGTTTCTTGTGCTTTTTTACTGAGGGCAATCATATGAATCATTGATATCCATTGCAACACCCAGAGGACTAAAAAATAATTTTACAAAATAGGGGAATGCTGCGATCGGCGGACTTTGACCTACGCACGCACGCACGCAGTCGCCGGCAGTCACGAGACTCTAATCATGTATAATGAGCACAGCATTAATCGGCGTCTCCGTAGCACACATGGGAAAGGCAGCGCTGTGCTACATAGCACTTTAAGAATGGCATCGCCGGTTCGAATCCGGCCTGAAGCACCGTCCGGCAGTTTCCGCGGACTCACGTTGTTTTACGCGACGGTGCCCTCTGCTCAGCGTCTTCCCGATCGCCCGCGACATCTTATGAAGCAGAGAACCTGGGTGTTTGTAACTGTTTGCGTCCTGTTTCTTGTGTTTTTTTACTGAGGGCAATCATATGAATCATTGATATCCATTGCAACACCCAGAGGAGTAAAAAATAATTTTACAAAATAGGGGAATGCCGCGATCAGCGGACTTTGACCTACGCACGCACGCACGCAGTAGCCGGCAGTCACGAGACTCTAATCATGTATAATGAGCACTGCATTAATCAGCGTCTCCTTAGCACACATGGGAAAGGCAGCGCTGTGCTACATAGCACTTTAAGAATGGCATCGCCGGTTCGAATCCGGCCTGAAGCACAGTCCGGCTTTTTCCGCGGTCTCACGATGTTTTACGCGACGGTGCCCTCTGCTCAGCGTCTTCCCGATCGCCCGCGACATCTTATGAAGCAGAGTTTGTAACTGTTTGCGTCCTGTTTCTTGTGCTTTTTTACTGAGGGCAATCATATGAATCATTGATATCCATTGCAACACCCAGAGGACTAAAAAATAATTTTACAAAATAGGGGAATGCTGCGATCGGCGGACTTTGACCTACGCACGCACGCACGCAGTCGCCGGCAGTCACGAGACTCTAATCATGTATAATGAGCACAGCATTAATCGGCGTCTCCGTAGCACACATGGGAAAGGCAGCGCTGTGCTACATAGCACTTTAAGAATGGCATCGCCGGTTCGAATCCGGCCTGAAGCACCGTCCGGCAGTTTCCGCGGACTCACGTTGTTTTACGCGACGGTGCCCTCTGCTCAGCGTCTTCCCGATCGCCCGCGACATGTTATGAAGCAGAGAACCTGAGTGTTTGTAACTGTTTGCGTCCTGTTTCTTGTGTTTTTTTACTGAGGGCAATCATATGAATCATTGATATCCATTGCAACACCCAGAGGAGTAAAAAATTATTTTACAAAATAGGGGAATGCCGCGATCAGCGGACTTTGACCTACGCACGCACGCAGTAGCCGGCAGTCACGAGACTCTAATCATGTATAATGAGCACTGCATTAATCAGCGTCTCCGTAGCACACATGGGAATGGCAGCGCTGTGCTACATAGCACTTTAAGAATGGCATCGCCGGTTCGAATCCGGCCTGAAGCACCGTCCGGCAGTTTCCGCGGACTCACGTTGTTTTACACGACGGTGCCCTCTGCTCAGCGTCTTCCCGATCGCCCGCGACATCTTATGAAGCAGAGAACCTGGGTGTTTGTAACTGTTTGCGTCCTGTTTCTTGTGTTTTTTTACTGAGGGCAATCATATGAATCATTGATATCCATTGCAACACCCAGAGGAGTAAAAAATTATTTTACAAAATAGGGGAATGCCGCGATCAGCGGACTTTGACCTACGCACGCACGCACGCAGTAGCCGGCAGTCACGAGACTCTAATCATGTATAATGTGCACTGCATTAATCAGCGTCTCCTTAGCACACATGGGAAAGGCAGCGCTGTGCTACATAGCACTTTAAGAATGGCATCGCCGGTTCGAATCCGGCCTGAAGCACCGTCCGGCAGTTTCCGCGGACTCACGTTGTTTTACGCGACAGTGCCCTCTGCTCAGCGTCTTCCCGATCGCCCGCGACATCTTATGAAGCAGAGAACCTGAGTGTTTGTAACTGTTTGCGTCCTGTTTCTTGTGTTTTTTTACTGAGGGCAATCATATGAATCATTGATATCCATTGCAACACCCAGAGGAGTAAAAAAATATTTTACAAAATAGGGGAATGCCGCGATCAGCGGACTTTGACCTACGCACGCACGCACGCAGTAGCCGGCAGTCACGAGACTCTAATCATGTATAATGAGCACTGCACTAATCAGCATCTTCGTAGCACATATGGGAAAGGCAGCGCTGTGCTACATAGCACTTTAAGAATGTCATCGCAGGTTCGAATCCAGCCAGAAGCACCGTCCGGCACTTTCCGCGGTCTCACGTTGTTTTACGCGACAGTGCCCTCTGCTCAGCGTCTTCCCGATCGCCGGCGACATCTTATGAAGCAGAGTTTGTAACTGTTTGCGTCCTGTTTTTTGTGCTTTTTTACTGAGGGCAATCATATGAATCATTGATATCCATTGCAACACCCAGAGGACTAAAAAATATTTTACAAAATAGGGGAATGCCGCGATCAGCGGACTTTGACCTACGCACGCACGCAGTAGCCGGCAGTCACGAGACTCTAATCATGTATAATGAGCACTGCATTAATGGTGTCTCCGTAGCACACATGGGAAAGGCAGCGCTGTGCTACATAGCACTTTAAGAATGTCATCGCAGGTTCGAATCCATCCTGAAGCACCGTCCGGCAGTTTCCGCGGTCTCACGTTGTTTTACGCGACAGTGCCCTCTGCTCAGCGTCTTCCCGATCGCCGGCGACATCTTATGAAGCAGAGTTTGTAACTGTTTGCGTCCTGTTTTTTGTGCTTTTTTACTGAGGGCAATCATATGAATCATTGATATCCATTGCAACACCCAGAGGAGTAAAAAATTATTTTACAAAATAGGGGAATGCCGCGATCAGCGGACTTTGACCTACGCACGCACGCAGTAGCCGGCAGTCACGAGACTCTAATCATGTATAATGAGCACTGCATTAATGGAGTCTCCGTAGCACACATGGGAAAGGCAGCGCTGTGCTACATAGCACTTTAAGAATGTCATCGCAGGTTCGAATCCATCCTGAAGCACCGTCCGGCAGTTTCCGCGGTCTCACGTTGTTTTACGCGACAGTGCCCTCTGCTCAGCGTCTTCCCGATCGCCGGCGACATCTTATGAAGCAGAGTTTGTAACTGTTTGCGTCCTGTTTTTTGTGCTTTTTTACTGAGGGCAATCATATGAATCATTGATATCCATTGCAACACCCAGAGGAGTAAAAAATTATTTTACAAAATAGGGGAATGCCGCGATCAGCGGACTTTGACCTACGCACGCACGCAGTAGCCGGCAGTCACGAGACTCTAATCATGTATAATGAGCACTGCATTAATGGTGTCTCCGTAGCACACATGGGAAAGGCAGCGCTGTGCTACATAGCACTTTAAGAATGTCATCGCAGGTTCGAATCCATCCTGAAGCACCGTCCGGCAGTTTCCGCGGTCTCACGTTGTTTTACGCGACAGTGCCCTCTGCTCAGCGTCTTCCCGATCGCCGGCGACATCTTATGAAGCAGAGTTTGTAACTGTTTGCGTCCTGTTTTTTGTGCTTTTTTACTGAGGGCAATCATATGAATCATTGATATCCATTGCAACACCCAGAGGAGTAAAAAATTATTTTACAAAATAGGGGAATGCCGCGATCAGCGGACTTTGACCTACGCACGCACGCAGTAGCCGGCAGTCACGAGACTCTAATCATGTATAATGAGCACTGCATTAATGGAGTCTCCGTAGCACACATGGGAAAGGCAGCGCTGTGCTACATAGCACTTTAAGAATGTCATCGCAGGTTCGAATCCATCCTGAAGCACCGTCCGGCAGTTTCCGCGGTCTCACGTTGTTTTACGCGACAGTGCCCTCTGCTCAGCGTCTTCCCGATCGCCGGCGACATCTTATGAAGCAGAGTTTGTAACTGTTTGCGTCCTGTTTCTTGTGTTTTTTTACTGAGGGCAATCATATGAATCATTGATATCCATTGCAACACCCAGAGGAGTAAAAAATTATTTTACAAAATAGGGGAATGCCGCGATCAGCGGACTTTGACCTACGCACGCACGCACGCAGTAGCCGGCAGTCACAAGACTCTAATCATGTATAATGAGCACTGCATTAATCAGCGTCTCCTTAGCACACATGGGAAAGGCAGCGCTGTGCTACATAGCACTTTAAGAATGGCATCGCCGGTTCGAATCCGGCCTGAAGCACAGTCCGGCTTTTTCCGCGGTCTCACGATGTTTTACGCGACGGTGCCCTCTGCTCAGCGTCTTCCCGATCGCCCGCGACATCTTATGAAGCAGAGTTTGTAACTGTTTGCGTCCTGTTTCTTGTGCTTTTTTACTGAGGGCAATCATATGAATCATTGATATCCATTGCAACACCCAGAGGACTAAAAAATAATTTTACAAAATAGGGGAATGCTGCGATCGGCGGACTTTGACCTACGCACGCACGCACGCAGTCGCCGGCAGTCACGAGACTCTAATCATGTATAATGAGCACAGCATTAATCGGCGTCTCCGTAGCACACATGGGAAAGGCAGCGCTGTGCTACATAGCACTGTAAGAATGGCATCGCCGGTTCGAATCCGGCCTGAAGCACCGTCCGGCAGTTTCCGCGGACTCACGTTGTTTTACGCGACGGTGCCCTCTGCTCAGCGTCTTCCCGATCGCCCGCGACATGTTATGAAGCAGAGAACCTGAGTGTTTGTAACTGTTTGCGTCCTGTTTCTTGTGTTTTTTTACTGAGGGCAATCATATGAATCATTGATATCCATTGCAACACCCAGAGGAGTAAAAAATTATTTTACAAAATAGGGGAATGCCGCGATCAGCGGACTTTGACCTACGCACGCACGCAGTAGCCGGCAGTCACGAGACTCTAATCATGTATAATGAGCACTGCATTAATCAGCGTCTCCGTAGCACACATGGGAATGGCAGCGCTGTGCTACATAGCACTTTAAGAATGGCATCGCCGGTTCGAATCCGGCCTGAAGCACCGTCCGGCAGTTTCCGCGGACTCACGTTGTTTTACGCGACGGTGCCCTCTGCTCAGCGTCTTCCCGATCGCCCGCGACATCTTATGAAGCAGAGAACCTGGGTGTTTGTAACTGTTTGCGTCCTGTTTCTTGTGTTTTTTTACTGAGGGCAATCATATGAATCATTGATATCCATTGCAACACCCAGAGGAGTAAAAAAATATTTTACAAAATAGGGGAATGCCGCGATCAGCGGACTTTGACCTACGCACGCACGCACGCAGTAGCCGGCAGTCACGAGACTCTAATCATGTATAATGAGCACTGCACTAATCAGCATCTTCGTAGCACATATGGGAAAGGCAGCGCTGTGCTACATAGCACTTTAAGAATGTCATCGCAGGTTCGAATCCAGCCAGAAGCACCGTCCGGCACTTTCCGCGGTCTCACGTTGTTTTACGCGACAGTGCCCTCTGCTCAGCGTCTTCCCGATCGCCGGCGACATCTTATGAAGCAGAGTTTGTAACTGTTTGCGTCCTGTTTTTTGTGCTTTTTTACTGAGGGCAATCATATGAATCATTGATATCCATTGCAACACCCAGAGGACTAAAACATAATTTTACAAAATAGGGGAATGCTGCGATCAGCGGACTTTGACCTACGCACGCACGCACGCAGTAGCCGGCAGTCACGAGACTCTAATCATGTATAATGAGCACTGCACTAATCAGCATCTTCGTAGCACATATGGGAAAGGCAGCGCTGTGCTACATAGCACTTTAAGAATGTCATCGCAAGCACCGTCCGGCACTTTCCGCGGTCTCACGTTGTTTTACGCGACAGTGCCCTCTGCTCAGCGTCTTCCCGATCGCCGGCGACATCTTATGAAGCAGAGTTTGTAACTGTTTGCGTCCTGTTTTTTGTGCTTTTTTACTGAGGGCAATCATATGAATCATTGATATCCATTGCAACACCCAGAGGACTAAAAAATATTTTACAAAATAGGGGAATGCCGCGATCAGCGGACTTTGACCTACGCACGCACGCACGCAGTAGCCGGCAGTCACGAGACTCTAATCATGTATAATGAGCACTGCACTAATCAGCATCTTCGTAGCACATATGGGAAAGGCAGCGCTGTGCTACATAGCACTTTAAGAATGTCATCGCAGGTTCGAATCCAGCCAGAAGCACCGTCCGGCACTTTCCGCGGTCTCACGTTGTTTTACGCGACAGTGCCCTCTGCTCAGCGTCTTCCCGATCGCCGGCGACATCTTATGAAGCAGAGTTTGTAACTGTTTGCGTCCTGTTTTTTGTGCTTTTTTACTGAGGGCAATCATATGAATCATTGATATCCATTGCAACACCCAGAGGACTAAAACATAATTTTACAAAATAGGGGAATGCTGCGATCGGCGGGCTTTGACCTATGCACGCACGCACGCAGTAGCCGGCAGTCACGAGACTCTAATCATGTATAATGAGCACAGCATTAATCGGCGTCTCCGTAGCACACATGGGAAAGGCAGCGCTGTGCTACATAGCACTTTAAGAATGGCATCGCCGGTTCGAATCCGGCCTGAAGCACCGTCCGGCAGTTTCCGCGGACTCACGTTGTTTTACGCGACGGTGCCCTCTGCTCAGCGACATCCTATGAAGCAGAGAACCTGAGTGTTTGTAACTGTTTGCGTCCTGTTTCTTGTGTTTTTTTACTGAGGGCAATCATATGAATCATTGATATCCATTGCAACACCCAGAGGAGTAAAAAAATATTTTACAAAATAGGGGAATGCCGCGATCAGCGGACTTTGACCTACGCACGCACGCAGTAGCCGGCAGTCACGAGACTCTAATCATGTATAATGAGCACTGCATTAATGGTGTCTCCGTAGCACACATGGGAAAGGCAGCGCTGTGCTACATAGCACTTTAAGAATGTCATCGCAGGTTCGAATCCATCCTGAAGCACCGTCCGGCAGTTTCCGCGGTCTCACGTTGTTTTACGCGACAGTGCCCTCTGCTCAGCGTCTTCCCGATCGCCGGCGACATCTTATGAAGCAGAGTTTGTAACTGTTTGCGTCCTGTTTTTTGTGCTTTTTTACTGAGGGCAATCATATGAATCATTGATATCCATTGCAACACCCAGAGGAGTAAAAAATTATTTTACAAAATAGGGGAATGCTGCGATCAGCGGACTTTGACCTACGCACGCACGCAGTAGCCGGCAGTCACGAGACTCTAATCATGTATAATGAGCACTGCATTAATGGTGTCTCCGTAGCACACATGGGAAAGGCAGCGCTGTGCTACATAGCACTTTAAGAATGTCATCGCAGGTTCGAATCCATCCTGAAGCACCGTCCGGCAGTTTCCGCGGTCTCACGTTGTTTTACGCGACAGTGCCCTCTGCTCAGCGTCTTCCCGATCGCCGGCGACATCTTATGAAGCAGAGTTTGTAACTGTTTGCGTCCTGTTTTTTGTGCTTTTTTACTGAGGGCAATCATATGAATCATTGATATCCATTGCAACACCCAGAGGAGTAAAAAATTATTTTACAAAATAGGGGAATGCTGCAATCGGCGGACTTTGACCTACGCACGCACGCACGCAGTAGCCGGCAGTCACGAGACTCTAATCATGTATAATGAGCACTGCATTAATGGTGTCTCCGTAGCACACATGGGAAAGGCAGCGCTGTGCTACATAGCACTTTAAGAATGTCATCGCAGGTTCGAATCCAGCCTGAAGCACAGGCCGGCTTTTTCCGCGGTCTCACGATGTTTTACGCAACGGTGCCCTCTGCTCAGCGTCTTCCCGATCGCCCGCGACATCTTATGAAGCAGAGTTTGTAACTGTTTGCGTCCTGTTTCTTGTGTTTTTTTACTGAGGGCAATCATATGAATCATTGATATCCATTGCAACACCCAGAGGAGTAAAAAATAATTTTACAAAATAGGGGAATGCCGCGATCAGCGGACTTTGACCTACGCACGCACGCACGCAGTAGCCGGCAGTCACGAGACTCTAATCATGTATAATGTGCACTGCATTAATCAGCGTCTCCTTAGCACACATGGGAAAGGCAGCGCTGTGCTACATAGCACTTTAAGAATGGCATCGCCGGTTCGAATCCGGCCTGAAGCACAGTCCGGCTTTTTCCGCGGTCTCACGATGTTTTACGCGACGGTGCCCTCTGCTCAGCGTCTTCCCGATCGCCCGCGACATCTTATGAAGCAGAGTTTGTAACTGTTTGCGTCCTGTTTCTTGTGCTTTTTTACTGAGGGCAATCATATGAATCATTGATATCCATTGCAACACCCAGAGGACTAAAAAATAATTTTACAAAATAGGGGAATGCTGCGATCGGCGGACTTTGACCTACGCACGCACGCACGCAGTCGCCGGCAGTCACGAGACTCTAATCATGTATAATGAGCACAGCATTAATCGGCGTCTCCGTAGCACACATGGGAAAGGCAGCGCTGTGCTACATAGCACTTTAAGAATGGCATCGCCGGTTCGAATCCGGCCTGAAGCACCGTCCGGCAGTTTCCGCGGACTCACGTTGTTTTACGCGACGGTGCCCTCTGCTCAGCGTCTTCCCGATCGCCCGCGACATCTTATGAAGCAGAGAACCTGAGTGTTTGTAACTGTTTGCGTCCTGTTTCTTGTGTTTTTTTACTGAGGGCAATCATATGAATCATTGATATCCATTGCAACACCCAGAGGAGTAAAAAAATATTTTACAAAATAGGGGAATGCCGCGATCAGCGGACTTTGACCTACGCACGCACGCACGCAGTAGCCGGCAGTCACGAGACTCTAATCATGTATAATGAGCACTGCACTAATCAGCATCTTCGTAGCACATATGGGAAAGGCAGCGCTGTGCTACATAGCACTTTAAGAATGTCATCGCAGGTTCGAATCCAGCCAGAAGCACCGTCCGGCACTTTCCGCGGTCTCACGTTGTTTTACGCGACAGTGCCCTCTGCTCAGCGTCTTCCCGATCGCCGGCGACATCTTATGAAGCAGAGTTTGTAACTGTTTGCGTCCTGTTTTTTGTGCTTTTTTACTGAGGGCAATCATATGAATCATTGATATCCATTGCAACACCCAGAGGACTAAAAAATAATTTTACAAAATAGGGGAATGCTGCGATCGGCGGGCTTTGACCTATGCACGCACGCACGCAGTAGCCGGCAGTCACGAGACTCTAATCATGTATAATGAGCACAGCATTAATCGGCGTCTCCGTAGCACACATGGGAAAGGCAGCGCTGTGCTACATAGCACTTTAAGAATGGCATCGCCGGTTCGAATCCGGCCTGAAGCACCGTCCGGCAGTTTCCGCGGACTCACGTTGTTTTACGCGACGGTGCCCTCTGCTCAGCGACATCCTATGAAGCAGAGAACCTGAGTGTTTGTAACTGTTTGCGTCCTGTTTCTTGTGTTTTTTTACTGAGGGCAATCATATGAATCATTGATATCCATTGCAACACCCAGAGGAGTAAAAAAATATTTTACAAAATAGGGGAATGCCGCGATCAGCGGACTTTGACCTACGCACGCACGCAGTAGCCGGCAGTCACGAGACTCTAATCATGTATAATGAGCACTGCACTAATCAGCATCTCCGTAGCACATATGGGAAAGGCAGCGCTGTGCTACATAGCACTTTAAGAATGTCATCGCAGGTTCGAATCCAGCCAGAAGCACCGTCCGGCACTTTCCGCGGTCTCACGTTGTTTTACGCGACAGTGCCCTCTGCTCAGCGTCTTCCCGATCGCCGGCGACATCTTATGAAGCAGAGTTTGTAACTGTTTGCGTCCTGTTTTTTGTGCTTTTTTACTGAGGGCAATCATATGAATCATTGATATCCATTGCAACACCCAGAGGAGTAAAAAATTATTTTACAAAATAGGGGAATGCCGCGATCAGCGGACTTTGACCTACGCACGCACGCAGTAGCCGGCAGTCACGAGACTCTAATCATGTATAATGAGCACTGCATTAATGGTGTCTCCGTAGCACACATGGGAAAGGCAGCGCTGTGCTACATAGCACTTTAAGAATGTCATCGCAGGTTCGAATCCATCCTGAAGCACCGTCCGGCAGTTTCCGCGGTCTCACGTTGTTTTACGCGACAGTGCCCTCTGCTCAGCGTCTTCCCGATCGCCGGCGACATCTTATGAAGCAGAGTTTGTAACTGTTTGCGTCCTGTTTTTTGTGCTTTTTTACTGAGGGCAATCATATGAATCATTGATATCCATTGCAACACCCAGAGGAGTAAAAAATTATTTTACAAAATAGGGGAATGCTGCAATCGGCGGACTTTGACCTACGCACGCACGCACGCAGTAGCCGGCAGTCACGAGACTCTAATCATGTATAATGAGCACTGCATTAATGGTGTCTCCGTAGCACACATGGGAAAGGCAGCGCTGTGCTACATAGCACTTTAAGAATGTCATCGCAGGTTCGAATCCAGCCTGAAGCACAGGCCGGCTTTTTCCGCGGTCTCACGATGTTTTACGCAACGGTGCCCTCTGCTCAGCGTCTTCCCGATTGCCCGCGACATCTTATGAAGCAGAGTTTGTAACTGTTTGCGTCCTGTTTCTTGTGCTTTTTTACTGAGGGCAATCATATGAATCATTGATATCCATTGCAACACCCAGAGGACTAAAAAATAATTTTACAAAATAGGGGAATGCTGCGATCGGCGGACTTTGACCTACGCACGCACGCACGCAGTCGCCGGCAGTCACGAGACTCTAATCATGTATAATGAGCACAGCATTAATCGGCGTCTCCGTAGCACACATGGGAAAGGCAGCGCTGTGCTACATAGCACTTTAAGAATGGCATCGCCGGTTCGAATCCGGCCTGAAGCACCGTCCGGCAGTTTCCGCGGACTCACGTTGTTTTACGCGACGGTGCCCTCTGCTCAGCGTCTTCCCGATCGCCCGCGACATGTTATGAAGCAGAGAACCTGAGTGTTTGTAACTGTTTGCGTCCTGTTTCTTGTGTTTTTTTACTGAGGGCAATCATATGAATCATTGATATCCATTGCAACACCCAGAGGAGTAAAAAATTATTTTACAAAATAGGGGAATGCCGCGATCAGCGGACTTTGACCTACGCACGCACGCAGTAGCCGGCAGTCACGAGACTCTAATCATGTATAATGAGCACTGCATTAATCAGCGTCTCCGTAGCACACATGGGAATGGCAGCGCTGTGCTACATAGCACTTTAAGAATGGCATCGCCGGTTCGAATCCGGCCTGAAGCACCGTCCGGCAGTTTCCGCGGACTCACATTGTTTTACGCGACGGTGCCCTCTGCTCAGCGTCTTCCCGATCGCCCGCGACATCTTATGAAGCAGAGAACCTGGGTGTTTGTCACTGTTTGCGTCCTGTTTCTTGTGTTTTTTTACTGAGGGCAATCATATGAATCATTGATATCCATTGCAACACCCAGAGGAGTAAAAAATAATTTTACAAAATAGGGGAATGCCGCGATCAGCGGACTTTGACCTACACACGCACGCACGCAGTAGCCGGCAGTCACGAGACTCTAATCATGTATAATGAGCACTGCATTAATCAGCGTCTCCTTAGCACACATGGGAAAGGCAGCGCTGTGCTACATAGCACTTTAAGAATGGCATCGCCGGTTCGAATCCGGCCTGAAGCACCGTCCGGCAGTTTCCGCGGACTCACGTTGTTTTACGCGACGGTGCCCTCTGCTCAGCGTCTTCCCGATCGCCCGCGACATCTTATGAAGCAGAGAACCTGAGTGTTTGTAACTGTTTGCGTCCTGTTTCTTGTGTTTTTTTACTGAGGGCAATCATATGAATCATTGATATCCATTGCAACACCCAGAGGAGTAAAAAAATATTTTACAAAATAGGGGAATGCCGCGATCAGCGGACTTTGACCTACGCACGCACGCACGCAGTAGCCGGCAGTCACGAGACTCTAATCATGTATAATGAGCACTGCACTAATCAGCATCTTCGTAGCACATATGGGAAAGGCAGCGCTGTGCTACATAGCACTTTAAGAATGTCATCGCAGGTTCGAATCCAGCCAGAAGCACCGTCCGGCACTTTCCGCGGTCTCACGTTGTTTTACGCGACAGTGCCCTCTGCTCAGCGTCTTCCCGATCGCCGGCGACATCTTATGAAGCAGAGTTTGTAACTGTTTGCGTCCTGTTTTTTGTGCTTTTTTACTGAGGGCAATCATATGAATCATTGATATCCATTGCAACACCCAGAGGACTAAAAAATAATTTTACAAAATAGGGGAATGCTGCGATCGGCGGGCTTTGACCTATGCACGCACGCACGCAGTAGCCGGCAGTCACGAGACTCTAATCATGTATAATGAGCACAGCATTAATCGGCGTCTCCGTAGCACACATGGGAAAGGCAGCGCTGTGCTACATAGCACTTTAAGAATGGCATCGCCGGTTCGAATCCGGCCTGAAGCACCGTCCGGCAGTTTCCGCGGACTCACGTTGTTTTACGCGACGGTGCCCTCTGCTCAGCGACATCCTATGAAGCAGAGAACCTGAGTGTTTGTAACTGTTTGCGTCCTGTTTCTTGTGTTTTTTTACTGAGGGCAATCATATGAATCATTGATATCCATTGCAACACCCAGAGGAGTAAAAAAATATTTTACAAAATAGGGGAATGCCGCGATCAGCGGACTTTGACCTACGCACGCACGCAGTAGCCGGCAGTCACGAGACTCTAATCATGTATAATGAGCACTGCACTAATCAGCATCTCCGTAGCACATATGGGAAAGGCAGCGCTGTGCTACATAGCACTTTAAGAATGTCATCGCAGGTTCGAATCCAGCCAGAAGCACCGTCCGGCACTTTCCGCGGTCTCACGTTGTTTTACGCGACAGTGCCCTCTGCTCAGCGTCTTCCCGATCGCCGGCGACATCTTATGAAGCAGAGTTTGTAACTGTTTGCGTCCTGTTTTTTGTGCTTTTTTACTGAGGGCAATCATATGAATCATTGATATCCATTGCAACACCCAGAGGAGTAAAAAATTATTTTACAAAATAGGGGAATGCCGCGATCAGCGGACTTTGACCTACGCACGCACGCAGTAGCCGGCAGTCACGAGACTCTAATCATGTATAATGAGCACTGCATTAATGGTGTCTCCGTAGCACACATGGGAAAGGCAGCGCTGTGCTACATAGCACTTTAAGAATGTCATCGCAGGTTCGAATCCATCCTGAAGCACCGTCCGGCAGTTTCCGCGGTCTCACGTTGTTTTACGCGACAGTGCCCTCTGCTCAGCGTCTTCCCGATCGCCGGCGACATCTTATGAAGCAGAGTTTGTAACTGTTTGCGTCCTGTTTTTTGTGCTTTTTTACTGAGGGCAATCATATGAATCATTGATATCCATTGCAACACCCAGAGGAGTAAAAAATTATTTTACAAAATAGGGGAATGCTGCAATCGGCGGACTTTGACCTACGCACGCACGCACGCAGTAGCCGGCAGTCACGAGACTCTAATCATGTATAATGAGCACTGCATTAATGGTGTCTCCGTAGCACACATGGGAAAGGCAGCGCTGTGCTACATAGCACTTTAAGAATGTCATCGCAGGTTCGAATCCAGCCTGAAGCACAGGCCGGCTTTTTCCGCGGTCTCACGATGTTTTACGCAACGGTGCCCTCTGCTCAGCGTCTTCCCGATTGCCCGCGACATCTTATGAAGCAGAGTTTGTAACTGTTTGCGTCCTGTTTCTTGTGCTTTTTTACTGAGGGCAATCATATGAATCATTGATATCCATTGCAACACCCAGAGGACTAAAAAATAATTTTACAAAATAGGGGAATGCTGCGATCGGCGGACTTTGACCTACGCACGCACGCACGCAGTCGCCGGCAGTCACGAGACTCTAATCATGTATAATGAGCACAGCATTAATCGGCGTCTCCGTAGCACACATGGGAAAGGCAGCGCTGTGCTACATAGCACTTTAAGAATGGCATCGCCGGTTCGAATCCGGCCTGAAGCACCGTCCGGCAGTTTCCGCGGACTCACGTTGTTTTACGCGACGGTGCCCTCTGCTCAGCGTCTTCCCGATCGCCCGCGACATGTTATGAAGCAGAGAACCTGAGTGTTTGTAACTGTTTGCGTCCTGTTTCTTGTGTTTTTTTACTGAGGGCAATCATATGAATCATTGATATCCATTGCAACACCCAGAGGAGTAAAAAATTATTTTACAAAATAGGGGAATGCCGCGATCAGCGGACTTTGACCTACGCACGCACGCAGTAGCCGGCAGTCACGAGACTCTAATCATGTATAATGAGCACTGCATTAATCAGCGTCTCCGTAGCACACATGGGAATGGCAGCGCTGTGCTACATAGCACTTTAAGAATGGCATCGCCGGTTCGAATCCGGCCTGAAGCACCGTCCGGCAGTTTCCGCGGACTCACGTTGTTTTACGCGACGGTGCCCTCTGCTCAGCGTCTTCCCGATCGCCCGCGACATCTTATGAAGCAGAGAACCTGGGTGTTTGTCACTGTTTGCGTCCTGTTTCTTGTGTTTTTTTACTGAGGGCAATCATATGAATCATTGATATCCATTGCAACACCCAGAGGAGTAAAAAATAATTTTACAAAATAGGGGAATGCCGCGATCAGCGGACTTTGACCTACACACGCACGCACGCAGTAGCCGGCAGTCACGAGACTCTAATCATGTATAATGAGCACTGCATTAATCAGCGTCTCCTTAGCACACATGGGAAAGGCAGCGCTGTGCTACATAGCACTTTAAGAATGGCATCGCCGGTTCGAATCCGGCCTGAAGCACCGTCCGGCAGTTTCCGCGGACTCACGTTGTTTTACGCGACGGTGCCCTCTGCTCAGCGTCTTCCCGATCGCCCGCGACATCTTATGAAGCAGAGAACCTGAGTGTTTGTAACTGTTTGCGTCCTGTTTCTTGTGTTTTTTTACTGAGGGCAATCATATGAATCATTGATATCCATTGCAACACCCAGAGGAGTAAAAAAATATTTTACAAAATAGGGGAATGCCGCGATCAGCGGACTTTGACCTACGCACGCACGCACGCAGTAGCCGGCAGTCACGAGACTCTAATCATGTATAATGAGCACTGCACTAATCAGCATCTTCGTAGCACATATGGGAAAGGCAGCGCTGTGCTACATAGCACTTTAAGAATGTCATCGCAGGTTCGAATCCAGCCAGAAGCACCGTCCGGCACTTTCCGCGGTCTCACGTTGTTTTACGCGACAGTGCCCTCTGCTCAGCGTCTTCCCGATCGCCGGCGACATCTTATGAAGCAGAGTTTGTAACTGTTTGCGTCCTGTTTTTTGTGCTTTTTTACTGAGGGCAATCATATGAATCATTGATATCCATTGCAACACCCAGAGGACTAAAAAATAATTTTACAAAATAGGGGAATGCTGCGATCGGCGGGCTTTGACCTATGCACGCACGCACGCAGTAGCCGGCAGTCACGAGACTCTAATCATGTATAATGAGCACAGCATTAATCGGCGTCTCCGTAGCACACATGGGAAAGGCAGCGCTGTGCTACATAGCACTTTAAGAATGGCATCGCCGGTTCGAATCCGGCCTGAAGCACCGTCCGGCAGTTTCCGCGGACTCACGTTGTTTTACGCGACGGTGCCCTCTGCTCAGCGACATCCTTTGAAGCAGAGAACCTGAGTGTTTGTAACTGTTTGCGTCCTGTTTCTTGTGTTTTTTTACTGAGGGCAATCATATGAATCATTGATATCCATTGCAACACCCAGAGGAGTAAAAAAATATTTTACAAAATAGGGGAATGCCGCGATCAGCGGACTTTGACCTACGCACGCACGCAGTAGCCGGCAGTCACGAGACTCTAATCATGTATAATGAGCACTGCATTAATGGTGTCTCCGTAGCACACATGGGAAAGGCAGCGCTGTGCTACATAGCACTTTAAGAATGTCATCGCAGGTTCGAATCCATCCTGAAGCACCGTCCGGCAGTTTCCGCGGTCTCACGTTGTTTTACGCGACAGTGCCCTCTGCTCAGCGTCTTCCCGATCGCCGGCGACATCTTATGAAGCAGAGTTTGTAACTGTTTGCGTCCTGTTTTTTGTGCTTTTTTACTGAGGGCAATCATATGAATCATTGATATCCATTGCAACACCCAGAGGAGTAAAAAATTATTTTACAAAATAGGGGAATGCCGCGATCAGCGGACTTTGACCTACGCACGCACGCAGTAGCCGGCAGTCACGAGACTCTAATCATGTATAATGAGCACTGCATTAATGGAGTCTCCGTAGCACACATGGGAAAGGCAGCGCTGTGCTACATAGCACTTTAAGAATGTCATCGCAGGTTCGAATCCATCCTGAAGCACCGTCCGGCAGTTTCCGCGGTCTCACGTTGTTTTACGCGACAGTGCCCTCTGCTCAGCGTCTTCCCGATCGCCGGCGACATCTTATGAAGCAGAGTTTGTAACTGTTTGCGTCCTGTTTTTTGTGCTTTTTTACTGAGGGCAATCATATGAATCATTGATATCCATTGCAACACCCAGAGGAGTAAAAAATTATTTTACAAAATAGGGGAATGCCGCGATCAGCGGACTTTGACCTACGCACGCACGCAGTAGCCGGCAGTCACGAGACTCTAATCATGTATAATGAGCACTGCATTAATGGTGTCTCCGTAGCACACATGGGAAAGGCAGCGCTGTGCTACATAGCACTTTAAGAATGTCATCGCAGGTTCGAATCCATCCTGAAGCACCGTCCGGCAGTTTCCGCGGTCTCACGTTGTTTTACGCGACAGTGCCCTCTGCTCAGCGTCTTCCCGATCGCCGGCGACATCTTATGAAGCAGAGTTTGTAACTGTTTGCGTCCTGTTTTTTGTGCTTTTTTACTGAGGGCAATCATATGAATCATTGATATCCATTGCAACACCCAGAGGAGTAAAAAATTATTTTACAAAATAGGGGAATGCCGCGATCAGCGGACTTTGACCTACGCACGCACGCAGTAGCCGGCAGTCACGAGACTCTAATCATGTATAATGAGCACTGCATTAATGGAGTCTCCGTAGCACACATGGGAAAGGCAGCGCTGTGCTACATAGCACTTTAAGAATGTCATCGCAGGTTCGAATCCATCCTGAAGCACCGTCCGGCAGTTTCCGCGGTCTCACGTTGTTTTACGCGACGGTGCCCTCTGCTCAGCGTCTTCCCGATCGCCCGCGACATCTTATGAAGCAGAGAACCTGGGTGTTTGTAACTGTTTGCGTCCTGTTTCTTGTGTTTTTTTACTGAGGGCAATCATATGAATCATTGATATCCATTGCAACACCCAGAGGAGTAAAAAATTATTTTACAAAATAGGGGAATGCCGCGATCAGCGGACTTTGACCTACGCACGCACGCAGTAGCCGGCAGTCACGAGACTCTAATCATGTATAATGAGCACTGCATTAATCAGCGTCTCCGTAGCACACATGGGAATGGCAGCGCTGTGCTACATAGCACTTTAAGAATGGCATCGCAGGTTCGAATCCGGCCTGAAGCACCGTCCGGCAGTTTCCGCGGACTCACGTTGTTTTACGCGACGGTGCCCTCTGCTCAGTGTCTTCCCGATCGCCCGCGACATCTTATGAAGCAGAGAACCTGGGTGTTTGTAACTGTTTGCGTCCTGTTTCTTGTGTTTTTTTACTGAGGGCAATCATATGAATCATTGATATCCATTGCAACACCCAGAGGAGTAAAAAATTATTTTACAAAATAGGGGAATGCCGCGATCAGCGGACTTTGACCTACGCACGCACGCACGCAGTAGCCGGCAGTCACGAGACTCTAATCATGTATAATGAGCACTGCATTAATCAGCGTCTCCTTAGCACACATGGGAAAGGCAGCGCTGTGCTACATAGCACTTTAAGAATGGCATCGCCGGTTCGAATCCGGCCTGAAGCACAGTCCGGCTTTTTCCGCGGTCTCACGATGTTTTACGCGACGGTGCCCTCTGCTCAGCGTCTTCCCGATCGCCCGCGACATCTTATGAAGCAGAGTTTGTAACTGTTTGCGTCCTGTTTCTTGTGCTTTTTTACTGAGGGCAATCATATGAATCATTGATATCCATTGCAACACCCAGAGGACTAAAAAATAATTTTACAAAATAGGGGAATGCTGCGATCGGCGGACTTTGACCTACGCACGCACGCAGTCGCCGGCAGTCACGAGACTCTAATCATGTATAATGAGCACAGCATTAATCGGCGTCTCCGTAGCACACATGGGAAAGGCAGCGCTGTGCTACATAGCACTTTAAGAATGGCATCGCCGGTTCGAATCCGGCCTGAAGCACCGTCCGGCAGTTTCCGTGGACTCACGTTGTTTTACGCGACGGTGCCCTCTGCTCAGCGTCTTCCCGATCGCCCGCGACATGTTATGAAGCAGAGAACCTGAGTGTTTGTAACTGTTTGCGTCCTGTTTCTTGTGTTTTTTTACTGAGGGCAATCATATGAATCATTGATATCCATTGCAACACCCAGAGGAGTAAAAAATTATTTTACAAAATAGGGGAATGCCGCGATCAGCGGACTTTGACCTACGCACGCACGCAGTAGCCGGCAGTCACGAGACTCTAATCATGTATAATGAGCACTGCATTAATCAGCGTCTCCGTAGCACACATGGGAATGGCAGCGCTGTGCTACATAGCACTTTAAGAATGGCATCGCCGGTTCGAATCCGGCCTGAAGCACCGTCCGGCAGTTTCCGCGGACTCACGTTGTTTTACGCGACAGTGCCCTCTGCTCAGCGTCTTCCCGATCGCCCGCGACATCTTATGAAGCAGAGAACCTGAGTGTTTGTAACTGTTTGCGTCCTGTTTCTTGTGTTTTTTTACTGAGGGCAATCATATGAATCATTGATATCCATTGCAACACCCAGAGGAGTAAAAAAATATTTTACAAAATAGGGGAATGCCGCAATCAGCGGACTTTGACCTACGCACGCACGCACGCAGTAGCCGGCAGTCACGAGACTCTAATCATGTATAATGAGCACTGCATTAATCAGCGTCTCCTTAGCACACATGGGAAAGGCAGCACTGTGCTACATAGCACTTTAAGAATGGCATCGCCGGTTCGAATCCGGCCTGAAGCACAGTCCGGCTTTTTCCGCGGTCTCACGATGTTTTACGCGACGGTGCCCTCTGCTCAGCGTCTTCCCGATCGCCCGCGACATCTTATGAAGCAGAGTTTGTAACTGTTTGCGTCCTGTTTCTTGTGCTTTTTTACTGAGGGCAATCATATGAATCATTGATATCCATTGCAACACCCAGAGGACTAAAAAATAATTTTACAAAATAGGGGAATGCTGCGATCGGGGGACTTTGACCTACGCACGCACGCACGCAGTCGCCGGCAGTCACGAGACTCTAATCATGTATAATGAGCACAGCATTAATCGGCGTCTCCGTAGCACACATGGGAAAGGCAGCGCTGTGCTACATAGCACTTTAAGAATGGCATCGCCGGTTCGAATCCGGCCTGAAGCACCGTCCGGCAGTTTCCGTGGACTCACGTTGTTTTACGCGACGGTGCCCTCTGCTCAGCGTCTTCCCGATCGCCCGCGACATGTTATGAAGCAGAGAACCTGAGTGTTTGTAACTGTTTGCGTCCTGTTTCTTGTGTTTTTTTACTGAGGGCAATCATATGAATCATTGATATCCATTGCAACACCCAGAGGAGTAAAAAATTATTTTACAAAATAGGGGAATGCCGCGATCAGCGGACTTTGACCTACGCACGCACGCAGTAGCCGGCAGTCACGAGACTCTAATCATGTATAATGAGCACTGCATTAATCAGCGTCTCCGTAGCACACATGGGAATGGCAGCGCTGTGCTACATAGCACTTTAAGAATGGCATCGCCGGTTCGAATCCGGCCTGAAGCACCGTCCGGCAGTTTCCGCGGACTCACGTTGTTTTACGCGACGGTGCCCTCTGCTCAGCGTCTTCCCGATCGCCCGCGACATCTTATGAAGCAGAGAACCTGGGTGTTTGTAACTGTTTGCGTCCTGTTTCTTGTGTTTTTTTACTGAGGGCAATCATATGAATCATTGATATCCATTGCAACACCCAGAGGAGTAAAAAATAATTTTACAAAATAGGGGAATGCCGCGATCAGCGGACTTTGACCTACGCACGCACGCACGCAGTAGCCGGCAGTCACGAGACTCTAATCATGTATAATGTGCACTGCATTAATCAGCGTCTCCTTAGCACACATGGGAAAGGCAGCGCTGTGCTACATAGCACTTTAAGAATGGCATCGCCGGTTCGAATCCGGCCTGAAGCACCGTCCGGCAGTTTCCGCGGACTCACGTTGTTTTACGCGACAGTGCCCTCTGCTCAGCGTCTTCCCGATCGCCCGCGACATCTTATGAAGCAGAGAACCTGAGTGTTTGTAACTGTTTGCGTCCTGTTTCTTGTGTTTTTTTACTGAGGGCAATCATATGAATCATTGATATCCATTGCAACACCCAGAGGAGTAAAAAAATATTTTACAAAATAGGGGAATGCCGCGATCAGCGGACTTTGACCTACGCACGCACGCACGCAGTAGCCGGCAGTCACGAGACTCTAATCATGTATAATGAGCACTGCACTAATCAGCATCTTCGTAGCACATATGGGAAAGGCAGCGCTGTGCTACATAGCACTTTAAGAATGTCATCGCAGGTTCGAATCCAGCCAGAAGCACCGTCCGGCACTTTCCGCGGTCTCACGTTGTTTTACGCGACAGTGCCCTCTGCTCAGCGTCTTCCCGATCGCCGGCGACATCTTATGAAGCAGAGTTTGTAACTGTTTGCGTCCTGTTTTTTGTGCTTTTTTACTGAGGGCAATCATATGAATCATTGATATCCATTGCAACACCCAGAGGACTAAAAAATAATTTTACAAAATAGGGGAATGCTGCGATCGGCGGGCTTTGACCTATGCACGCACGCACGCAGTAGCCGGCAGTCACGAGACTCTAATCATGTATAATGAGCACAGCATTAATCGGCGTCTCCGTAGCACACATGGGAAAGGCAGCGCTGTGCTACATAGCACTTTAAGAATGGCATCGCCGGTTCGAATCCGGCCTGAAGCACCGTCCGGCAGTTTCCGCGGACTCACGTTGTTTTACGCGACGGTGCCCTCTGCTCAGCGACATCCTATGAAGCAGAGAACCTGAGTGTTTGTAACTGTTTGCGTCCTGTTTCTTGTGTTTTTTTACTGAGGGCAATCATATGAATCATTGATATCCATTGCAACACCCAGAGGAGTAAAAAAATATTTTACAAAATAGGGGAATGCCGCGATCAGCGGACTTTGACCTACGCACGCACGCAGTAGCCGGCAGTCACGAGACTCTAATCATGTATAATGAGCACTGCATTAATGGTGTCTCCGTAGCACACATGGGAAAGGCAGCGCTGTGCTACATAGCACTTTAAGAATGTCATCGCAGGTTCGAATCCATCCTGAAGCACCGTCCGGCAGTTTCCGCGGTCTCACGTTGTTTTACGCGACAGTGCCCTCTGCTCAGCGTCTTCCCGATCGCCGGCGACATCTTATGAAGCAGAGTTTGTAACTGTTTGCGTCCTGTTTTTTGTGCTTTTTTACTGAGGGCAATCATATGAATCATTGATATCCATTGCAACACCCAGAGGAGTAAAACATTATTTTACAAAATAGGGGAATGCCGCGATCAGCGGACTTTGACCTACGCACGCACGCAGTAGCCGGCAGTCACGAGACTCTAATCATGTATAATGAGCACTGCATTAATGGTGTCTCCGTAGCACACATGGGAAAGGCAGCGCTGTGCTACATAGCACTTTAAGAATGTCATCGCAGGTTCGAATCCATCCTGAAGCACCGTCCGGCAGTTTCCGCGGTCTCACGTTGTTTTACGCGACAGTGCCCTCTGCTCAGCGTCTTCCCGATCGCCGGCGACATCTTATGAAGCAGAGTTTGTAACTGTTTGCGTCCTGTTTTTTGTGCTTTTTTACTGAGGGCAATCATATGAATCATTGATATCCATTGCAACACCCAGAGGAGTAAAAAATTATTTTACAAAACAGGGGAATGCTGCAATCGGCGGACTTTGACCTACGCACGCACGCACGCAGTAGCCGGCAGTCACGAGACTCTAATCATGTATAATGAGCACTGCATTAATGGTGTCTCCGTAGCACACATGGGAAAGGCAGCGCTGTGCTACATAGCACTTTAAGAATGTCATCGCAGGTTCGAATCCAGCCTGAAGCACAGGCCGGCTTTTTCCGCGGTCTCACGATGTTTTACGCAACGGTGCCCTCTGCTCAGCGTCTTCCCGATCGCCCGCGACATCTTATGAAGCAGAGTTTGTAACTGTTTGCGTCCTGTTTCTTGTGCTTTTTTACTGAGGGCAATCATATGAATCATTGATATCCATTGCAACACCCAGAGGACTAAAAAATAATTTTACAAAATAGGGGAATGCTGCGATCGGCGGACTTTGACCTATGCACGCACGCACGCAGTCGCCGGCAGTCACGAGACTCTAATCATGTATAATGAGCACAGCATTAATCGGCGTCTCCGTAGCACACATGGGAAAGGCAGCGCTGTGCTACATAGCACTTTAAGAATGGCATCGCCGGTTCGAATCCGGCCTGAAGCACCGTCCGGCAGTTTCCGCGGACTCACGTTGTTTTACGCGACGGTGCCCTCTGCTCAGCGTCTTCCCGATCGCCCGCGACATCTTATGAAGCAGAGAACCTGAGTGTTTGTAACTGTTTGCGTCCTGTTTCTTGTGTTTTTTTACTGAGGGCAATCATATGAATCATTGATATCCATTGCAACACCCAGAGGAGTAAAAAATTATTTTACAAAATAGGGGAATGCCGCGATCAGCGGACTTTGACCTACGCACGCACGCAGTAGCCGGCAGTCACGAGACTCTAATCATGTATAATGAGCACTGCATTAATCAGCGTCTCCGTAGCACACATGGGAATGGCAGCGCTGTGCTACATAGCACTTTAAGAATGGCATCGCCGGTTCGAATCCGGCCTGAAGCACCGTCCGGCAGTTTCCGCGGACTCACGTTGTTTTACGCGACGGTGCCCTCTGCTCAGCGTCTTCCCGATCGCCCGCGACATCTTATGAAGCAGAGAACCTGGGTGTTTGTCACTGTTTGCGTCCTGTTTCTTGTGTTTTTTTACTGAGGGCAATCATATGAATCATTGATATCCATTGCAACACCCAGAGGAGTAAAAAATAATTTTACAAAATAGGGGAATGCCGCGATCAGCGGACTTTGACCTACGCACACACGCACGCAGTAGCCGGCAGTCACGAGACTCTAATCATGTATAATGAGCACTGCATTAATCAGCGTCTCCTTAGCACACATGGGAAAGGCAGCGCTGTGCTACATAGCACTTTAAGAATGGCATCGCCGGTTCGAATCCGGCCTGAAGCACCGTCCGGCAGTTTCCGCGGACTCACGTTGTTTTACGCGACGGTGCCCTCTGCTCAGCGTCTTCCCGATCGCCCGCGACATCTTATGAAGCAGAGAACCTGAGTGTTTGTAACTGTTTGTGTCCTGTTTCTTGTGTTTTTTTACTGAGGGCAATCATATGAATCATTGATATCCATTGCAACACCCAGAGGAGTAAAAAAATATTTTACAAAATAGGGGAATGCCGCGATCAGCGGACTTTGACCTACGCACGCACGCACGCAGTAGCCGGCAGTCACGAGACTCTAATCATGTATAATGAGCACTGCACTAATCAGCATCTTCGTAGCACATATGGGAAAGGCAGCGCTGTGCTACATAGCACTTTAAGAATGGCATCGCCGGTTCGAATCCGGCCTGAAGCACCGTCCGGCAGTTTCCGCGGACTCACGTTGTTTTACGCGACGGTGCCCTCTGCTCAGCGTCTTCCCGATCGCCGGCGACATCTTATGAAGCAGAGAACCTGAGTGTTTGTAACTGATTGCATTCCTGTTTCTTGTGTTTTTTTACTGAGGGCAATCATATGAATCATTGATATCCATTGCAACACCCAGGAGAGTAAAAAATAATTTTACAAAATAGGGGAATGCTGCGATCGGCGGACTTTGACCTACACACGCACGCACGCACGCAGTAGCCGGCAGTCACGAGACTCTAATCATGTATAATGAGCAGTGCATTAATCGGTGTCTCCGTAGCACACATAGGAAAGGCAGCGCTGTGCTACATAGCACTTTAAGAATGTCATCGCAGGTTCGAATCCAGCCTGAAGCACAGTCCGGCTGTTTCCGCGGTCTCACGATGTTTTACGCGACGGTGCCCTCTGCTCAGCGTCTTCCCGATCGCCCGCGACATCTTATGAAGCAGAGTTTGTAACTGTTTGCGTCCTGTTTCTTGTGCTTTTTTACTGAGGGCAATCATATGAATCATTGATATCCATTGCAACACCCAGAGGAGTAAAAAATAATTTTACAAAATAGGGGAATGCTGCGATCGGCGGACTTTGACCTACACACGCACGCACGCACGCAGTAGCCGGCAGTCACGAGACTCTAATCATGTATAATTCGCACTGCATTAATCAGCGTCTCCGTAGCACACATGGGAAAGGCAGCGCTGTGCTACATAGCACTTTAAGAATGGCATCGCCGGTTCGAATCCGGCCTGAAGCACCGTCCGGCAGTTTCCGCGGACTCACGTTGTTTTACGCGACGGTGCCCTCTGCTCAGCGTCTTCCCGATCGCCGGCGACATCTTATGAAGCAGAGAACCTGAGTGTTTGTAACTGATTGCATTCCTGTTTCTTGTGTTTTTTTACTGAGGGCAATCATATGAATCATTGATATCCATTGCAACACCCAGGAGAGTAAAAAATAATTTTACAAAATAGGGGAATGCTGCGATCGGCGGACTTTGACCTACACACACGCACGCAAGCAGTAGCCGGCAGTCACGAGACTCTAATCATGTATAATGAGCACTGCATTAATCGGTGTCTCCGTAGCACACATGGGAAAGGCAGCGCTGTGCTACATAGCACTTTAAGAATGTCATCGCAGGTTCGAATCCGGCCTGAAGCACCGTCCGGCAGTTTCCGCGGACTCACGTTGTTTTACGCGACGGTGCCCTCTGCTCAGCGTCTTCCCGATCGCCCGCGACATCTTATGAAGTAGAGAACCTGAGTGTTTGTAACTGTTTGCGTCCTGTTTCTTGTGTTTTTTTACTGAGGGCAATCATATGAATCATTGATATCCATTGCAACACCCAGAGGAGTAAAAAATAATTTTACAAAATAGGGGAATGCCGTGATCAGCGGACTTTGACCTACGCACGCACGCACGCAGTAGCCGGCAGTCACGAGACTCTAATCATGTATAATGAGCACTGCATTAATCAGCGTCTCCGTAGCACACATGGGAAAGGCAGCGCTGTGCTACATAGCACTCTAAGAATGGCATCGCCGGTTCGAATCCGGCCTGAAGCACCGTCCGGCCTTGTACACGGTCTCACGTTGTTTTACGCGACGGTGCCCTCTGCTCAGCGTCTTCCCGATCGCCCGCGACATCTTATGAAGCAGAGAACCTGAGTGTTTGTAACTGATTGCATTCCTGTTTCTTGTGTTTTTTTACTGAGGGCAATCATATGAATCATTGATATCCATTGCAACACCCAGGAGAGTAAAAAATAATTTTACAAAATAGGGGAATGCTGCGATCGGCGGACTTTGACCTACACACGCACGCACGCAAGCAGTAGCCGGCAGTCACGAGACTCTAATCATGTATAATGAGCACTGCATTAATCGGTGTCTCCGTAGCACACATGGGAAAGGCAGCGCTGTGCTACATAGCACTTTAAGAATGTCATCGCAGGTTCAAATCCGGCCTGAAGCACCGTCCGGCAGTTTCCGCGGACTACTCACGTTGTTTTACGCGACGGTGCCCTCTGCTCAGCGTCTTCCCGATCGCCCGCGACATCTTATGAAGTAGAGAACCTGAGTGTTTGTAACTGTTTGCGTCCTGTTTCTTGTGTTTTTTTACTGAGGGCAATCATATGAATCATTGATATCCATTGCAACACCCAGAGGAGTAAAAAATAATTTTACAAAATAGGGGAATGCCGCGATCAGCAGACTTTGACCTACGCACGCACGCACGCAGTAGCCGGCAGTCACGAGACTCTAATCATGTATAATGAGCACTGCATTAATCAGCGTCTCCGTAGCACACATGGGAAAGGCAGCGCTGTGCTACATAGCACTTTAAGAATGGCATCGCCGGTTCGAATCCGGCCTGAAGCACCGTCCGGCAGTTTCCGCTGACTCACGTTGTTTTACGCGACGGTGCCCTCTGCTCAGCGTCTTCCCGATCGCCGGCGACATCTTATGAAGCAGAGAACCTGAGTGTTTGTAACTGATTGCATTCCTGTTTCTTGTGTTTTTTTACTGAGGGCAATCATATGAATCATTGATATCCATTGCAACACCCAGGAGAGTAAAAAATAATTTTACAAAATAGGGGAATGCTGCGATCGGCGGACTTTGACCTACACACACGCACGCACGCAGTAGCCGGCAGTCACGAGACTCTAATCATGTATAATGAGCACTGCATTAATGGTGTCTCCGTAGCACACATGGGAAAGGCAGCGCTGTGCTACATAGCACTTTAAGAATGTCATCGCAGGTTCGAATCCAGCCTGAAGCACCGTCCGGCCATTTCCGCGGTCTCGCGTTGTTTTACGCGACGGTGCCCTCTGCTCAGCGTCTTCCCGATCGCCGGCGACATCTTATGAAGCAGAGAACCTGAGTGTTTGTAACTGATTGCATTCCTGTTTCTTGTGTTTTTTTACTGAGGGCAATCATATGAATCATTGATATCCATTGCAACACCCAGGAGAGTAAAAAATAATTTTACAAAATAGGGGAATGCTGCGATCGGCGGACTTTGACCTACACACGCACGCACGCACGCAGTAGCCGGCAGTCACGAGACTCTAATCATGTATAATGAGCAGTGCATTAATCGGTGTCTCCGTAGCACACATAGGAAAGGCAGCGCTGTGCTACATAGCACTTTAAGAATGTCATCGCAGGTTCGAATCCAGCCTGAAGCACCGTCCGGCCGTTTCCGCGGTCTCACGATGTTTTACGCAACGGTGCCCTCTGCTCAGCGTCTTCCCGATCGCCCGCGACATCTTATGAAGCAGAGTTTGTAACTGTTTGCGTCCTGTTTCTTGTGCTTTTTTACTGAGGGCAATCATATGAATCATTGATATCCATTGCAACACCCAGAGGAGTAAAAAATAATTTTACAAAATAGGGGAATGCCGCGATCAGCGGACTTTGACCTACGCACGCACGCAGTAGCCGGCAGTCACGAGACTCTAATCATGTATAATGAGCACTGCATTAATCAGCGTCTCCGTAGCACACATGGGAAAGGCAGCGCTGTGCTACATAGCACTTTAAGAATGGCATCGCCGGTTCGAATCCGGCCTGAAGCACCGTCCGGCAGTTTCCGTGGACTCACGTTGTTTTACGCGACGGTGCCCTCTGCTCAGCGTCTTCCCGATCGCCCGCGACATGTTATGAAGCAGAGAACCTGAGTGTTTGTAACTGTTTGCGTCCTGTTTCTTGTGTTTTTTTACTGAGGGCAATCATATGAATCATTGATATCCATTGCAACACCCAGAGGAGTAAAAAATTATTTTACAAAATAGGGGAATGCCGCGATCAGCGGACTTTGACCTACGCACGCACGCAGTAGCCGGCAGTCACGAGACTCTAATCATGTATAATGAGCACTGCATTAATCAGCGTCTCCGTAGCACACATGGGAATGGCAGCGCTGTGCTACATAGCACTTTAAGAATGGCATCGCCGGTTCGAATCCGGCCTGAAGCACCGTCCGGCAGTTTCCGCGGACTCACGTTGTTTTACGCGACAGTGCCCTCTGCTCAGCGTCTTCCCGATCGCCCGCGACATCTTATGAAGCAGAGAACCTGAGTGTTTGTAACTGTTTGCGTCCTGTTTCTTGTGTTTTTTTACTGAGGGCAATCATATGAATCATTGATATCCATTGCAACACCCAGAGGAGTAAAAAAATATTTTACAAAATAGGGGAATGCCGCAATCAGCGGACTTTGACCTACGCACGCACGCACGCAGTAGCCGGCAGTCACGAGACTCTAATCATGTATAATGAGCACTGCATTAATCAGCGTCTCCTTAGCACACATGGGAAAGGCAGCACTGTGCTACATAGCACTTTAAGAATGGCATCGCCGGTTCGAATCCGGCCTGAAGCACAGTCCGGCTTTTTCCGCGGTCTCACGATGTTTTACGCGACGGTGCCCTCTGCTCAGCGTCTTCCCGATCGCCCGCGACATCTTATGAAGCAGAGTTTGTAACTGTTTGCGTCCTGTTTCTTGTGCTTTTTTACTGAGGGCAATCATATGAATCATTGATATCCATTGCAACACCCAGAGGACTAAAAAATAATTTTACAAAATAGGGGAATGCTGCGATCGGCGGACTTTGACCTACGCACGCACGCACGCAGTCGCCGGCAGTCACGAGACTCTAATCATGTATAATGAGCACAGCATTAATCGGCGTCTCCGTAGCACACATGGGAAAGGCAGCGCTGTGCTACATAGCACTTTAAGAATGGCATCGCCGGTTCGAATCCGGCCTGAAGCACCGTCCGGCAGTTTCCGTGGACTCACGTTGTTTTACGCGACGGTGCCCTCTGCTCAGCGTCTTCCCGATCGCCCGCGACATGTTATGAAGCAGAGAACCTGAGTGTTTGTAACTGTTTGCGTCCTGTTTCTTGTGTTTTTTTACTGAGGGCAATCATATGAATCATTGATATCCATTGCAACACCCAGAGGAGTAAAAAATTATTTTACAAAATAGGGGAATGCCGCGATCAGCGGACTTTGACCTACGCACGCACGCAGTAGCCGGCAGTCACGAGACTCTAATCATGTATAATGAGCACTGCATTAATCAGCGTCTCCGTAGCACACATGGGAATGGCAGCGCTGTGCTACATAGCACTTTAAGAATGGCATCGCCGGTTCGAATCCGGCCTGAAGCACCGTCCGGCAGTTTCCGCGGACTCACGTTGTTTTACGCGACGGTGCCCTCTGCTCAGCGTCTTCCCGATCGCCCGCGACATCTTATGAAGCAGAGAACCTGGGTGTTTGTAACTGTTTGCGTCCTGTTTCTTGTGTTTTTTTACTGAGGGCAATCATATGAATCATTGATATCCATTGCAACACCCAGAGGAGTAAAAAATAATTTTACAAAATAGGGGAATGCCGCGATCAGCGGACTTTGACCTACGCACGCACGCACGCAGTAGCCGGCAGTCACGAGACTCTAATCATGTATAATGTGCACTGCATTAATCAGCGTCTCCTTAGCACACATTGGAAAGGCAGCGCTGTGCTACATAGCACTTTAAGAATGGCATCGCCGGTTCGAATCCGGCCTGAAGCACCGTCCGGCAGTTTCCGCGGACTCACGTTGTTTTACGCGACAGTGCCCTCTGCTCAGCGTCTTCCCGATCGCCCGCGACATCTTATGAAGCAGAGAACCTGAGTGTTTGTAACTGTTTGCGTCCTGTTTCTTGTGTTTTTTTACTGAGGGCAATCATATGAATCATTGATATCCATTGCAACACCCAGAGGAGTAAAAAAATATTTTACAAAATAGGGGAATGCCGCGATCAGCGGACTTTGACCTACGCACGCACGCACGCAGTAGCCGGCAGTCACGAGACTCTAATCATGTATAATGAGCACTGCACTAATCAGCATCTTCGTAGCACATATGGGAAAGGCAGCGCTGTGCTACATAGCACTTTAAGAATGTCATCGCAGGTTCGAATCCAGCCAGAAGCACCGTCCGGCACTTTCCGCGGTCTCACGTTGTTTTACGCGACAGTGCCCTCTGCTCAGCGTCTTCCCGATCGCCGGCGACATCTTATGAAGCAGAGTTTGTAACTGTTTGCGTCCTGTTTTTTGTGCTTTTTTACTGAGGGCAATCATATGAATCATTGATATCCATTGCAACACCCAGAGGACTAAAAAATAATTTTACAAAATAGGGGAATGCTGCGATCGGCGGGCTTTGACCTATGCACGCACGCACGCAGTAGCCGGCAGTCACGAGACTCTAATCATGTATAATGAGCACAGCATTAATCGGCGTCTCCGTAGCACACATGGGAAAGGCAGCGCTGTGCTACATAGCACTTTAAGAATGGCATCGCCGGTTCGAATCCGGCCTGAAGCACCGTCCGGCAGTTTCCGCGGACTCACGTTGTTTTACGCGACGGTGCCCTCTGCTCAGCGACATCCTATGAAGCAGAGAACCTGAGTGTTTGTAACTGTTTGCGTCCTGTTTCTTGTGTTTTTTTACTGAGGGCAATCATATGAATCATTGATATCCATTGCAACACCCAGAGGAGTAAAAAAATATTTTACAAAATAGGGGAATGCCGCGATCAGCGGACTTTGACCTACGCACGCACGCAGTAGCCGGCAGTCACGAGACTCTAATCATGTATAATGAGCACTGCATTAATGGTGTCTCCGTAGCACACATGGGAAAGGCAGCGCTGTGCTACATAGCACTTTAAGAATGTCATCGCAGGTTCGAATCCATCCTGAAGCACCGTCCGGCAGTTTCCGCGGTCTCACGTTGTTTTACGCGACAGTGCCCTCTGCTCAGCGTCTTCCCGATCGCCGGCGACATCTTATGAAGCAGAGTTTGTAACTGTTTGCGTCCTGTTTTTTGTGCTTTTTTACTGAGGGCAATCATATGAATCATTGATATCCATTGCAACACCCAGAGGAGTAAAAAATTATTTTACAAAATAGGGGAATGCCGCGATCAGCGGACTTTGACCTACGCACGCACGCAGTAGCCGGCAGTCACGAGACTCTAATCATGTATAATGAGCACTGCATTAATGGTGTCTCCGTAGCACACATGGGAAAGGCAGCGCTGTGCTACATAGCACTTTAAGAATGTCATCGCAGGTTCGAATCCATCCTGAAGCACCGTCCGGCAGTTTCCGCGGTCTCACGTTGTTTTACGCGACAGTGCCCTCTGCTCAGCGTCTTCCCGATCGCCGGCGACATCTTATGAAGCAGAGTTTGTAACTGTTTGCGTCCTGTTTTTTGTGCTTTTTTACTGAGGGCAATCATATGAATCATTGATATCCATTGCAACACCCAGAGGAGTAAAAAATTATTTTACAAAATAGGGGAATGCTGCAATCGGCGGACTTTGACCTACGCACGCACGCACGCAGTAGCCGGCAGTCACGAGACTCTAATCATGTATAATGAGCACTGCATTAATGGTGTCTCCGTAGCACACATGGGAAAGGCAGCGCTGTGCTACATAGCACTTTAAGAATGTCATCGCAGGTTCGAATCCAGCCTGAAGCACAGGCCGGCTTTTTCCGCGGTCTCACGATGTTTTACGCAACGGTGCCCTCTGCTCAGCGTCTTCCCGATCGCCCGCGACATCTTATGAAGCAGAGTTTGTAACTGTTTGCGTCCTGTTTCTTGTGCTTTTTTACTGAGGGCAATCATATGAATCATTGATATCCATTGCAACACCCAGAGGACTAAAAAATAATTTTACAAAATAGGGGAATGCTGCGATCGGCGGACTTTGACCTATGCACGCACGCACGCAGTCGCCGGCAGTCACGAGACTCTAATCATGTATAATGAGCACAGCATTAATCGGCGTCTCCGTAGCACACATGGGAAAGGCAGCGCTGTGCTACATAGCACTTTAAGAATGGCATCGCCGGTTCGAATCCGGCCTGAAGCACCGTCCGGCAGTTTCCGCGGACTCACGTTGTTTTACGCGACGGTGCCCTCTGCTCAGCGTCTTCCCGATCGCCCGCGACATGTTATGAAGCAGAGAACCTGAGTGTTTGTAACTGTTTGCGTCCTGTTTCTTGTGTTTTTTTACTGAGGGCAATCATATGAATCATTGATATCCATTGCAACACCCAGAGGAGTAAAAAATTATTTTACAAAATAGGGGAATGCCGCGATCAGCGGACTTTGACCTACGCACGCACGCAGTAGCCGGCAGTCACGAGACTCTAATCATGTATAATGAGCACTGCATTAATCAGCGTCTCCGTAGCACACATGGGAATGGCAGCGCTGTGCTACATAGCACTTTAAGAATGGCATCGCCGGTTCGAATCCGGCCTGAAGCACCGTCCGGCAGTTTCCGCGGACTCACGTTGTTTTACGCGACGGTGCCCTCTGCTCAGCGTCTTCCCGATCGCCCGCGACATCTTATGAAGCAGAGAACCTGGGTGTTTGTCACTGTTTGCGTCCTGTTTCTTGTGTTTTTTTACTGAGGGCAATCATATGAATCATTGATATCCATTGCAACACCCAGAGGAGTAAAAAATAATTTTACAAAATAGGGGAATGCCGCGATCAGCGGACTTTGACCTACGCACGCACGCACGCAGTAGCCGGCAGTCACGAGACTCTAATCATGTATAATGAGCACTGCATTAATCAGCGTCTCCTTAGCACACATGGGAAAGGCAGCGCTGTGCTACATAGCACTTTAAGAATGGCATCGCCGGTTCGAATCCGGCCTGAAGCACCGTCCGGCAGTTTCCGCGGACTCACGTTGTTTTACGCGACGGTGCCCTCTGCTCAGCGTCTTCCCGATCGCCCGCGACATCTTATGAAGCAGAGAACCTGAGTGTTTGTAACTGTTTGTGTCCTGTTTCTTGTGTTTTTTTACTGAGGGCAATCATATGAATCATTGATATCCATTGCAACACCCAGAGGAGTAAAAAAATATTTTACAAAATAGGGGAATGCCGCGATCAGCGGACTTTGACCTACGCACGCACGCACGCAGTAGCCGGCAGTCACGAGACTCTAATCATGTATAATGAGCACTGCACTAATCAGCATCTTCGTAGCACATATGGGAAAGGCAGCGCTGTGCTACATAGCACTTTAAGAATGTCATCGCAGGTTCGAATCCAGCCAGAAGCACCGTCCGGCACTTTCCGCGGTCTCACGTTGTTTTACGCGACAGTGCCCTCTGCTCAGCGTCTTCCCGATCGCCGGCGACATCTTATGAAGCAGAGTTTGTAACTGTTTGCGTCCTGTTTTTTGTGCTTTTTTACTGAGGGCAATCATATGAATCATTGATATCCATTGCAACACCCAGAGGACTAAAAAATAATTTTACAAAATAGGGGAATGCTGCGATCGGCGGGCTTTGACCTATGCACGCACGCACGCAGTAGCCGGCAGTCACGAGACTCTAATCATGTATAATGAGCACAGCATTAATCGGCGTCTCCGTAGCACACATGGGAAAGGCAGCGCTGTGCTACATAGCACTTTAAGAATGGCATCGCCGGTTCGAATCCGGCCTGAAGCACCGTCCGGCAGTTTCCGCGGACTCACGTTGTTTTACGCGACGGTGCCCTCTGCTCAGCGACATCCTATGAAGCAGAGAACCTGAGTGTTTGTAACTGTTTGCGTCCTGTTTCTTGTGTTTTTTTACTGAGGGCAATCATATGAATCATTGATATCCATTGCAACACCCAGAGGAGTAAAAAAATATTTTACAAAATAGGGGAATGCCGCGATCAGCGGACTTTGACCTACGCACGCACGCAGTAGCCGGCAGTCACGAGACTCTAATCATGTATAATGAGCACTGCATTAATGGTGTCTCCGTAGCACACATGGGAAAGGCAGCGCTGTGCTACATAGCACTTTAAGAATGTCATCGCAGGTTCGAATCCATCCTGAAGCACCGTCCGGCAGTTTCCGCGGTCTCACGTTGTTTTACGCGACAGTGCCCTCTGCTCAGCGTCTTCCCGATCGCCGGCGACATCTTATGAAGCAGAGTTTGTAACTGTTTGCGTCCTGTTTTTTGTGCTTTTTTACTGAGGGCAATCATATGAATCATTGATATCCATTGCAACACCCAGAGGAGTAAAAAATTATTTTACAAAATAGGGGAATGCCGCGATCAGCGGACTTTGACCTACGCACGCACGCAGTAGCCGGCAGTCACGAGACTCTAATCATGTATAATGAGCACTGCATTAATGGAGTCTCCGTAGCACACATGGGAAAGGCAGCGCTGTGCTACATAGCACTTTAAGAATGTCATCGCAGGTTCGAATCCATCCTGAAGCACCGTCCGGCAGTTTCCGCGGTCTCACGTTGTTTTACGCGACAGTGCCCTCTGCTCAGCGTCTTCCCGATCGCCGGCGACATCTTATGAAGCAGAGTTTGTAACTGTTTGCGTCCTGTTTCTTGTGTTTTTTTACTGAGGGCAATCATATGAATCATTGATATCCATTGCAACACCCAGAGGAGTAAAAAATTATTTTACAAAATAGGGGAATGCCGCGATCAGCGGACTTTGACCTACGCACGCACGCAGTAGCCGGCAGTCACGAGACTCTAATCATGTATAATGAGCACTGCATTAATCAGCGTCTCCGTAGCACACATGGGAATGGCAGCGCTGTGCTACATAGCACTTTAAGAATGGCATCGCCGGTTCGAATCCGGCCTGAAGCACCGTCCGGCAGTTTCCGCGGACTCACGTTGTTTTACGCGACGGTGCCCTCTGCTCAGCGTCTTCCCGATCGCCCGCGACATCTTATGAAGCAGAGAACCTGGGTGTTTGTCACTGTTTGCGTCCTGTTTCTTGTGTTTTTTTACTGAGGGCAATCATATGAATCATTGATATCCATTGCAACACCCAGAGGAGTAAAAAATAATTTTACAAAATAGGGGAATGCCGCGATCAGCGGACTTTGACCTACACACGCACGCACGCAGTAGCCGGCAGTCACGAGACTCTAATCATGTATAATGAGCACTGCATTAATCAGCGTCTCCTTAGCACACATGGGAAAGGCAGCGCTGTGCTACATAGCACTTTAAGAATGGCATCGCCGGTTCGAATCCGGCCTGAAGCACCGTCCGGCAGTTTCCGCGGACTCACGTTGTTTTACGCGACGGTGCCCTCTGCTCAGCGTCTTCCCGATCGCCCGCGACATCTTATGAAGCAGAGAACCTGAGTGTTTGTAACTGTTTGCGTCCTGTTTCTTGTGTTTTTTTACTGAGGGCAATCATATGAATCATTGATATCCATTGCAACACCCAGAGGAGTAAAAAAATATTTTACAAAATAGGGGAATGCCGCGATCAGCGGACTTTGACCTACGCACGCACGCACGCAGTAGCCGGCAGTCACGAGACTCTAATCATGTATAATGAGCACTGCACTAATCAGCATCTTCGTAGCACATATGGGAAAGGCAGCGCTGTGCTACATAGCACTTTAAGAATGTCATCGCAGGTTCGAATCCAGCCAGAAGCACCGTCCGGCACTTTCCGCGGTCTCACGTTGTTTTACGCGACAGTGCCCTCTGCTCAGCGTCTTCCCGATCGCCGGCGACATCTTATGAAGCAGAGTTTGTAACTGTTTGCGTCCTGTTTTTTGTGCTTTTTTACTGAGGGCAATCATATGAATCATTGATATCCATTGCAACACCCAGAGGACTAAAAAATAATTTTACAAAATAGGGGAATGCTGCGATCGGCGGGCTTTGACCTATGCACGCACGCACGCAGTAGCCGGCAGTCACGAGACTCTAATCATGTATAATGAGCACAGCATTAATCGGCGTCTCCGTAGCACACATGGGAAAGGCAGCGCTGTGCTACATAGCACTTTAAGAATGGCATCGCCGGTTCGAATCCGGCCTGAAGCACCGTCCGGCAGTTTCCGCGGACTCACGTTGTTTTACGCGACGGTGCCCTCTGCTCAGCGACATCCTATGAAGCAGAGAACCTGAGTGTTTGTAACTGTTTGCGTCCTGTTTCTTGTGTTTTTTTACTGAGGGCAATCATATGAATCATTGATATCCATTGCAACACCCAGAGGAGTAAAAAAATATTTTACAAAATAGGGGAATGCCGCGATCAGCGGACTTTGACCTACGCACGCACGCAGTAGCCGGCAGTCACGAGACTCTAATCATGTATAATGAGCACTGCACTAATCAGCATCTCCGTAGCACATATGGGAAAGGCAGCGCTGTGCTACATAGCACTTTAAGAATGTCATCGCAGGTTCGAATCCAGCCAGAAGCACCGTCCGGCACTTTCCGCGGTCTCACGTTGTTTTACGCGACAGTGCCCTCTGCTCAGCGTCTTCCCGATCGCCGGCGACATCTTATGAAGCAGAGTTTGTAACTGTTTGCGTCCTGTTTTTTGTGCTTTTTTACTGAGGGCAATCATATGAATCATTGATATCCATTGCAACACCCAGAGGAGTAAAAAATTATTTTACAAAATAGGGGAATGCCGCGATCAGCGGACTTTGACCTACGCACGCACGCAGTAGCCGGCAGTCACGAGACTCTAATCATGTATAATGAGCACTGCATTAATGGTGTCTCCGTAGCACACATGGGAAAGGCAGCGCTGTGCTACATAGCACTTTAAGAATGTCATCGCAGGTTCGAATCCATCCTGAAGCACCGTCCGGCAGTTTCCGCGGTCTCACGTTGTTTTACGCGACAGTGCCCTCTGCTCAGCGTCTTCCCGATCGCCGGCGACATCTTATGAAGCAGAGTTTGTAACTGTTTGCGTCCTGTTTTTTGTGCTTTTTTACTGAGGGCAATCATATGAATCATTGATATCCATTGCAACACCCAGAGGAGTAAAAAATTATTTTACAAAATAGGGGAATGCTGCAATCGGCGGACTTTGACCTACGCACGCACGCACGCAGTAGCCGGCAGTCACGAGACTCTAATCATGTATAATGAGCACTGCATTAATGGTGTCTCCGTAGCACACATGGGAAAGGCAGCGCTGTGCTACATAGCACTTTAAGAATGTCATCGCAGGTTCGAATCCAGCCTGAAGCACAGGCCGGCTTTTTCCGCGGTCTCACGATGTTTTACGCAACGGTGCCCTCTGCTCAGCGTCTTCCCGATTGCCCGCGACATCTTATGAAGCAGAGTTTGTAACTGTTTGCGTCCTGTTTCTTGTGCTTTTTTACTGAGGGCAATCATATGAATCATTGATATCCATTGCAACACCCAGAGGACTAAAAAATAATTTTACAAAATAGGGGAATGCTGCGATCGGCGGACTTTGACCTACGCACGCACGCACGCAGTCGCCGGCAGTCACGAGACTCTAATCATGTATAATGAGCACAGCATTAATCGGCGTCTCCGTAGCACACATGGGAAAGGCAGCGCTGTGCTACATAGCACTTTAAGAATGGCATCGCCGGTTCGAATCCGGCCTGAAGCACCGTCCGGCAGTTTCCGCGGACTCACGTTGTTTTACGCGACGGTGCCCTCTGCTCAGCGTCTTCCCGATCGCCCGCGACATGTTATGAAGCAGAGAACCTGAGTGTTTGTAACTGTTTGCGTCCTGTTTCTTGTGTTTTTTTACTGAGGGCAATCATATGAATCATTGATATCCATTGCAACACCCAGAGGAGTAAAAAATTATTTTACAAAATAGGGGAATGCCGCGATCAGCGGACTTTGACCTACGCACGCACGCAGTAGCCGGCAGTCACGAGACTCTAATCATGTATAATGAGCACTGCATTAATCAGCGTCTCCGTAGCACACATGGGAATGGCAGCGCTGTGCTACATAGCACTTTAAGAATGGCATCGCCGGTTCGAATCCGGCCTGAAGCACCGTCCGGCAGTTTCCGCGGACTCACGTTGTTTTACGCGACGGTGCCCTCTGCTCAGCGTCTTCCCGATCGCCCCCGACATCTTATGAAGCAGAGAACCTGGGTGTTTGTCACTGTTTGCGTCCTGTTTCTTGTGTTTTTTTACTGAGGGCAATCATATGAATCATTGATATCCATTGCAACACCCAGAGGAGTAAAAAATAATTTTACAAAATAGGGGAATGCCGCGATCAGCGGACTTTGACCTACACACGCACGCACGCAGTAGCCGGCAGTCACGAGACTCTAATCATGTATAATGAGCACTGCATTAATCAGCGTCTCCTTAGCACACATGGGAAAGGCAGCGCTGTGCTACATAGCACTTTAAGAATGGCATCGCCGGTTCGAATCCGGCCTGAAGCACCGTCCGGCAGTTTCCGCGGACTCACGTTGTTTTACGCGACGGTGCCCTCTGCTCAGCGTCTTCCCGATCGCCCGCGACATCTTATGAAGCAGAGAACCTGAGTGTTTGTAACTGTTTGCGTCCTGTTTCTTGTGTTTTTTTACTGAGGGCAATCATATGAATCATTGATATCCATTGCAACACCCAGAGGAGTAAAAAAATATTTTACAAAATAGGGGAATGCCGCGATCAGCGGACTTTGACCTACGCACGCACGCACGCAGTAGCCGGCAGTCACGAGACTCTAATCATGTATAATGAGCACTGCACTAATCAGCATCTTCGTAGCACATATGGGAAAGGCAGCGCTGTGCTACATAGCACTTTAAGAATGTCATCGCAGGTTCGAATCCAGCCAGAAGCACCGTCCGGCACTTTCCGCGGTCTCACGTTGTTTTACGCGACAGTGCCCTCTGCTCAGCGTCTTCCCGATCGCCGGCGACATCTTATGAAGCAGAGTTTGTAACTGTTTGCGTCCTGTTTTTTGTGCTTTTTTACTGAGGGCAATCATATGAATCATTGATATCCATTGCAACACCCAGAGGACTAAAAAATAATTTTACAAAATAGGGGAATGCTGCGATCGGCGGGCTTTGACCTATGCACGCACGCACGCAGTAGCCGGCAGTCACGAGACTCTAATCATGTATAATGAGCACAGCATTAATCGGCGTCTCCGTAGCACACATGGGAAAGGCAGCGCTGTGCTACATAGCACTTTAAGAATGGCATCGCCGGTTCGAATCCGGCCTGAAGCACCGTCCGGCAGTTTCCGCGGACTCACGTTGTTTTACGCGACGGTGCCCTCTGCTCAGCGACATCCTATGAAGCAGAGAACCTGAGTGTTTGTAACTGTTTGCGTCCTGTTTCTTGTGTTTTTTTACTGAGGGCAATCATATGAATCATTGATATCCATTGCAACACCCAGAGGAGTAAAAAAATATTTTACAAAATAGGGGAATGCCGCGATCAGCGGACTTTGACCTACGCACGCACGCAGTAGCCGGCAGTCACGAGACTCTAATCATGTATAATGAGCACTGCACTAATCAGCATCTCCGTAGCACATATGGGAAAGGCAGCGCTGTGCTACATAGCACTTTAAGAATGTCATCGCAGGTTCGAATCCAGCCAGAAGCACCGTCCGGCACTTTCCGCGGTCTCACGTTGTTTTACGCGACAGTGCCCTCTGCTCAGCGTCTTCCCGATCGCCGGCGACATCTTATGAAGCAGAGTTTGTAACTGTTTGCGTCCTGTTTTTTGTGCTTTTTTACTGAGGGCAATCATATGAATCATTGATATCCATTGCAACACCCAGAGGAGTAAAAAATTATTTTACAAAATAGGGGAATGCCGCGATCAGCGGACTTTGACCTACGCACGCACGCAGTAGCCGGCAGTCACGAGACTCTAATCATGTATAATGAGCACTGCATTAATGGTGTCTCCGTAGCACACATGGGAAAGGCAGCGCTGTGCTACATAGCACTTTAAGAATGTCATCGCAGGTTCGAATCCATCCTGAAGCACCGTCCGGCAGTTTCCGCGGTCTCACGTTGTTTTACGCGACAGTGCCCTCTGCTCAGCGTCTTCCCGATCGCCGGCGACATCTTATGAAGCAGAGTTTGTAACTGTTTGCGTCCTGTTTTTTGTGCTTTTTTACTGAGGGCAATCATATGAATCATTGATATCCATTGCAACACCCAGAGGAGTAAAAAATTATTTTACAAAATAGGGGAATGCTGCAATCGGCGGACTTTGACCTACGCACGCACGCACGCAGTAGCCGGCAGTCACGAGACTCTAATCATGTATAATGAGCACTGCATTAATGGTGTCTCCGTAGCACACATGGGAAAGGCAGCGCTGTGCTACATAGCACTTTAAGAATGTCATCGCAGGTTCGAATCCAGCCTGAAGCACAGGCCGGCTTTTTCCGCGGTCTCACGATGTTTTACGCAACGGTGCCCTCTGCTCAGCGTCTTCCCGATTGCCCGCGACATCTTATGAAGCAGAGTTTGTAACTGTTTGCGTCCTGTTTCTTGTGCTTTTTTACTGAGGGCAATCATATGAATCATTGATATCCATTGCAACACCCAGAGGACTAAAAAATAATTTTACAAAATAGGGGAATGCTGCGATCGGCGGACTTTGACCTACGCACGCACGCACGCAGTCGCCGGCAGTCACGAGACTCTAATCATGTATAATGAGCACAGCATTAATCGGCGTCTCCGTAGCACACATGGGAAAGGCAGCGCTGTGCTACATAGCACTTTAAGAATGGCATCGCCGGTTCGAATCCGGCCTGAAGCACCGTCCGGCAGTTTCCGCGGACTCACGTTGTTTTACGCGACGGTGCCCTCTGCTCAGCGTCTTCCCGATCGCCCGCGACATGTTATGAAGCAGAGAACCTGAGTGTTTGTAACTGTTTGCGTCCTGTTTCTTGTGTTTTTTTACTGAGGGCAATCATATGAATCATTGATATCCATTGCAACACCCAGAGGAGTAAAAAATTATTTTACAAAATAGGGGAATGCCGCGATCAGCGGACTTTGACCTACGCACGCACGCAGTAGCCGGCAGTCACGAGACTCTAATCATGTATAATGAGCACTGCATTAATCAGCGTCTCCGTAGCACACATGGGAATGGCAGCGCTGTGCTACATAGCACTTTAAGAATGGCATCGCCGGTTCGAATCCGGCCTGAAGCACCGTCCGGCAGTTTCCGCGGACTCACGTTGTTTTACGCGACGGTGCCCTCTGCTCAGCGTCTTCCCGATCGCCCGCGACATCTTATGAAGCAGAGAACCTGGGTGTTTGTCACTGTTTGCGTCCTGTTTCTTGTGTTTTTTTACTGAGGGCAATCATATGAATCATTGATATCCATTGCAACACCCAGAGGAGTAAAAAATAATTTTACAAAATAGGGGAATGCCGCGATCAGCGGACTTTGACCTACACACGCACGCACGCAGTAGCCGGCAGTCACGAGACTCTAATCATGTATAATGAGCACTGCATTAATCAGCGTCTCCTTAGCACACATGGGAAAGGCAGCGCTGTGCTACATAGCACTTTAAGAATGGCATCGCCGGTTCGAATCCGGCCTGAAGCACCGTCCGGCAGTTTCCGCGGACTCACGTTGTTTTACGCGACGGTGCCCTCTGCTCAGCGTCTTCCCGATCGCCCGCGACATCTTATGAAGCAGAGAACCTGAGTGTTTGTAACTGTTTGCGTCCTGTTTCTTGTGTTTTTTTACTGAGGGCAATCATATGAATCATTGATATCCATTGCAACACCCAGAGGAGTAAAAAAATATTTTACAAAATAGGGGAATGCCGCGATCAGCGGACTTTGACCTACGCACGCACGCACGCAGTAGCCGGCAGTCACGAGACTCTAATCATGTATAATGAGCACTGCACTAATCAGCATCTTCGTAGCACATATGGGAAAGGCAGCGCTGTGCTACATAGCACTTTAAGAATGTCATCGCAGGTTCGAATCCAGCCAGAAGCACCGTCCGGCACTTTCCGCGGTCTCACGTTGTTTTACGCGACAGTGCCCTCTGCTCAGCGTCTTCCCGATCGCCGGCGACATCTTATGAAGCAGAGTTTGTAACTGTTTGCGTCCTGTTTTTTGTGCTTTTTTACTGAGGGCAATCATATGAATCATTGATATCCATTGCAACACCCAGAGGACTAAAAAATAATTTTACAAAATAGGGGAATGCTGCGATCGGCGGGCTTTGACCTATGCACGCACGCACGCAGTAGCCGGCAGTCACGAGACTCTAATCATGTATAATGAGCACAGCATTAATCGGCGTCTCCGTAGCACACATGGGAAAGGCAGCGCTGTGCTACATAGCACTTTAAGAATGGCATCGCCGGTTCGAATCCGGCCTGAAGCACCGTCCGGCAGTTTCCGCGGACTCACGTTGTTTTACGCGACGGTGCCCTCTGCTCAGCGACATCCTTTGAAGCAGAGAACCTGAGTGTTTGTAACTGTTTGCGTCCTGTTTCTTGTGTTTTTTTACTGAGGGCAATCATATGAATCATTGATATCCATTGCAACACCCAGAGGAGTAAAAAAATATTTTACAAAATAGGGGAATGCCGCGATCAGCGGACTTTGACCTACGCACGCACGCAGTAGCCGGCAGTCACGAGACTCTAATCATGTATAATGAGCACTGCATTAATGGAGTCTCCGTAGCACACATGGGAAAGGCAGCGCTGTGCTACATAGCACTTTAAGAATGTCATCGCAGGTTCGAATCCATCCTGAAGCACCGTCCGGCAGTTTCCGCGGTCTCACGTTGTTTTACGCGACAGTGCCCTCTGCTCAGCGTCTTCCCGATCGCCGGCGACATCTTATGAAGCAGAGTTTGTAACTGTTTGCGTCCTGTTTTTTGTGCTTTTTTACTGAGGGCAATCATATGAATCATTGATATCCATTGCAACACCCAGAGGAGTAAAAAATTATTTTACAAAATAGGGGAATGCCGCGATCAGCGGACTTTGACCTACGCACGCACGCAGTAGCCGGCAGTCACGAGACTCTAATCATGTATAATGAGCACTGCATTAATGGTGTCTCCGTAGCACACATGGGAAAGGCAGCGCTGTGCTACATAGCACTTTAAGAATGTCATCGCAGGTTCGAATCCATCCTGAAGCACCGTCCGGCAGTTTCCGCGGTCTCACGTTGTTTTACGCGACAGTGCCCTCTGCTCAGCGTCTTCCCGATCGCCGGCGACATCTTATGAAGCAGAGTTTGTAACTGTTTGCGTCCTGTTTTTTGTGCTTTTTTACTGAGGGCAATCATATGAATCATTGATATCCATTGCAACACCCAGAGGAGTAAAAAATTATTTTACAAAATAGGGGAATGCTGCAATCGGCGGACTTTGACCTACGCACGCACGCACGCAGTAGCCGGCAGTCACGAGACTCTAATCATGTATAATGAGCACTGCATTAATGGTGTCTCCGTAGCACACATGGGAAAGGCAGCGCTGTGCTACATAGCACTTTAAGAATGTCATCGCAGGTTCGAATCCAGCCTGAAGCACAGGCCGGCTTTTTCCGCGGTCTCACGATGTTTTACGCAACGGTGCCCTCTGCTCAGCGTCTTCCCGATTGCCCGCGACATCTTATGAAGCAGAGTTTGTAACTGTTTGCGTCCTGTTTCTTGTGCTTTTTTACTGAGGGCAATCATATGAATCATTGATATCCATTGCAACACCCAGAGGACTAAAAAATAATTTTACAAAATAGGGGAATGCTGCGATCGGCGGACTTTGACCTACGCACGCACGCACGCAGTCGCCGGCAGTCACGAGACTCTAATCATGTATAATGAGCACAGCATTAATCGGCGTCTCCGTAGCACACATGGGAAAGGCAGCGCTGTGCTACATAGCACTTTAAGAATGGCATCGCCGGTTCGAATCCGGCCTGAAGCACCGTCCGGCAGTTTCCGCGGACTCACGTTGTTTTACGCGACGGTGCCCTCTGCTCAGCGTCTTCCCGATCGCCCGCGACATGTTATGAAGCAGAGAACCTGAGTGTTTGTAACTGTTTGCGTCCTGTTTCTTGTGTTTTTTTACTGAGGGCAATCATATGAATCATTGATATCCATTGCAACACCCAGAGGAGTAAAAAATTATTTTACAAAATAGGGGAATGCCGCGATCAGCGGACTTTGACCTACGCACGCACGCAGTAGCCGGCAGTCACGAGACTCTAATCATGTATAATGAGCACTGCATTAATCAGCGTCTCCGTAGCACACATGGGAATGGCAGCGCTGTGCTACATAGCACTTTAAGAATGGCATCGCCGGTTCGAATCCGGCCTGAAGCACCGTCCGGCAGTTTCCGCGGACTCACGTTGTTTTACGCGACGGTGCCCTCTGCTCAGCGTCTTCCCGATCGCCCCCGACATCTTATGAAGCAGAGAACCTGGGTGTTTGTCACTGTTTGCGTCCTGTTTCTTGTGTTTTTTTACTGAGGGCAATCATATGAATCATTGATATCCATTGCAACACCCAGAGGAGTAAAAAATAATTTTACAAAATAGGGGAATGCCGCGATCAGCGGACTTTGACCTACACACGCACGCACGCAGTAGCCGGCAGTCACGAGACTCTAATCATGTATAATGAGCACTGCATTAATCAGCGTCTCCTTAGCACACATGGGAAAGGCAGCGCTGTGCTACATAGCACTTTAAGAATGGCATCGCCGGTTCGAATCCGGCCTGAAGCACCGTCCGGCAGTTTCCGCGGACTCACGTTGTTTTACGCGACGGTGCCCTCTGCTCAGCGTCTTCCCGATCGCCCGCGACATCTTATGAAGCAGAGAACCTGAGTGTTTGTAACTGTTTGCGTCCTGTTTCTTGTGTTTTTTTACTGAGGGCAATCATATGAATCATTGATATCCATTGCAACACCCAGAGGAGTAAAAAAATATTTTACAAAATAGGGGAATGCCGCGATCAGCGGACTTTGACCTACGCACGCACGCACGCAGTAGCCGGCAGTCACGAGACTCTAATCATGTATAATGAGCACTGCACTAATCAGCATCTTCGTAGCACATATGGGAAAGGCAGCGCTGTGCTACATAGCACTTTAAGAATGTCATCGCAGGTTCGAATCCAGCCAGAAGCACCGTCCGGCACTTTCCGCGGTCTCACGTTGTTTTACGCGACAGTGCCCTCTGCTCAGCGTCTTCCCGATCGCCGGCGACATCTTATGAAGCAGAGTTTGTAACTGTTTGCGTCCTGTTTTTTGTGCTTTTTTACTGAGGGCAATCATATGAATCATTGATATCCATTGCAACACCCAGAGGACTAAAAAATAATTTTACAAAATAGGGGAATGCTGCGATCGGCGGGCTTTGACCTATGCACGCACGCACGCAGTAGCCGGCAGTCACGAGACTCTAATCATGTATAATGAGCACAGCATTAATCGGCGTCTCCGTAGCACACATGGGAAAGGCAGCGCTGTGCTACATAGCACTTTAAGAATGGCATCGCCGGTTCGAATCCGGCCTGAAGCACCGTCCGGCAGTTTCCGCGGACTCACGTTGTTTTACGCGACGGTGCCCTCTGCTCAGCGACATCCTATGAAGCAGAGAACCTGAGTGTTTGTAACTGTTTGCGTCCTGTTTCTTGTGTTTTTTTACTGAGGGCAATCATATGAATCATTGATATCCATTGCAACACCCAGAGGAGTAAAAAAATATTTTACAAAATAGGGGAATGCCGCGATCAGCGGACTTTGACCTACGCACGCACGCAGTAGCCGGCAGTCACGAGACTCTAATCATGTATAATGAGCACTGCACTAATCAGCATCTCCGTAGCACATATGGGAAAGGCAGCGCTGTGCTACATAGCACTTTAAGAATGTCATCGCAGGTTCGAATCCAGCCAGAAGCACCGTCCGGCACTTTCCGCGGTCTCACGTTGTTTTACGCGACAGTGCCCTCTGCTCAGCGTCTTCCCGATCGCCGGCGACATCTTATGAAGCAGAGTTTGTAACTGTTTGCGTCCTGTTTTTTGTGCTTTTTTACTGAGGGCAATCATATGAATCATTGATATCCATTGCAACACCCAGAGGAGTAAAAAATTATTTTACAAAATAGGGGAATGCCGCGATCAGCGGACTTTGACCTACGCACGCACGCAGTAGCCGGCAGTCACGAGACTCTAATCATGTATAATGAGCACTGCATTAATGGTGTCTCCGTAGCACACATGGGAAAGGCAGCGCTGTGCTACATAGCACTTTAAGAATGTCATCGCAGGTTCGAATCCATCCTGAAGCACCGTCCGGCAGTTTCCGCGGTCTCACGTTGTTTTACGCGACAGTGCCCTCTGCTCAGCGTCTTCCCGATCGCCGGCGACATCTTATGAAGCAGAGTTTGTAACTGTTTGCGTCCTGTTTTTTGTGCTTTTTTACTGAGGGCAATCATATGAATCATTGATATCCATTGCAACACCCAGAGGAGTAAAAAATTATTTTACAAAATAGGGGAATGCTGCAATCGGCGGACTTTGACCTACGCACGCACGCACGCAGTAGCCGGCAGTCACGAGACTCTAATCATGTATAATGAGCACTGCATTAATGGTGTCTCCGTAGCACACATGGGAAAGGCAGCGCTGTGCTACATAGCACTTTAAGAATGTCATCGCAGGTTCGAATCCAGCCTGAAGCACAGGCCGGCTTTTTCCGCGGTCTCACGATGTTTTACGCAACGGTGCCCTCTGCTCAGCGTCTTCCCGATTGCCCGCGACATCTTATGAAGCAGAGTTTGTAACTGTTTGCGTCCTGTTTCTTGTGCTTTTTTACTGAGGGCAATCATATGAATCATTGATATCCATTGCAACACCCAGAGGACTAAAAAATAATTTTACAAAATAGGGGAATGCTGCGATCGGCGGACTTTGACCTACGCACGCACGCACGCAGTCGCCGGCAGTCACGAGACTCTAATCATGTATAATGAGCACAGCATTAATCGGCGTCTCCGTAGCACACATGGGAAAGGCAGCGCTGTGCTACATAGCACTTTAAGAATGGCATCGCCGGTTCGAATCCGGCCTGAAGCACCGTCCGGCAGTTTCCGCGGACTCACGTTGTTTTACGCGACGGTGCCCTCTGCTCAGCGTCTTCCCGATCGCCCGCGACATGTTATGAAGCAGAGAACCTGAGTGTTTGTAACTGTTTGCGTCCTGTTTCTTGTGTTTTTTTACTGAGGGCAATCATATGAATCATTGATATCCATTGCAACACCCAGAGGAGTAAAAAATTATTTTACAAAATAGGGGAATGCCGCGATCAGCGGACTTTGACCTACGCACGCACGCAGTAGCCGGCAGTCACGAGACTCTAATCATGTATAATGAGCACTGCATTAATCAGCGTCTCCGTAGCACACATGGGAATGGCAGCGCTGTGCTACATAGCACTTTAAGAATGGCATCGCCGGTTCGAATCCGGCCTGAAGCACCGTCCGGCAGTTTCCGCGGACTCACGTTGTTTTACGCGACGGTGCCCTCTGCTCAGCGTCTTCCCGATCGCCCGCGACATCTTATGAAGCAGAGAACCTGGGTGTTTGTCACTGTTTGCGTCCTGTTTCTTGTGTTTTTTTACTGAGGGCAATCATATGAATCATTGATATCCATTGCAACACCCAGAGGAGTAAAAAATAATTTTACAAAATAGGGGAATGCCGCGATCAGCGGACTTTGACCTACACACGCACGCACGCAGTAGCCGGCAGTCACGAGACTCTAATCATGTATAATGAGCACTGCATTAATCAGCGTCTCCTTAGCACACATGGGAAAGGCAGCGCTGTGCTACATAGCACTTTAAGAATGGCATCGCCGGTTCGAATCCGGCCTGAAGCACCGTCCGGCAGTTTCCGCGGACTCACGTTGTTTTACGCGACGGTGCCCTCTGCTCAGCGTCTTCCCGATCGCCCGCGACATCTTATGAAGCAGAGAACCTGAGTGTTTGTAACTGTTTGCGTCCTGTTTCTTGTGTTTTTTTACTGAGGGCAATCATATGAATCATTGATATCCATTGCAACACCCAGAGGAGTAAAAAAATATTTTACAAAATAGGGGAATGCCGCGATCAGCGGACTTTGACCTACGCACGCACGCACGCAGTAGCCGGCAGTCACGAGACTCTAATCATGTATAATGAGCACTGCACTAATCAGCATCTTCGTAGCACATATGGGAAAGGCAGCGCTGTGCTACATAGCACTTTAAGAATGTCATCGCAGGTTCGAATCCAGCCAGAAGCACCGTCCGGCACTTTCCGCGGTCTCACGTTGTTTTACGCGACAGTGCCCTCTGCTCAGCGTCTTCCCGATCGCCGGCGACATCTTATGAAGCAGAGTTTGTAACTGTTTGCGTCCTGTTTTTTGTGCTTTTTTACTGAGGGCAATCATATGAATCATTGATATCCATTGCAACACCCAGAGGACTAAAAAATAATTTTACAAAATAGGGGAATGCTGCGATCGGCGGGCTTTGACCTATGCACGCACGCACGCAGTAGCCGGCAGTCACGAGACTCTAATCATGTATAATGAGCACAGCATTAATCGGCGTCTCCGTAGCACACATGGGAAAGGCAGCGCTGTGCTACATAGCACTTTAAGAATGGCATCGCCGGTTCGAATCCGGCCTGAAGCACCGTCCGGCAGTTTCCGCGGACTCACGTTGTTTTACGCGACGGTGCCCTCTGCTCAGCGACATCCTTTGAAGCAGAGAACCTGAGTGTTTGTAACTGTTTGCGTCCTGTTTCTTGTGTTTTTTTACTGAGGGCAATCATATGAATCATTGATATCCATTGCAACACCCAGAGGAGTAAAAAAATATTTTACAAAATAGGGGAATGCCGCGATCAGCGGACTTTGACCTACGCACGCACGCAGTAGCCGGCAGTCACGAGACTCTAATCATGTATAATGAGCACTGCATTAATGGAGTCTCCGTAGCACACATGGGAAAGGCAGCGCTGTGCTACATAGCACTTTAAGAATGTCATCGCAGGTTCGAATCCATCCTGAAGCACCGTCCGGCAGTTTCCGCGGTCTCACGTTGTTTTACGCGACAGTGCCCTCTGCTCAGCGTCTTCCCGATCGCCGGCGACATCTTATGAAGCAGAGTTTGTAACTGTTTGCGTCCTGTTTTTTGTGCTTTTTTACTGAGGGCAATCATATGAATCATTGATATCCATTGCAACACCCAGAGGAGTAAAAAATTATTTTACAAAATAGGGGAATGCCGCGATCAGCGGACTTTGACCTACGCACGCACGCAGTAGCCGGCAGTCACGAGACTCTAATCATGTATAATGAGCACTGCATTAATGGTGTCTCCGTAGCACACATGGGAAAGGCAGCGCTGTGCTACATAGCACTTTAAGAATGTCATCGCAGGTTCGAATCCATCCTGAAGCACCGTCCGGCAGTTTCCGCGGTCTCACGTTGTTTTACGCGACAGTGCCCTCTGCTCAGCGTCTTCCCGATCGCCGGCGACATCTTATGAAGCAGAGTTTGTAACTGTTTGCGTCCTGTTTTTTGTGCTTTTTTACTGAGGGCAATCATATGAATCATTGATATCCATTGCAACACCCAGAGGAGTAAAAAATTATTTTACAAAATAGGGGAATGCTGCAATCGGCGGACTTTGACCTACGCACGCACGCACGCAGTAGCCGGCAGTCACGAGACTCTAATCATGTATAATGAGCACTGCATTAATGGTGTCTCCGTAGCACACATGGGAAAGGCAGCGCTGTGCTACATAGCACTTTAAGAATGTCATCGCAGGTTCGAATCCAGCCTGAAGCACAGGCCGGCTTTTTCCGCGGTCTCACGATGTTTTACGCAACGGTGCCCTCTGCTCAGCGTCTTCCCGATCGCCCGCGACATCTTATGAAGCAGAGTTTGTAACTGTTTGCGTCCTGTTTCTTGTGCTTTTTTACTGAGGGCAATCATATGAATCATTGATATCCATTGCAACACCCAGAGGACTAAAAAATAATTTTACAAAATAGGGGAATGCTGCGATCGGCGGACTTTGACCTATGCACGCACGCACGCAGTCGCCGGCAGTCACGAGACTCTAATCATGTATAATGAGCACAGCATTAATCGGCGTCTCCGTAGCACACATGGGAAAGGCAGCGCTGTGCTACATAGCACTTTAAGAATGGCATCGCCGGTTCGAATCCGGCCTGAAGCACCGTCCGGCAGTTTCCGCGGACTCACGTTGTTTTACGCGACGGTGCCCTCTGCTCAGCGTCTTCCCGATCGCCCGCGACATGTTATGAAGCAGAGAACCTGAGTGTTTGTAACTGTTTGCGTCCTGTTTCTTGTGTTTTTTTACTGAGGGCAATCATATGAATCATTGATATCCATTGCAACACCCAGAGGAGTAAAAAATTATTTTACAAAATAGGGGAATGCCGCGATCAGCGGACTTTGACCTACGCACACACGCAGTAGCCGGCAGTCACGAGACTCTAATCATGTATAATGAGCACTGCATTAATCAGCGTCTCCGTAGCACACATGGGAATGGCAGCGCTGTGCTACATAGCACTTTAAGAATGGCATCGCCGGTTCGAATCCGGCCTGAAGCACCGTCCGGCAGTTTCCGCGGACTCACGTTGTTTTACGCGACGGTGCCCTCTGCTCAGCGTCTTCCCGATCGCCCGCGACATCTTATGAAGCAGAGAACCTGGGTGTTTGTCACTGTTTGCGTCCTGTTTCTTGTGTTTTTTTACTGAGGGCAATCATATGAATCATTGATATCCATTGCAACACCCAGAGGAGTAAAAAATAATTTTACAAAATAGGGGAATGCCGCGATCAGCGGACTTTGACCTACGCACGCACGCACGCAGTAGCCGGCAGTCACGAGACTCTAATCATGTATAATGAGCACTGCATTAATCAGCGTCTCCTTAGCACACATGGGAAAGGCAGCGCTGTGCTACATAGCACTTTAAGAATGGCATCGCCGGTTCGAATCCGGCCTGAAGCACCGTCCGGCAGTTTCCGCGGACTCACGTTGTTTTACGCGACGGTGCCCTCTGCTCAGCGTCTTCCCGATCGCCCGCGACATCTTATGAAGCAGAGAACCTGAGTGTTTGTAACTGTTTGTGTCCTGTTTCTTGTGTTTTTTTACTGAGGGCAATCATATGAATCATTGATATCCATTGCAACACCCAGAGGAGTAAAAAAATATTTTACAAAATAGGGGAATGCCGCGATCAGCGGACTTTGACCTACGCACGCACGCACGCAGTAGCCGGCAGTCACGAGACTCTAATCATGTATAATGAGCACTGCACTAATCAGCATCTTCGTAGCACATATGGGAAAGGCAGCGCTGTGCTACATAGCACTTTAAGAATGTCATCGCAGGTTCGAATCCAGCCAGAAGCACCGTCCGGCACTTTCCGCGGTCTCACGTTGTTTTACGCGACAGTGCCCTCTGCTCAGCGTCTTCCCGATCGCCGGCGACATCTTATGAAGCAGAGTTTGTAACTGTTTGCGTCCTGTTTTTTGTGCTTTTTTACTGAGGGCAATCATATGAATCATTGATATCCATTGCAACACCCAGAGGACTAAAAAATAATTTTACAAAATAGGGGAATGCTGCGATCGGCGGGCTTTGACCTATGCACGCACGCACGCAGTAGCCGGCAGTCACGAGACTCTAATCATGTATAATGAGCACAGCATTAATCGGCGTCTCCGTAGCACACATGGGAAAGGCAGCGCTGTGCTACATAGCACTTTAAGAATGGCATCGCCGGTTCGAATCCGGCCTGAAGCACCGTCCGGCAGTTTCCGCGGACTCACGTTGTTTTACGCGACGGTGCCCTCTGCTCAGCGACATCCTATGAAGCAGAGAACCTGAGTGTTTGTAACTGTTTGCGTCCTGTTTCTTGTGTTTTTTTACTGAGGGCAATCATATGAATCATTGATATCCATTGCAACACCCAGAGGAGTAAAAAAATATTTTACAAAATAGGGGAATGCCGCGATCAGCGGACTTTGACCTACGCACGCACGCAGTAGCCGGCAGTCACGAGACTCTAATCATGTATAATGAGCACTGCATTAATGGTGTCTCCGTAGCACACATGGGAAAGGCAGCGCTGTGCTACATTAGTACTTTAAGAATGTCATCGCAGGTTCGAATCCAGCCTGAAGCACAGTCCGGCTTTTTCCGCGGTCTCACGATGTTTTACGCGAAGGTGCCCTCTGCTCAGCGTCTTCCCGATCGCCCGCGACATCTTATGAAGCAGATAACCTGAGTGTTTGTAACTGTTTGCGTCCTGTTTCTTGTGTTTTTTTACTGAGGGCAATCATATGAATCATTGATATCCATTGCAACACCCAGAGGAGTAAAAAATTATTTTACAAAATAGGGGAATGCCGCGATCAGCGGACTTTGACCTACGCACGCACGCAGTAGCCGGCAGTCACGAGACTCTAATCATGTATAATGAGCACTGCATTAATCAGCGTCTCCGTAGCACACATGGGAATGGCAGCGCTGTGCTACATAGCACTTTAAGAATGGCATCGCCGGTTCGAATCCGGCCTGAAGCACCGTCCGGCAGTTTCCGCGGACTCACGTTGTTTTACGCGACGGTGCCCTCTGCTCAGCGTCTTCCCGATCGCCCGCGACATCTTATGAAGCAGAGAACCTGGGTGTTTGTCACTGTTTGCGTCCTGTTTCTTGTGTTTTTTTACTGAGGGCAATCATATGAATCATTGATATCCATTGCAACACCCAGAGGAGTAAAAAATAATTTTACAAAATAGGGGAATGCCGCGATCAGCGGACTTTGACCTACGCACGCACGCACGCAGTAGCCGGCAGTCACGAGACTCTAATCATGTATAATGAGCACTGCATTAATCAGCGTCTCCTTAGCACACATGGGAAAGGCAGCGCTGTGCTACATAGCACTTTAAGAATGGCATCGCCGGTTCGAATCCGGCCTGAAGCACCGTCCGGCAGTTTCCGCGGACTCACGTTGTTTTACGCGACGGTGCCCTCTGCTCAGCGTCTTCCCGATCGCCCGCGACATCTTATGAAGCAGAGAACCTGAGTGTTTGTAACTGTTTGTGTCCTGTTTCTTGTGTTTTTTTACTGAGGGCAATCATATGAATCATTGATATCCATTGCAACACCCAGAGGAGTAAAAAAATATTTTACAAAATAGGGGAATGCCGCGATCAGCGGACTTTGACCTACGCACGCACGCACGCAGTAGCCGGCAGTCACGAGACTCTAATCATGTATAATGAGCACTGCACTAATCAGCATCTTCGTAGCACATATGGGAAAGGCAGCGCTGTGCTACATAGCACTTTAAGAATGTCATCGCAGGTTCGAATCCAGCCAGAAGCACCGTCCGGCACTTTCCGCGGTCTCACGTTGTTTTACGCGACAGTGCCCTCTGCTCAGCGTCTTCCCGATCGCCGGCGACATCTTATGAAGCAGAGTTTGTAACTGTTTGCGTCCTGTTTTTTGTGCTTTTTTACTGAGGGCAATCATATGAATCATTGATATCCATTGCAACACCCAGAGGACTAAAAAATAATTTTACAAAATAGGGGAATGCTGCGATTGGCGGGCTTTGACCTATGCACGCACGCACGCAGTAGCCGGCAGTCACGAGACTCTAATCATGTATAATGAGCACAGCATTAATCGGCGTCTCCGTAGCACACATGGGAAAGGCAGCGCTGTGCTACATAGCACTTTAAGAATGGCATCGCCGGTTCGAATCCGGCCTGAAGCACCGTCCGGCAGTTTCCGCGGACTCACGTTGTTTTACGCGACGGTGCCCTCTGCTCAGCGACATCCTATGAAGCAGAGAACCTGAGTGTTTGTAACTGTTTGCGTCCTGTTTCTTGTGTTTTTTTACTGAGGGCAATCATATGAATCATTGATATCCATTGCAACACCCAGAGGAGTAAAAAAATATTTTACAAAATAGGGGAATGCCGCGATCAGCGGACTTTGACCTACGCACGCACGCAGTAGCCGGCAGTCACGAGACTCTAATCATGTATAATGAGCACTGCATTAATGGTGTCTCCGTAGCACACATGGGAAAGGCAGCGCTGTGCTACATAGCACTTTAAGAATGTCATCGCAGGTTCGAATCCATCCTGAAGCACCGTCCGGCAGTTTCCGCGGTCTCACGTTGTTTTACGCGACAGTGCCCTCTGCTCAGCGTCTTCCCGATCGCCGGCGACATCTTATGAAGCAGAGTTTGTAACTGTTTGCGTCCTGTTTTTTGTGCTTTTTTACTGAGGGCAATCATATGAATCATTGATATCCATTGCAACACCCAGAGGAGTAAAAAATTATTTTACAAAATAGGGGAATGCCGCGATCAGCGGACTTTGACCTACGCACGCACGCAGTAGCCGGCAGTCACGAGACTCTAATCATGTATAATGAGCACTGCATTAATGGTGTCTCCGTAGCACACATGGGAAAGGCAGCGCTGTGCTACATAGCACTTTAAGAATGTCATCGCAGGTTCGAATCCATCCTGAAGCACCGTCCGGCAGTTTCCGCGGTCTCACGTTGTTTTACGCGACAGTGCCCTCTGCTCAGCGTCTTCCCGATCGCCCGCGACATCTTATGAAGCAGATAACCTGAGTGTTTGTAACTGTTTGCGTCCTGTTTCTTGTGTTTTTTTACTGAGGGCAATCATATGAATCATTGATATCCATTGCAACACCCAGAGGAGTAAAAAATTATTTTACAAAATAGGGGAATGCCGCGATCAGCGGACTTTGACCTACGCACGCACGCAGTAGCCGGCAGTCACGAGACTCTAATCATGTATAATGAGCACTGCATTAATCAGCGTCTCCGTAGCACACATGGGAATGGCAGCGCTGTGCTACATAGCACTTTAAGAATGGCATCGCCGGTTCGAATCCGGCCTGAAGCACCGTCCGGCAGTTTCCGCGGACTCACGTTGTTTTACGCGACGGTGCCCTCTGCTCAGCGTCTTCCCGATCGCCCGCGACATCTTATGAAGCAGAGAACCTGGGTGTTTGTCACTGTTTGCGTCCTGTTTCTTGTGTTTTTTTACTGAGGGCAATCATATGAATCATTGATATCCATTGCAACACCCAGAGGAGTAAAAAATAATTTTACAAAATAGGGGAATGCCGCGATCAGCGGACTTTGACCTACGCACGCACGCACGCAGTAGCCGGCAGTCACGAGACTCTAATCATGTATAATGAGCACTGCATTAATCAGCGTCTCCTTAGCACACATGGGAAAGGCAGCGCTGTGCTACATAGCACTTTAAGAATGGCATCGCCGGTTCGAATCCGGCCTGAAGCACCGTCCGGCAGTTTCCGCGGACTCACGTTGTTTTACGCGACGGTGCCCTCTGCTCAGCGTCTTCCCGATCGCCCGCGACATCTTATGAAGCAGAGAACCTGAGTGTTTGTAACTGTTTGTGTCCTGTTTCTTGTGTTTTTTTACTGAGGGCAATCATATGAATCATTGATATCCATTGCAACACCCAGAGGAGTAAAAAAATATTTTACAAAATAGGGGAATGCCGCGATCAGCGGACTTTGACCTACGCACGCACGCACGCAGTAGCCGGCAGTCACGAGACTCTAATCATGTATAATGAGCACTGCACTAATCAGCATCTTCGTAGCACATATGGGAAAGGCAGCGCTGTGCTACATAGCACTTTAAGAATGTCATCGCAGGTTCGAATCCAGCCAGAAGCACCGTCCGGCACTTTCCGCGGTCTCACGTTGTTTTACGCGACAGTGCCCTCTGCTCAGCGTCTTCCCGATCGCCGGCGACATCTTATGAAGCAGAGTTTGTAACTGTTTGCGTCCTGTTTTTTGTGCTTTTTTACTGAGGGCAATCATATGAATCATTGATATCCATTGCAACACCCAGAGGACTAAAAAATAATTTTACAAAATAGGGGAATGCTGCGATCGGCGGGCTTTGACCTATGCACGCACGCACGCAGTAGCCGGCAGTCACGAGACTCTAATCATGTATAATGAGCACAGCATTAATCGGCGTCTCCGTAGCACACATGGGAAAGGCAGCGCTGTGCTACATAGCACTTTAAGAATGGCATCGCCGGTTCGAATCCGGCCTGAAGCACCGTCCGGCAGTTTCCGCGGACTCACGTTGTTTTACGCGACGGTGCCCTCTGCTCAGCGACATCCTATGAAGCAGAGAACCTGAGTGTTTGTAACTGTTTGCGTCCTGTTTCTTGTGTTTTTTTACTGAGGGCAATCATATGAATCATTGATATCCATTGCAACACCCAGAGGAGTAAAAAAATATTTTACAAAATAGGGGAATGCCGCGATCAGCGGACTTTGACCTACGCAGGCACGCAGTAGCCGGCAGTCACGAGACTCTAATCATGTATAATGAGCACTGCATTAATGGTGTCTCCGTAGCACACATGGGAAAGGCAGCGCTGTGCTACATAGCACTTTAAGAATGTCATCGCAGGTTCGAATCCATCCTGAAGCACCGTCCGGCAGTTTCCGCGGTCTCACGTTGTTTTACGCGACAGTGCCCTCTGCTCAGCGTCTTCCCGATCGCCGGCGACATCTTATGAAGCAGAGTTTGTAACTGTTTGCGTCCTGTTTTTTGTGCTTTTTTACTGAGGGCAATCATATGAATCATTGATATCCATTGCAACACCCAGAGGAGTAAAAAATTATTTTACAAAATAGGGGAATGCCGCGATCAGCGGACTTTGACCTACGCACGCACGCAGTAGCCGGCAGTCACGAGACTCTAATCATGTATAATGAGCACTGCATTAATGGAGTCTCCGTAGCACACATGGGAAAGGCAGCGCTGTGCTACATAGCACTTTAAGAATGTCATCGCAGGTTCGAATCCATCCTGAAGCACCGTCCGGCAGTTTCCGCGGTCTCACGTTGTTTTACGCGACAGTGCCCTCTGCTCAGCGTCTTCCCGATCGCCGGCGACATCTTATGAAGCAGAGTTTGTAACTGTTTGCGTCCTGTTTTTTGTGCTTTTTTACTGAGGGCAATCATATGAATCATTGATATCCATTGCAACACCCAGAGGAGTAAAAAATTATTTTACAAAATAGGGGAATGCCGCGATCAGCGGACTTTGACCTACGCACGCACGCAGTAGCCGGCAGTCACGAGACTCTAATCATGTATAATGAGCACTGCATTAATGGTGTCTCCGTAGCACACATGGGAAAGGCAGCGCTGTGCTACATAGCACTTTAAGAATGTCATCGCAGGTTCGAATCCATCCTGAAGCACCGTCCGGCAGTTTCCGCGGTCTCACGTTGTTTTACGCGACAGTGCCCTCTGCTCAGCGTCTTCCCGATCGCCGGCGACATCTTATGAAGCAGAGTTTGTAACTGTTTGCGTCCTGTTTTTTGTGCTTTTTTACTGAGGGCAATCATATGAATCATTGATATCCATTGCAACACCCAGAGGAGTAAAAAAATATTTTACAAAATAGGGGAATGCCGCGATCAGCGGACTTTGACCTACGCACGCACGCACGCAGTAGCCGGCAGTCACGAGACTCTAATCATGTATAATGAGCACTGCATTAATGGTGTCTCCGTAGCACACATGGGAAAGGCAGCGCTGTGCTACATTAGTACTTTAAGAATGTCATCGCAGGTTCGAATCCAGCCTGAAGCACAGTCCGGCTTTTTCCGCGGTCTCACGATGTTTTACGCGAAGGTGCCCTCTGCTCAGCGTCTTCCCGATCGCCCGCGACATCTTATGAAGCAGATAACCTGAGTGTTTGTAACTGTTTGCGTCCTGTTTCTTGTGTTTTTTTACTGAGGGCAATCATATGAATCATTGATATCCATTGCAACACCCAGAGGAGTAAAAAATTATTTTACAAAATAGGGGAATGCCGCGATCAGCGGACTTTGACCTACGCACGCACGCAGTAGCCGGCAGTCACGAGACTCTAATCATGTATAATGAGCACTGCATTAATCAGCGTCTCCGTAGCACACATGGGAATGGCAGCGCTGTGCTACATAGCACTTTAAGAATGGCATCGCCGGTTCGAATCCGGCCTGAAGCACCGTCCGGCAGTTTCCGCGGACTCACGTTGTTTTACGCGACGGTGCCCTCTGCTCAGCGTCTTCCCGATCGCCCGCGACATCTTATGAAGCAGAGAACCTGGGTGTTTGTCACTGTTTGCGTCCTGTTTCTTGTGTTTTTTTACTGAGGGCAATCATATGAATCATTGATATCCATTGCAACACCCAGAGGAGTAAAAAATAATTTTACAAAATAGGGGAATGCCGCGATCAGCGGACTTTGACCTACGCACGCACGCACGCAGTAGCCGGCAGTCACGAGACTCTAATCATGTATAATGAGCACTGCATTAATCAGCGTCTCCTTAGCACACATGGGAAAGGCAGCGCTGTGCTACATAGCACTTTAAGAATGGCATCGCCGGTTCGAATCCGGCCTGAAGCACCGTCCGGCAGTTTCCGCGGACTCACGTTGTTTTACGCGACGGTGCCCTCTGCTCAGCGTCTTCCCGATCGCCCGCGACATCTTATGAAGCAGAGAACCTGAGTGTTTGTAACTGTTTGTGTCCTGTTTCTTGTGTTTTTTTACTGAGGGCAATCATATGAATCATTGATATCCATTGCAACACCCAGAGGAGTAAAAAAATATTTTACAAAATAGGGGAATGCCGCGATCAGCGGACTTTGACCTACGCACGCACGCACGCAGTAGCCGGCAGTCACGAGACTCTAATCATGTATAATGAGCACTGCACTAATCAGCATCTTCGTAGCACATATGGGAAAGGCAGCGCTGTGCTACATAGCACTTTAAGAATGTCATCGCAGGTTCGAATCCAGCCAGAAGCACCGTCCGGCACTTTCCGCGGTCTCACGTTGTTTTACGCGACAGTGCCCTCTGCTCAGCGTCTTCCCGATCGCCGGCGACATCTTATGAAGCAGAGTTTGTAACTGTTTGCGTCCTGTTTTTTGTGCTTTTTTACTGAGGGCAATCATATGAATCATTGATATCCATTGCAACACCCAGAGGACTAAAAAATAATTTTACAAAATAGGGGAATGCTGCGATTGGCGGGCTTTGACCTATGCACGCACGCACGCAGTAGCCGGCAGTCACGAGACTCTAATCATGTATAATGAGCACAGCATTAATCGGCGTCTCCGTAGCACACATGGGAAAGGCAGCGCTGTGCTACATAGCACTTTAAGAATGGCATCGCCGGTTCGAATCCGGCCTGAAGCACCGTCCGGCAGTTTCCGCGGACTCACGTTGTTTTACGCGACGGTGCCCTCTGCTCAGCGACATCCTATGAAGCAGAGAACCTGAGTGTTTGTAACTGTTTGCGTCCTGTTTCTTGTGTTTTTTTACTGAGGGCAATCATATGAATCATTGATATCCATTGCAACACCCAGAGGAGTAAAAAAATATTTTACAAAATAGGGGAATGCCGCGATCAGCGGACTTTGACCTACGCACGCACGCAGTAGCCGGCAGTCACGAGACTCTAATCATGTATAATGAGCACTGCATTAATGGTGTCTCCGTAGCACACATGGGAAAGGCAGCGCTGTGCTACATAGCACTTTAAGAATGTCATCGCAGGTTCGAATCCATCCTGAAGCACCGTCCGGCAGTTTCCGCGGTCTCACGTTGTTTTACGCGACAGTGCCCTCTGCTCAGCGTCTTCCCGATCGCCGGCGACATCTTATGAAGCAGAGTTTGTAACTGTTTGCGTCCTGTTTTTTGTGCTTTTTTACTGAGGGCAATCATATGAATCATTGATATCCATTGCAACACCCAGAGGAGTAAAAAATTATTTTACAAAATAGGGGAATGCCGCGATCAGCGGACTTTGACCTACGCACGCACGCAGTAGCCGGCAGTCACGAGACTCTAATCATGTATAATGAGCACTGCATTAATGGTGTCTCCGTAGCACACATGGGAAAGGCAGCGCTGTGCTACATAGCACTTTAAGAATGTCATCGCAGGTTCGAATCCATCCTGAAGCACCGTCCGGCAGTTTCCGCGGTCTCACGTTGTTTTACGCGACAGTGCCCTCTGCTCAGCGTCTTCCCGATCGCCGGCGACATCTTATGAAGCAGAGTTTGTAACTGTTTGCGTCCTGTTTTTTGTGCTTTTTTACTGAGGGCAATCATATGAATCATTGATATCCATTGCAACACCCAGAGGAGTAAAAAATTATTTTACAAAATAGGGGAATGCTGCAATCGGCGGACTTTGACCTACGCACGCACGCACGCAGTAGCCGGCAGTCACGAGACTCTAATCATGTATAATGAGCACTGCATTAATGGTGTCTCCGTAGCACACATGGGAAAGGCAGCGCTGTGCTACATAGCACTTTAAGAATGTCATCGCAGGTTCGAATCCAGCCTGAAGCACAGGCCGGCTTTTTCCGCGGTCTCACGATGTTTTACGCAACGGTGCCCTCTGCTCAGCGTCTTCCCGATCGCCCGCGACATCTTATGAAGCAGAGTTTGTAACTGTTTGCGTCCTGTTTCTTGTGCTTTTTTACTGAGGGCAATCATATGAATCATTGATATCCATTGCAACACCCAGAGGACTAAAAAATAATTTTACAAAATAGGGGAATGCTGCGATCGGCGGACTTTGACCTATGCACGCACGCACGCAGTCGCCGGCAGTCACGAGACTCTAATCATGTATAATGAGCACAGCATTAATCGGCGTCTCCGTAGCACACATGGGAAAGGCAGCGCTGTGCTACATAGCACTTTAAGAATGGCATCGCCGGTTCGAATCCGGCCTGAAGCACCGTCCGGCAGTTTCCGCGGACTCACGTTGTTTTACGCGACGGTGCCCTCTGCTCAGCGTCTTCCCGATCGCCCGCGACATGTTATGAAGCAGAGAACCTGAGTGTTTGTAACTGTTTGCGTCCTGTTTCTTGTGTTTTTTTACTGAGGGCAATCATATGAATCATTGATATCCATTGCAACACCCAGAGGAGTAAAAAATTATTTTACAAAATAGGGGAATGCCGCGATCAGCGGACTTTGACCTACGCACACACGCAGTAGCCGGCAGTCACGAGACTCTAATCATGTATAATGAGCACTGCATTAATCAGCGTCTCCGTAGCACACATGGGAATGGCAGCGCTGTGCTACATAGCACTTTAAGAATGGCATCGCCGGTTCGAATCCGGCCTGAAGCACCGTCCGGCAGTTTCCGCGGACTCACGTTGTTTTACGCGACGGTGCCCTCTGCTCAGCGTCTTCCCGATCGCCCGCGACATCTTATGAAGCAGAGAACCTGGGTGTTTGTCACTGTTTGCGTCCTGTTTCTTGTGTTTTTTTACTGAGGGCAATCATATGAATCATTGATATCCATTGCAACACCCAGAGGAGTAAAAAATAATTTTACAAAATAGGGGAATGCCGCGATCAGCGGACTTTGACCTACGCACGCACGCACGCAGTAGCCGGCAGTCACGAGACTCTAATCATGTATAATGAGCACTGCATTAATCAGCGTCTCCTTAGCACACATGGGAAAGGCAGCGCTGTGCTACATAGCACTTTAAGAATGGCATCGCCGGTTCGAATCCGGCCTGAAGCACCGTCCGGCAGTTTCCGCGGACTCACGTTGTTTTACGCGACGGTGCCCTCTGCTCAGCGTCTTCCCGATCGCCCGCGACATCTTATGAAGCAGAGAACCTGAGTGTTTGTAACTGTTTGTGTCCTGTTTCTTGTGTTTTTTTACTGAGGGCAATCATATGAATCATTGATATCCATTGCAACACCCAGAGGAGTAAAAAAATATTTTACAAAATAGGGGAATGCCGCGATCAGCGGACTTTGACCTACGCACGCACGCACGCAGTAGCCGGCAGTCACGAGACTCTAATCATGTATAATGAGCACTGCACTGATCAGCATCTTCGTAGCACATATGGGAAAGGCAGCGCTGTGCTACATAGCACTTTAAGAATGTCATCGCAGGTTCGAATCCAGCCAGAAGCACCGTCCGGCACTTTCCGCGGTCTCACGTTGTTTTACGCGACAGTGCCCTCTGCTCAGCGTCTTCCCGATCGCCGGCGACATCTTATGAAGCAGAGTTTGTAACTGTTTGCGTCCTGTTTTTTGTGCTTTTTTACTGAGGGCAATCATATGAATCATTGATATCCATTGCAACACCCAGAGGACTAAAAAATAATTTTACAAAATAGGGGAATGCTGCGATCGGCGGGCTTTGACCTATGCACGCACGCACGCAGTAGCCGGCAGTCACGAGACTCTAATCATGTATAATGAGCACAGCATTAATCGGCGTCTCCGTAGCACACATGGGAAAGGCAGCGCTGTGCTACATAGCACTTTAAGAATGGCATCGCCGGTTCGAATCCGGCCTGAAGCACCGTCCGGCAGTTTCCGCGGACTCACGTTGTTTTACGCGACGGTGCCCTCTGCTCAGCGACATCCTATGAAGCAGAGAACCTGAGTGTTTGTAACTGTTTGCGTCCTGTTTCTTGTGTTTTTTTACTGAGGGCAATCATATGAATCATTGATATCCATTGCAACACCCAGAGGAGTAAAAAAATATTTTACAAAATAGGGGAATGCCGCGATCAGCGGACTTTGACCTACGCACGCACGCAGTAGCCGGCAGTCACGAGACTCTAATCATGTATAATGAGCACTGCATTAATGGTGTCTCCGTAGCACACATGGGAAAGGCAGCGCTGTGCTACATAGCACTTTAAGAATGTCATCGCAGGTTCGAATCCATCCTGAAGCACCGTCCGGCAGTTTCCGCGGTCTCACGTTGTTTTACGCGACAGTGCCCTCTGCTCAGCGTCTTCCCGATCGCCGGCGACATCTTATGAAGCAGAGTTTGTAACTGTTTGCGTCCTGTTTTTTGTGCTTTTTTACTGAGGGCAATCATATGAATCATTGATATCCATTGCAACACCCAGAGGAGTAAAAAATTATTTTACAAAATAGGGGAATGCCGCGATCAGCGGACTTTGACCTACGCACGCACGCAGTAGCCGGCAGTCACGAGACTCTAATCATGTATAATGAGCACTGCATTAATGGAGTCTCCGTAGCACACATGGGAAAGGCAGCGCTGTGCTACATAGCACTTTAAGAATGTCATCGCAGGTTCGAATCCATCCTGAAGCACCGTCCGGCAGTTTCCGCGGTCTCACGTTGTTTTACGCGACAGTGCCCTCTGCTCAGCGTCTTCCCGATCGCCGGCGACATCTTATGAAGCAGAGTTTGTAACTGTTTGCGTCCTGTTTTTTGTGCTTTTTTACTGAGGGCAATCATATGAATCATTGATATCCATTGCAACACCCAGAGGAGTAAAAAATTATTTTACAAAATAGGGGAATGCCGCGATCAGCGGACTTTGACCTACGCACGCACGCAGTAGCCGGCAGTCACGAGACTCTAATCATGTATAATGAGCACTGCATTAATGGTGTCTCCGTAGCACACATGGGAAAGGCAGCGCTGTGCTACATAGCACTTTAAGAATGTCATCGCAGGTTCGAATCCATCCTGAAGCACCGTCCGGCAGTTTCCGCGGTCTCACGTTGTTTTACGCGACAGTGCCCTCTGCTCAGCGTCTTCCCGATCGCCGGCGACATCTTATGAAGCAGAGTTTGTAACTGTTTGCGTCCTGTTTTTTGTGCTTTTTTACTGAGGGCAATCATATGAATCATTGATATCCATTGCAACACCCAGAGGAGTAAAAAAATATTTTACAAAATAGGGGAATGCCGCGATCAGCGGACTTTGACCTACGCACGCACGCACGCAGTAGCCGGCAGTCACGAGACTCTAATCATGTATAATGAGCACTGCATTAATGGTGTCTCCGTAGCACACATGGGAAAGGCAGCGCTGTGCTACATTAGTACTTTAAGAATGTCATCGCAGGTTCGAATCCAGCCTGAAGCACAGTCCGGCTTTTTCCGCGGTCTCACGATGTTTTACGCGAAGGTGCCCTCTGCTCAGCGTCTTCCCGATCGCCCGCGACATCTTATGAAGCAGATAACCTGAGTGTTTGTAACTGTTTGCGTCCTGTTTCTTGTGTTTTTTTACTGAGGGCAATCATATGAATCATTGATATCCATTGCAACACCCAGAGGAGTAAAAAATTATTTTACAAAATAGGGGAATGCCGCGATCAGCGGACTTTGACCTACGCACGCACGCAGTAGCCGGCAGTCACGAGACTCTAATCATGTATAATGAGCACTGCATTAATCAGCGTCTCCGTAGCACACATGGGAATGGCAGCGCTGTGCTACATAGCACTTTAAGAATGGCATCGCCGGTTCGAATCCGGCCTGAAGCACCGTCCGGCAGTTTCCGCGGACTCACGTTGTTTTACGCGACGGTGCCCTCTGCTCAGCGTCTTCCCGATCGCCCGCGACATCTTATGAAGCAGAGAACCTGGGTGTTTGTCACTGTTTGCGTCCTGTTTCTTGTGTTTTTTTACTGAGGGCAATCATATGAATCATTGATATCCATTGCAACACCCAGAGGAGTAAAAAATAATTTTACAAAATAGGGGAATGCCGCGATCAGCGGACTTTGACCTACGCACGCACGCACGCAGTAGCCGGCAGTCACGAGACTCTAATCATGTATAATGAGCACTGCATTAATCAGCGTCTCCTTAGCACACATGGGAAAGGCAGCGCTGTGCTACATAGCACTTTAAGAATGGCATCGCCGGTTCGAATCCGGCCTGAAGCACCGTCCGGCAGTTTCCGCGGACTCACGTTGTTTTACGCGACGGTGCCCTCTGCTCAGCGTCTTCCCGATCGCCCGCGACATCTTATGAAGCAGAGAACCTGAGTGTTTGTAACTGTTTGTGTCCTGTTTCTTGTGTTTTTTTACTGAGGGCAATCATATGAATCATTGATATCCATTGCAACACCCAGAGGAGTAAAAAAATATTTTACAAAATAGGGGAATGCCGCGATCAGCGGACTTTGACCTACGCACGCACGCACGCAGTAGCCGGCAGTCACGAGACTCTAATCATGTATAATGAGCACTGCACTAATCAGCATCTTCGTAGCACATATGGGAAAGGCAGCGCTGTGCTACATAGCACTTTAAGAATGTCATCGCAGGTTCGAATCCAGCCAGAAGCACCGTCCGGCACTTTCCGCGGTCTCACGTTGTTTTACGCGACAGTGCCCTCTGCTCAGCGTCTTCCCGATCGCCGGCGACATCTTATGAAGCAGAGTTTGTAACTGTTTGCGTCCTGTTTTTTGTGCTTTTTTACTGAGGGCAATCATATGAATCATTGATATCCATTGCAACACCCAGAGGACTAAAAAATAATTTTACAAAATAGGGGAATGCTGCGATTGGCGGGCTTTGACCTATGCACGCACGCACGCAGTAGCCGGCAGTCACGAGACTCTAATCATGTATAATGAGCACAGCATTAATCGGCGTCTCCGTAGCACACATGGGAAAGGCAGCGCTGTGCTACATAGCACTTTAAGAATGGCATCGCCGGTTCGAATCCGGCCTGAAGCACCGTCCGGCAGTTTCCGCGGACTCACGTTGTTTTACGCGACGGTGCCCTCTGCTCAGCGACATCCTATGAAGCAGAGAACCTGAGTGTTTGTAACTGTTTGCGTCCTGTTTCTTGTGTTTTTTTACTGAGGGCAATCATATGAATCATTGATATCCATTGCAACACCCAGAGGAGTAAAAAAATATTTTACAAAATAGGGGAATGCCGCGATCAGCGGACTTTGACCTACGCACGCACGCAGTAGCCGGCAGTCACGAGACTCTAATCATGTATAATGAGCACTGCATTAATGGTGTCTCCGTAGCACACATGGGAAAGGCAGCGCTGTGCTACATAGCACTTTAAGAATGTCATCGCAGGTTCGAATCCATCCTGAAGCACCGTCCGGCAGTTTCCGCGGTCTCACGTTGTTTTACGCGACAGTGCCCTCTGCTCAGCGTCTTCCCGATCGCCGGCGACATCTTATGAAGCAGAGTTTGTAACTGTTTGCGTCCTGTTTTTTGTGCTTTTTTACTGAGGGCAATCATATGAATCATTGATATCCATTGCAACACCCAGAGGAGTAAAAAATAATTTTACAAAATAGGGGAATGCCGCGATCAGCGGACTTTGACCTACGCACGCACGCAGTAGCCGGCAGTCACGAGACTCTAATCATGTATAATGAGCACTGCATTAATCAGCGTCTCCGTAGCACACATGGGAAAGGCAGCGCTGTGCTACATAGCACTCTAAGAATGGCATCGCAGATTCGAATCCGGCCTTAAGCACCGTCCGGCCGTTTCCGCGGTCTCACGTTGTTTTACGCGAAGGTGCCCTCTGCTCAGCGTCTTCCCGATCGCCCGCGACATCTTATGAAGCAGAGTTTGTAACTGTTTGCGTCCTTTTTCTTGTGTTTTTATACTGAGGGCAATCATATGAATCATTGATATCCATTGCAACACCCAGAGGAGTAAAAAATAATTTTACAAAATAGGGGAATGCCACGATCAGCGGACTTTGACCTACACACGCACGCACGCACGCAGTAGCCGGCAGTCACGAGACTCTAATCATGTATAATGAGCACTGCATTAATCAGCGTCTCCGTGGCACACATGGGAAAGGCAGCGCTGTGCTACATAGCACGTTAAGATGGCATTGCAGGTTCGAATAAGGCCTGAAGCACCTTCTGGCCCTTTCCGCGGTCTCACGTTGTTTTACGCGACGGTGCCCTCTGCTCAGCGTCTTCCCGATCGCCCGCGACATCGTATGAAGCAGAGTTTGTAACTGTTTGCGTCCTGTTTCTTGTGCTTTTTTACTGAGGGCAATCATATGAATCATTGATATCCATTGCAACACCCAGGAGAGTAAAAAATAATTTTACAAAATAGGGGAATGCTGCGATCGGCGGACTTTGACCTACGCACGCACGCACACAGTAACCGGCAGTCACGAGACTCTAATGAGCTCTGCATTAATCAGCGTCTCCATAGCACACATGGGAAAGGCAGCGCTGTGCTACATAGCACTTTAACCATGTCATCGCAGGTTCGAATCCGGCCTGAAGCACCTTCTGGCCCTTTCGGCGGTCTCACGTTGTTTTACGCGACGGTGCCCTCTGCTCAGCGTCTTCCCGATCGCCGGCGACATCTTATGAAGCAGAGAACCTGAGTGTTTGTAACTGATTGCATTCCTGTTTCTTGTGTTTTTTTACTGAGGGCAATCATATGAATCATTGATATCCATTGCAACACCCAGACGAGTAAAAAATAATTTTACAAAATAGGGGAATGCCGCGATCAGCGGACTTTGACCTACACACGCACGCACGCAGTAGCCGGCAGTCACGAGACTCTAATCATGTATAATGAGCACTACATTAATCAGCGTCTCCGTAGCACACATGGGAAAGGCAGCGCTGTGCTACATAGCACTTTAAGAATGGCATCGCCGGTTCGAATCCGGCCTGAAGCACCGTCCGGCAGTTTCCGCGGACTCACGTTGTTTTACGCGACGGTGCCCTCTGCTCAGCGTCTTCCCGATCGCCCGCGACATCGTATGAAGCAGAGTTTGTAACTGTTTGCGTCCTGTTTCTTGTGCTTTTTTACTGAGGGCAATCATATGAATCATTGATATCCATTGCAACACCCAGGAGAGTAAAAAATAATTTTACAAAATAGGGGAATGCTGTGATCGGCGGACTTTGACCTACGCACGCACACAGTAACCGGCAGTCACGAGACTCTAATGAGCTCTGCATTAATCAGCGTCTCCATAGCACACATGGGAAAGGCAGCGCTGTGCTACATAGCACTTTAACCATGTCATCGCAGGTTCGAATCCGGCCTGAAGCACCTTCTGGCCCTTTCGGCGGTCTCACGTTGTTTTACGCGATGGTGCCCTCTGCTCAGCGTCTTCCCGATCGCCGGCGACATCTTATGAAGCAGAGAACCTGAGTGTTTGTAACTGATTGCATTCCTGTTTCTTGTGTTTTTTTACTGAGGGCAATCATATGAATCATTGATATCCATTGCAACACCCAGAGGAGTAAAAAATAATTTTACAAAATAGGGGAATGCTGCTATCAGCGGACTTTGACCTACGCACGCACGCACGCAGTCGCCGGCAGTCACGAGACTCTAATCATGTATAATGAGCACAACATTAATCGGCGTCTCCGTAGCACACATGGGAAAGGCAGAGCTGTGCTACATAGCACTTTAACAATGTCATCTCAGGTTCGAATCCGGCCTGAAGCACCTTCTGGCCGTTTCCGCGGTCTCACGTTGTTTTACGCGACGGTGCCCTCTGCTCAGCGTCTTCCCGATCGCCGGCGACATCTTATGAAGCAGAGAACCTGAGTGTTTGTAACTGATTGCGTCCTGTTTCTTGTGTTTTTTTACTGAGGGCAATCATATGAATCATTGATATCCATTGCAACACCCAGAGGAGTAAAAAATAATTTTACAAAATAGGGGAATGCCGCGATCAGCGGACTTTGACCTACACACGCACGCACGCACGCAGTAGCCGGCAGTCACGAGACTCTAATCATGTATAATGAGCACTGCATTAATCAGCGTCTCCGTGGCACACATGGGAAAGGCAGCGCTATGCTACATAGCACGTTAAGATGGCATTGCAGGTTCGAATAAGGCCTGAAGCACCGTCCGGCCATTTCCGCGGTCTCGCGTTGTTTTACGCGACGGTGCCCTCTGCTCAGCGTCTTCCCGATCGCCCGCGACATCTTATGAAGCAGAGAACCTGAGTGTTTGTAACTGTTTGCGTCCTGTTTCTTGTGTTTTTTTACTGAGGGCAATCATATGAATCATTGATATCCATTGCAACACCCAGAGGAGTAAAAAAATATTTTACAAAATAGGGGAATGCCGCGATCAGCGGACTTTGACCTACGCACGCACGCACGCAGTAGCCGGCAGTCACGAGACTCTAATCATGTATAATGAGCACTGCACTAATCAGCATCTCCGTAGCACATATGGGAAAGGCAGCGCTGTGCTACATAGCACTTTAAGAATGTCATCGCAGGTTCGAATCCAGCCTGAAGCACCGTCCGGCACTTTCCGCAGTCTCACGTTGTTTTACGCGACAGTGCCCTCTGCTCAGCGTCTTCCCGATCGCCGGCGACATCTTATGAAGCAGAGTTTGTAACTGTTTGCGTCCTGTTTTTTGTGCTTTTTTACTGAGGGCAATCATATGAATCATTGATATCCATTGCAACACCCAGAGGACTAAAAAATAATTTTACAAAATAGGGGAATGCTGCGATCGGCGGGCTTTGACCTATGCACACATGCACGCAGTAGCCGGCAGTCACGAGACTCTAATCATGTATAATGAGCACTGCATTAATGGTGTCTCCGTAGCACACATGGGAAAGGCAGCGCTGTGCTACATAGTACTTTAAGAATGTCATCGCAGGTTCGAATCCAGCCTGAAGCACAGTCCGGCTTTTTCCGCGGTCTCACGATGTTTTACGCGACGGTGCCCTCTGCTCAGCGTCTTCCCGATCGCCCGCGACATCTTATGAAGCAGAGTTTGTAACTGTTTGCGTCCTGTTTCTTGTGCTTTTTTACTGAGGGCAATCATATGAATCATTGATATCCATTGCAACACCCAGAGGACTAAAAAATAATTTTACAAAATAGAGGAATGCTGCGATCGGCGGACTTTGACCTACGCACGCACGCACGCAGTCGCCGGCAGTCACGAGACTCTAATCATGTATAATGAGCACAGCATTAATCGGCGTCTCCGTAGCACACATGGGAAAGGCAGCTCTGTGCTACATAGCACTTTAAGAATGTCATCGCAGGTTTGAATCCAGCCTGAAGCACCGTCTGGCCGTTTCCGCGGTCTCACGTTGTTTTACGCGACAGTGCCCTCTGCTCAGCGTCTTCCCGATCGCCGGCGACATCTTATGAAGCAGAGTTTGTAACTGTTTGCGTCCTGTTTCTTGTGCTTTTTTACTGAGGGCAATCATATGAATCATTGATATCCATTGCAACACCCAGAGGAGTAAAAAATTATTTTACAAAATAGGGGAATGCTGCGATCGGCGGACTTTGACCTACGCACGCAGTAGCCGGCAGTCACGAGACTCTAATCATGTATAATGAGCACTGCATTAATCAGCGTCTCCGTAGCACACATGGGAAAGGCAGCGCTGTGCTACATTTATTTGCACACATGGGAAAGGCAGCGCTGTGGTACTATTATTTTATGTGGGGGACGACAAAGTTGACTTTCCCTACCTTTCTCCACATGCGGCGTGCGGCGTGTTTACGTTTCTGCTCAATTATGGGCCAATCACAATGTATTTCACGTAGACGTAAGCACGTAAAATCCACGTTGCTTCCGTGTTCTGAGTGTGGTTGTGGCCCAGTAACCAGGACTGCGTTATACCTCGAAGCCAGGGGTACTTGATATGATCACAGTCGGGATAGGCCCTGTAAGAAACCTGTTAAACTACATGCCTCTGTTGTCAGAACACTTTTTAGCCTACGTATTGCACATCCCATTAACTGCAGTTTGTTTGTGTTAAGTCTGATGTACATCCCTCTAATTGTAAGCTATGTGTTTGACCTAACTTAAACGAACAAATTCTGATCCTGATGTGTGTCTAGTGTGCCTGTGTGTTACAGTGTGTAAATGTCAAAAAAGCAACACAAATTCAGACATAAGTTAATTGTAAGCGCTGGACAAAATAATATGTGAGATGAAAAAGTATAGAGTATGCCGACTATGTTGCACCCAAACAGGGTCGTATAGCAAGATCCTGGGCCCCTACATAGGCAGTCCTGATGGGCCCCCATGTTCCTCAACCCAGGTAAAATAAAATATATTCCAGACTTTTCAAGGGCCCCCTCTCCCCTTGGGCCCCTAGTGGTTTTACCCCCAGTCCGACACCTTTGCACCCAAACTGATTTTATACACACATCTTCAAAAGCAGCTTCAGCCTCCAAGCCGATATTGAAACATGTCAGTTGCAGACTCAGGGGTAACATGTGAATATGCTCCGCACCCAGGGGTTAAAGTGGGGGGGGACTGGGTGGAACGCAGTTCCACCACCTAAGATAAATTAATAATAAATATTATTAAATATTATTAATTTAATTTATGGATGAGGCTCTGAGAGACTGCTTCGAGTGTACTGAGTGGAGTGTGTTACAGAATGGAGAGGACTTAGAGGAGGTCACACAGTGCACAACTGACTACCTGAACTTCTGCATGGACATTGTTGTTCCCAACAGAACTGTACGCTGCTTTCCCAACAACAAGCCTTGGATAACCAGCAATGTCAAGACCCTTCTTAACAGGAAAAAGATGGCGTTCAGAGAGGGGGACATGGCAGAGCTGAGGCGCATGCAAGGGGAACTCAAATTCAAGCTGAAGGAAGCTAAGGAGGATTACAGAAAGAAGGTGGAACAGAAGCTGCAGGAAAACAACTTGAAGGAGACATGGGACTGCATGAAGGTCATCACTGGCCTGAAGAAGAACAGCAGCTCTGTGGAGACCTGGACAGGGCGAACCAGTTGAACCACTTCTACAACAGGTTTGACTGCCCTGCTCCAGCTCCAATGGCGGTGGTCTGTCCACCATCCCCCAGCCCCCACCCTCACACCTCCTCAATACCAGTGCAACACTCACCTCCATCATCACAGGCTATCGTACCCCAACCATCACTGGATTTTGCACCCCTCCCCCACATGTCGATTACGAACAATGAGGTGAAAACGACCTCAGTCAACAGCCATCAGACACACAGATCCCAGATGCACCCCTCCCCCTCCCCTCCCCTTACATCCCTCACCATTACAACAGATCAAGTGACAGTCCAACTTAAGAAATTGCGCAGCAATAAAGCAGCGGGGCCTGACAGACTGTGTCCAAGGCTACTCAAGGCCTGTGCTGCTGAACTGGGGGAGCCACTGAAGCACATCTTCAACTTGAGCCTACGCCTTGGACAAGTTCCAACACTGTGGAAGACATCATGTCTTTACCCCTGTCCCTAAGAAGTCACACCCTAGTGAGCTTAATGACACATGTGATGAAGACAATGGAGCAATTGGTCTTAGGGCCCGTCCACACGGAGACGCTTTTTAGGTTAAACGCAGAGGTTTTGCTTCGTCTTGGCCGAGCGTCCAAACGAATCCTGTAAACGCACTGCCCGAAACCGCACCTTTCTGAAACCTGGTCCCAGAGTGGAGAAATCTGAAACCGTAGCCCGTTTGAATTCGTTTAGACAGCGAAACCGCACATCCTGCTTGCGTATCGATGATGTCATTGCCACACCTCAGCTGCCCTGGACTTGCACTTATTGCCTAGTTTTCATACATGACATTACCTACGATTACACTCCGTAAGATAAATATCACAACTGGTGCTGCGCAGCGCCGATAGCTTAAGACTTGGTGGACTGAACACTGTTTTTCCCGGTGTTTTTTTATGCATTCTAGCTACTGTCAGTGACGCGAGAGAACTTAAGTTATTAGGAAAGTGCGGTGTAAGTTTAGGCTACTTTAATTTGTGCGTAGTGCCAGTGTCATTCATTTATTTTACATGTCTTACAACATATATACATGCATTCACAGTCGAGTGAAATCAGATATAAGCATACAAAGACGCTTAGAACTCACGTTAAGCCGATGGTAGCACACTGAATGCGAATGCGCGATTTGATGCAGGCAAAAGTATTGACTGTTACTAACGAGGGTTTTATAGCAATAGTATAAATGTGCAACAGAATAGCCTAGAACTTGGGTAAGCCTTGCGTTTAGTAGCCTAATTGCGGTGAATCTAATGTGAATCACGGACTATCCTACAACCAAAGAAAGTAAAGGTGATTAGTAGGCCTACCTGCATTAGCCAAATAAAGGACGGGACTGCACCCTTCACAAACCGTTAAAAATAAAGTTTATTAGTTTTACAGTTGACTACAGTTGACAGTTCACCATCAGTCCACACAAACAATTCTGGTTTCCTTGCACTAGCCATTTGGTCGTAGCCTATTCTGTCTGTTTGTAAAGTGCAAATTTTGGTGAATTTCTGTAAAGAAACAGTGCCACCTATAGGCCTGGGGTATGAAGTAACGTGTTGAGTCGTGTTGAGATAGATCCGTTTGGACGCAAATATTCTTGATGCGGTTTCAGGGAAGACGGAGGAAAAAAAGATCGGTTTCGTACGTGTGGACAGGGCCTTAGGCATGCTCAGACCCCAGGTACGCCATGCACTAGACCCGTTACAGTTTGCATACCAGGAGAAAGTGGGCGTGGACGATGCCATCACTTATCTTTTACACAGGACACATTCCCACCTAGACAAGGGGAAAAGTGCTGTGAGAATCATGTTCTTTGATTTTTCAAGTGCTTTTAACACCATCCAGCCCCTCAGATTGGGAGACAAGCTCTTGCAGATGGGTGTGGACGCTCACCTGGTAACCTGGATTACAGATTACCTGACTGAGCGACCACAGTTCGTCAGACTGAAGAACTGTCTCTCTGACACTGTGATCTGCAGCACCGGAGCGCCACAGGGAACTGTGCTCTCTCCAGTCCTGTTAACCCTGTACACATCTGACTTCTGCTACAACACCGAGTCATGCCACATGCAGAAGTTTTCTGATGATACTGCAATTGTGGGGTGTATCAGGAACGGGCAGGAGGAGGAGTACAGGAGCCTGGTGGAGGACTTTGTGCAATGGTGCAAACTCAATCATCTTCAACTTAACACTTCAAAGACCAAGGAGATGGTGGTGGATTTCCGCAGATCTAAGCCCACTCTGCTACCAGTCCACATTGATGGGGTCAATGTGGAGGTGGTTAGCACCTACAAGTATCTGGGTCTCCACCTGGACAATAAACTGGACTGGTCAGCCAACACTGATGCACTCTACAAGAAAGGGTAGAGCAGGCTGTACTTCCTGAGGAGGTTGCGGTCCTTCAATGTGTGCAGTAAGCTCCTCAGGATGTTCTACCAGTCTGTTGTTGCCAGCGTCCTCTTCTATGCTGTAGTGTGTTGGGGAGGAAGCACAAGGAAGAAGGATGCGGGGCGAATTGACAGGCTGGTAAGGAAAGCTGGCTCTGTAGTGGGAGCTGAACTGGAGTGCATCACTTCACTATCAGACAAAAGGACCCTGAACAAACTGATCAACATCTTGGACAATGAGTGTCACCCACTCCACAGCACTATTGTTAAGCAGAAGAGCCTGATCAGCTGGAGACTTCGCTCACTGCCTTGCACAACGGACAGACTGAGAAAGTCATTTGTCCCCAGGGCCATTGAACTGTTCAATGCCTCACTTAAGGGAAGAGGAGAGATAGACTTCTCTGCATAGTCTGTCTGCCTCTTCACCCCCTTCATGTTTGGTACTGTCTGTCCACTAGCCACTTGTACCACTGTCTTTATGCCTCACTGTTTGCGTGCTATATTAGCACATATGCATAACCCCCCCCCCCCCCATGCCACAGCCGAACTGTGGCCACACTTATACTTTTTCTTAAATAGTTAAATATATAGATATATAGACTTTACTTTACTTCTGCACTGTTGCACTGTTGGACTTACTCATTTGCACTATCACCATGACCACTATCACCATTGCACTACCACCATGACACTCATTCATACAGAGCACCTTAGAGCACCTTACCATACCTTACTATGCACAGAGAATCACAGGCTCAGTCCCTGCCTCAGTCATTGCAAGCGCCTCTGATTGATTAATCACCACTATGTGGATACTGTTTTTTAGAATTGATTTAGATTAAGTGTTAGTTAGTATAATATGTATTTTTGTATATTTTTATATATTGTATTAAGTGTTAGTTAGTATAATTTGTATATTTAGCATATTCTTTATCTTCTACTGTCCTTATTGCTTAGTTGTGTTTTTATATTATATTATATACTTTAATTACTCTTTCTGCTGTTAAAGAATGTGTTTGTGTTGTATGTATGCTGCTGAGACCTTGAGACCTTGAATTTCCCCTGGGGATCAATAAAGTATCTATCTATCTATATTCTTACCAACGATATAGCGTGTGTGTGTCGTGTGTTGTGTGTTGTGTGTGTCGTCCAAAAAGTATTGCTACACCACAATACTCAATATATTGTCCAACGGTGAGTAATTTTTCCCTGTTGCACCGACACTGGATTTTAGGGTTCCCCCACCTGCCAAATCCCACTTTAACCACTGTCCGCACCCACTAAGAAGACAGTGTCTGTATGAGCCTATTCATAGGCTTAATAGCCTAGTGTGTATTCCACCCCTTAGACGGCCAGGTTAGACACTTCATGAGGTGGTTCCAGTGTGTGTATATTCCACCCCTTAGACGGCCAGGTTAGACACTTCATGAGGTGGTTCCAGTGTGAGTAGAAAGAGGTACAGTTGACTGATCTGATACAGCACATAAAGGGCTTTCACAGACTGAGGACACAAACGATACGGTCTTCTCTGCCAGTTTGGAGCTGTCCACTGTCTCAAAGTCCCCTTCCTGATTGTGGATGGTGTCACATCCCGTCCCACTTATCTGCCAGCTTCCACATTAACAGGTTGAACCTTAGCACTCCTTTCGTACTGTTCAGTCTGACTACGCTGCTGCCTCTCAGCATTCGACGGAGCCAAGGCCATGGACTCTCTCAGGTCCCTCCGCAACAATGCAACACTATATTGTGTCTATGTCTACTGTGTCCCCTCCCCATTCAGCAGAACCGGACATCAAGTCAATGGGCAACCTGGGAGTACGACCTTGCAAAAAAATGGGGGGAAAGCTGTGGTCTCATGAACAGTGTAGTTATATGCGAAGGTGAGACCATTGAGCCCACTTGACCTTTGATCTTTGTGGCAGGGCTCTAATCATGTTCCCTAGAGTGATTGATCCTCTCTGCTTGACCATTCCCCATGGTGCTCTGTTCAGCTCTCTGATTACTCAAAATTACCCCCAGAGAACCCGAGCTACAAATTTAGCAGACTGATGACTAGCAAAGGATTCTAACCAGACAGACACTTTTGTCTCAAATTTTGTTTTGTGTCAAAAAGAGTGCGTATATTTCAACAGAATAGTGTTGTCTCAAATTGAACACCAACTCTGTGCACTTAATTTTATTGGTGTCCTCTATTTGACAGTGACATCGTACTGTGTTGTACTGTGTCAAAACATGAACAGTTTATGTTATAACTTGCTTGTACATCTGTAATGTGTGTTTTTCCACTGCTGCACTCATCCACTCAGTAATCTGTGATTATCACAAGTTTGAAAACACTCCATTCCCTTCTGATATGTAACCAAGATGGTGTTCGTTGAGGGTGAAAAGTGTCCACTGTCCACCGTTCCACACTCCACCATTAGGGGACTAGCAGTGCACTTTGTGTCGTTAATTTTCAGTGTGAACGCACTTGTGCACTCAAATTAGGTAGTAGCAGATAGCATCCATCAGGCAAATGTTATTTAAATAAACTCCTGGTGTACATACAAACTTTTCAATGCCTCGTTTTATGAGTAAAGAACATACTGTAGAAGTTTCGTACCATTCAGGGCATTATTAGTGGGGTAATTTACGAGATAAAAGTTGGTTCCATTACGCCTGCAGAAACTCATTAGTTTCTGACAGGGCTACTCGACCTGGGCTCGGGGTCATGGTGCAAAGGACCCTAGGGTAAAATGTCGTTATTTTTCCCATCGACACTACTCTGCGATGTCTAGCGATCAAGATCCGTGTAAAAATCGGCTGGATTTCTCCTTTAAGTAGCATTGGGAGGTCTGGTCAGGCGATGCATAATTCTAGCCCTCAAAGGTTCTCTACTCAATGCATCCACCACATTCTTGGGGCCTGGAATACAACATGTCAAAATCAAAAGGAGCCAACTGATGTTCTGGTTGGGAGGTGAGCGTAGTGTGTGAGGGGCACAGAAATTCTGATTGGTGAGCTTCACAGTCGGTTGGGGTGCTGTTCTTCTTATGCACCAAGCATGCTCACCAATCAGGGGTGGCACAAAAGACAAATTTGGAATACTGAACTGAATCAAATCATTGAAATTCATAAAATATATCGCAAATTGCAGTATCCGACTTTCTTTGTGAATGAATAATGTATGGTAAATAAATAAATGTTCCTCCTTAAAATACAGGGGGCATAATGTGCACCCCTATAAATTCCCATAGAGGCAGGCATATTTTTATTTTTAAAGATCAGTTATTTCATGGATCCAGAATACTATGCATCCTGATAAAGTTCTCTTGGTCTTTTGAATTAAAATAGCCCCACATCATCACACACCCTTCACCATACCTAGAGATTAGCATGGGGTACTTTCCATAAGATCATCTCTCAATGCAAATCAAACCAGCTATTAGGCTAACTGAAATAAGGCCATGCAATCACTAGATATGGTGAAGGGTATGTGATGATGTGGGGCTATTTCAATATTTTGAAGGGTGGATACTTATGCCCCCTGTATTTTAAGGAAGGACATTTATTTATTCATTACATGTATTATTCATTCACAAAGAAAATTGGTGTCCTTTGGATTTTCCCTATTTTTTTGTTAATTAAGGCATTAAGATCAATTTCCAAAAGATGATTTTTTTTATTCCTCTTTTTAGTCAACTTTAGCATGGGTGTGTAAACTTATGAGCAAAACTGTACGCATTTGTTTAGTCCATTCATAACAAAATACATGTCCTTGTCTTTAAACACCATCAATGCAGCCACTGGTTGTGTTAAATGACACTTCTTTATCTGTTATCATAAAATCCGCTCTATGCCGGATAAGATTGGTTCCTAGGTTTTTGGTGATTCATAAACTGACAAAGGACCTTCAGATGGACCTGCAAAGCAAGTTATGTTATAATATGCTAACAAGTTTGTCTGGGTTCAACTAGGCATGACACTTGGCCTAACAGGTAGACATTTTGGACATTACACATTCATTCAAACAACTTATTATAAGGGATAATTTCAGTGTTTTCTTGTGTGTATTTAATGTAATTTAATGTTAATCAAATGGAAATTAAATACATTTTCCCCACAACATGTTCACTAATTCTGTGTTCTAGTAGTATGTTCCAACAATTTCACTTTTATGGGCTCTCCTGCAACAAACAATATTTTTCTTTGGCAAAGTTGCCAACTGGAAAATCTGAAAGGCAGAATGACAGTTCATCCCATGCAAAACCTGCCTCACAAACAGAACTGGATCACCCACACAAAAAATCTTGTGAAGCTTGTTGAGCAATGTGAGTAAGAACTGGGATTTACCCCCATGGCATGCATTTTCAACATTCTGATTATCTTTAGAATAGTTTTGAATGCAATGGCGGGTTCGAGGAAAGTCTATTAGACCGCTCTGCTTGTTGGAAGACAAAAGGAAGTAGGCTATAGCCTGCTCCATCGAAAAATGTCAATAAGGGTTATGTTCTGGACCAGCATGACCACCACAGTTAGTGTGTTGCTGTGACAGAGTATGCTGACAGAGTGACTGAGTCGCCCCCTATGTGTTGTTTGAATACATTGTTTGAAGGTAAAACACATAGCCTTAATTAGTGTTTCTTCACAATACTGAGGAATAGGCCTAACAAAAAATCCGTCATGACTCCCATGTGGTTCAGACTAGGCCTATTCATCATAGGTCACCACATTTCTGGGAAAGTGTCACAGATCTGCTTGAGCTTTAGAATCACAAAAATGCTTGAGGCCTCGTTTTCATTACACAGAGACAACAGCTTTTCAACAATGCATTTCAAACATCCCTGTAGGTCACGCAAATCTCTGTCGCTTGGAGAAATCCCAGAATCATCTTCAGCCATACGCAAACAAATGTTCTTCAGGTCAATGCTGTCCTAAGAGAGTAGAGGGAAAGGCAAGAATGAGACCAACAGCGGAACATGACTCAACCGGTCACTTCTCTAATAGTAGGCCTAAATTGGGTACGTACCTTTGGAAATATGAATAGTTTATGTGACACGTACATATCCTCCTCTGCCGCAACGATCTGGGAGAGAATGTCCATTAAGCGCGAGAGCACGCTTTTGCGCGCCCTTTCAGCGATTGCCAAAACCCTTCGAGGTGCAAGAGTTTGCGCCGAGATGCCGTGGCACACCCGGGTGACCAGTGGACTCATCTCCACGTTGCCTTTGCGAGCGGATGAAGTTATCCTTTCGCTTTGGGTGTTGTTACGAGAGCGCACCTGATGCAGAAGAGCCAAGGCTTCCAGCTGCCACGCGCGATACCGGCCATGCATCCTGCACCCAACTTGAACAAGAGACGCACACTTTAGTGACTCACTTGTGAGCTTATATAGCTCAGATCTACCGGTGAAAGGGCTGTGCATTGTGAGTTGAGACGTACCCAATTGACTACTAAACAACACCTTAACTGTCTGGGTGTGGTTAGCCTTCAGTTTCAATTGTTAACGAACATGACTGAGCTGACATTGCCTCAATATGTCAAACTTAACTCATTGAATGCCAAGCTGTTTTCGGGAGCTTTGTCCTAGAGTGCCAGCAATCTAGACCATTGTTGATGATTTTTGTACAGCCACAGCATATTCTGTGTTATAGCTATGAACACGTAGAATAGCTCGATTAAAAGGTGAGACTTTAAGCTCTCGGAGGGTGCAAACCGTGTATTTCTACACGCCCCTGTTCCTGAGAAATCCCAAGCTTAACAGTGGCTAGTTTTCATCAAAATTGCTGTTTTTTTCTAGAAATGGAGATATAACGTCTTTCATGAAATATGAAGTGTTGCCTGTTACTTATTTCTGTAAACATTCCGGGAAGTGATCAGCGAGACCTGGCGAGACTGCCACCTAGTGATAGACCCACGAAAATGGCCTGGTTTTGACATGACGTGCATGCGTCACTAGGCCCTTTCACACTGGCGAAATCGCCGCGATTTTATGTACCAGAATCGCGGAACGACTACTTTCACATAAGGCCCTTTCACACAGAGATTACGCAAAATTTGCGGGAAGAGGAGACGTCTTTTTGCCGCAACGTGTGTCTGAAAATGAGGTGAAAATTTGCCGGCCTGCTGATCTGTTCACAAGTCCCGGCGATTTGGGGAGCCAGGAGACAGGACCTATGGGTGGGACCAGTGGACCAGCTAGCAAATGTAAACGTGACGTGCAATAGGGGGCGTGTAGACTGATATGCGTGGGCCTTATGCACCCTTCAGATGCAGCAGGTGTGTAATTTTCAAAGCCATGGCAGGAGAACCGACAACACTTTGGCTAGCTGCTGCCCACATCTTTAGTAGGCCTACCTTGCAGATGCAATTGAAGTTGCTTTGCATCATCGTGCAGTGCTATGCTTCGATAGAATCGGATTCATCTTGCGAGCAACGTCTTCGGACAATAAAAAGTAATTTGGATGAGAAATTGAAGAGAAGCAGGGAGCAGTTGCATTAAGCATTACAATACCTACTCTTGTTCAAGAGCATTATCGCCTGTCCTCGAACAATACAGCAGGCATTCCTAGCATTAAAGTCCACAATATTCTAAACAGGTGCAGTTACCAAAGCAATCGGTATACAATGCATTAAGCATTACAATAAGAAGTGTGATTTCACCGATTAGACGTCCACATTTGAATAACCGCGGACTTAGGCTGTATTTGTGAAGTCTGGCGAATGTAAATGAGTGAAGTACACAGGAAGATTAAACTATAAATGTTTTAATAGAAAGAAATGTGCTTGAACTATTTACAAGTGCAAAATGAAACATCCAACAGTGCAATGTAGGCATATTATAGCCTAACTATTTACAAACATTAACTATTTACAAGTGCAAAATGAAACATCAGTGCAACAGTGTATTATAACTATTTACAAACATACAAAAAAGACCATCCATACCAAAAATAGAGCCCTATAACTGCAAAATATGCAGTGCTTAAAAATGTTTTTAAAAAATCGCAAAATTAAAAACAACAATATGATCAGTCCAGCTGCTGATAAGACGCAGACGGCCCGTTGTGTGACTCATCCATGTGGAAGCTGGGGAATGGTGGCGGAGGAGAGTGGTAGGACGCTGCAGCAGGTGCACGGTAGTGGCGTGGGGTGCTGTGCTCTGGTACAGGAGCTGGTATTCTTGCAATCATGTCCCGCATAAGGGAAGACTGCGACTGCATGTCCCTTTGGATACTTAGTCGGGTTGTTTCATAGGCAAACAAATCGGTGAAACACACAGGGGAATGTTATGGCCTGCAATTGCGAAAATACGAATTAACCTGGTTGGTTATCGGTGGCTGATTGTTGGCTTTCGGTGTTGGAATCGCTGGTGCTGGTGTCGGCGCCAGAACAGACACTGGGTGCTGGGGATGCAGGTGTCGCCTCCATACTGCTCTGAAGAGCGACAGGGTTGGCCGAGTGGCTGCTCCCCCAAATCGCACAACAGAGGTGGAAATATGGCCAATCCAGTCTCCCCTGCCACTTCTGCCGTTGTGGTCATTGACGCTGTTGAATTTTTTGCAGGCTTTTTAATTTGCTGGTGACCTGCATCTTGTCCCGTGCATAGCCGAGGTCGCAGAGTTTTCCGGCCAGTCTTTCCAATAGACCATCCTTTACTGTCCCGTTCATGTGGCGCCTCACCTCATCTTCTCCCCTAAGGGCAAGGAGCGTCTGGATTTCTTGGTCTCCCCAGTGTGCCATGTTTTCTTTCTCCTTGTTGTTGTTGTTCTTCTTTGTTCTGATCAGCTGTGTGTGTTTTTTAAATCTACCGGTGGTGGGTTGCATAGCGTCACTAGACACCCCCGCCCACGTCCCCTTCCCACGCCCACGTTCCCCCTTTCCGCCTTGACCCATTCACACTGGTGGCGGAACGAAAAAACTCGGCAAAATGTCTAGGGGGCTTGGTAGTAAATTTGGCGAGACCCTTTGTCCCGCCGTTCCGCCTCGTCTATGTGAAAGGGACACTCGTTCCGCGATTCTGGTACATAAAATCGCGGCAATTTTGCCAGTGTGAAAGGGCCTATAGACCGAGGCGGAACGGTGGGATAAAGTGTCTCGCCAAATTTACTACCAAGCCCCCTAGACATTTTGGCGAGTTTTTTCGTTCCGCCACCAGTGTGAATGGGTCAAGGCGGAAAGGGGAATCTGGGCGGGCATTTCGATGCTATGTCCAGCCCACCACAGGATATTGCAAATAAATCTGATCAAAAGCAGCAATAGCAGAGACAGCACATTATGTCAATCTATAAATTCACAAAGTCTCCAGTCATTCAATGCCTGCTAGAGTTGACTGTAGCTTGGAATGCAATCAGTTGTCATAATAGGCTATCATAAAATCCAGCGAAAAAACAAAGCATGAACTCATGAGCGTCTTTCTGCCCTATATGTATATCCTCTGATTGTAATGCTTACATATATCTAGGCGATATTTGTAACATTTGTTTTGTATTTGGCCTGTTATAAAATCATGTAGACCTATTGAACAATTTAAACACATTAGGAACCGCAAAGTTGGAGACATGCATAAAGACATTGCTGCAAATTTAAAACGGGATTACTCTGGAATGGCTAACTGTACAGGGACATGCTTTACACCTTTGTGTTCCGTAAGGTCTGCTGTTTATTCTGATATATGGTTTGTCATGTGTTGAGGTAAAGTTCGCGAAGTATTCCACCAAGATGAATGGATAGGGAGACGGGCGCAAAAAATATGATTAAATTAAAGTTACTTTTCTCGCGAACCGTTTACCACAACAACTAACCACTAACATCGTTTAAAAGCTGAGAAAAAACATGTGATGTCTGTGATGAATAGGCTACTTCGCAAGTAGTTCAGCAAATTTGGGTGGGACAGAATACCTTTACAGAGCAGCAGCTCTGGCCATATCGGCTTTGGCTCACATGATGTACTGCTTTAAATGCATTATCGCTTCACTACCCAACACGCAAACACGAAAGAAAAGACAAAAGAAACCAATGTGCTTATGTCGCGATTTCCGATAGGCCCAGGCCTAGAGAAAAGACATCTATGGTAACCTAGCAATTAGGATTTGCTTTGCCTACACTGCTGTTTGGTTGTCCCAAACTTTGAGACGATCAATACTCGCATTAACTGAATCTTATCAACCCGAACTGCGATGTTCCAAACAGAGTGACATGATGCAATGCCTAATAATCTCACTGCCTTCGGCATAACTGCTACAGTGCGCCTAGGCCTACTGTTAAACACCTGAAAAATATTAAGCTGCTTTTTTCTTTTCATGACGAGCACTAGGCCTACGCTTAAATGATTTATGACTGAATGGAACGTTGCGTTTTTAAGCGCCAGAACTGCTTATCACGTCGTGTGACAGTTTACACCAATCATCATCTTCTATGTTGAGATGTCCATTCTCTTTAGCCTCGTGAGACCATCCTGATCTCGCGAGCTTCAGGGTTTCACTCGCAGATCAGTCTGGATACTTTCCGTTAAAGAGAATTTGGAGCAGTTCACCAAACGAACGTCCAATCAGCGTTGGCTTTGAGGCGGGTTGAGGTGTGACGCAACGAACAACATGACGGCATCCACAGAGATGAGCATAGCTATCGCGCAAGTTTTATTCAAATTAGAAAGTATTCCTGGGTAAGCTGTGAAGCTATGAGTCTCAGCCATGCAGCTGGGAGGAATGAAAGACACAGACATCCTCCACGGCTGATTCCAGTTCACAATGGAGGAATATAGCCTACTTTCTTCAGAAGTGTAGGGCCTACCGTGAAAACTTGATGGGAATTGTCGTTGATTAGGTTCATGTCACATACAAATGGTAAGTTAAAACATCTTAACGTTAGTCACGTTACCTAACTTAATTGTATGTTAAACGAAGGCATTAGAAGAACACTTTGTTCATCTAATTGGTTGATTTGGCCCGTCGATAACCAACAAAGGTAGTGATAGACAGATGGTTTATCCAATCAGCTAACCAGTATTTCCGCCCCTTCCCAAAAGTTCTTCAATGAAAAGTTCCCAGATGGATATGCGGAGCAAATCCATCTGGCGGAGTCAGGTTACATTCTCTTTGCCCTAGGCTATAATTTGTGCGCGAAGCATGTTTTTTAATTAAGACAATATATAAGCTATTTTTTATTGTTGTAATATTGAATGATTTCATGAATAAATTGTACGCACAGTGCGTACAGGATTACGGCTGGCGGCGCCACTGACCAAGGCCACAGTAGCCTGTGAACCTCTGATTTTCAAAGGGGAATCACGGCGAACGCAAGGGGCAACTCGTCTCTTCAATTTCCCTTCCAAATTACTTTTTATTGTCTGAAGACATCTATCGCAAGAATCTAACATTCTAACAGCAACAGCAAAGCAAATGCAAGCTAACCAAAGTGCAGTCGGTTCTCCCGCCATGGTTTTTGAAATCACACACCTGCTGTATCTGAAGCCCCACGCACGCATAATAAGGCCTACGACTATCACTCTACACGCCCCCTGTTGCACGTCACAATTTAATTTACTATAGCTGATCCTGCCTCCTGGCTCCCCAAAATGCCGCATCATGTGAACAGATCAGCAGGCCGGCAAATTTTCATCTCGCTTTCAGACACAAAAAGACAGCAAAAAGACGTCTCCTCTTCCCGCAAATTTAGCGGGATCTCTGTGTGAAAAGGCCTAGTGATTCGACCCAAAGCGGCAACCGAGTGATAAAATGTCCAGATTGTGCGTTTTCATGAGTTTCACGATCGTCATATATTTCATTTCCATTCATCACAGAGTTCCCAAAATCACATATAAGGTGTATTAGAGTGTCTAGTTTCGTAATTTAAAAAAAAAGCTAAAAACGTAATATTACGTTTTGGCACTCAACGCATGGGAAGGAAAAGGCACTCAATGAGTTAAGAAGTAAACGTGAACCCCACCATGAACAAATGACTACATGACAAGATGATGAGGAAAAGACAGCAGATTCTGAGACGTGCAAAATGATGAAACTGAAGATGAAGATAAAACTGGGTGGCGCACTCAATTTTCAATCAATCTTAGGACTTGGTAAGTGGTCAGATGGGGGCTGGGAAAGTCACAAATTCAGATGTTCGCAGTGATTGAGAGAGTCTGACAGTCAGTAATAGGGTCCTTGGTAGTGAGACCTCATGCATAATAAAAGGTCCTGTTCATACCTCAAGGCCCATTGATTTTGTAAACACTGTAACAGGTCTGTTCTGGGAAAAGTATGTCATCATTTCTGTTTTCATTAGATGGGAGACGAAATTAGGCCAGTTGGCAATAACGCTACAGTTGATTAAAATGATAAGTTATATTTTGTAAAATTTGGTTGCGCCAAAGAGACGTTGGCAAACATGCAAAAGGTAAGCCTGACGAGCCAGACCCACATCAAGATGTAGGGTCTGGGAACTAGGCACTGTTATGTTCTCCTAATTGTATTGTTGCATATCCAACACCTTAGGTGGCGCTACAGAGACAATCAGACTACAGATTACCTTCAAGTGACCAGTTGTAGATGCATGAAGAAAGACTCAGTAAAGTTCATGCAATGAGTACTTCTGTCCTCCTCTTTTATTACTAGTTAAGAATAAGAACATCGCAAATCGCAAATTGGCTACGAGGATGGCTGTGTCCAGGGGCGCCGCTAGGGTTGTATTCCATAGTACGCACCATGGCCCAGCACTAATCCCCCCCCCCCAAAAAAAAAAAAAAAAAGAAAGAATGGTGGCTACCCTACACGGTAGAGGTGTTTCAAGCTTGTTAAAAGTTATGGGATGAGGAAGATTGCACCCCCGGGATTTTTTTTATTCTGGCTGCTAAACACACCATTTTAACGCGTGGGACAGAAATACCTTTACAAAGCAAGCAGCTCTGGCCATATCGGCTCTGGCTCACATGACGTGAACATTGCTTTAAATGCATTATCGCTTCACTACCCACTATCGCTTCACTAACACGCGAACAAGGGAAATAAAAGAAAAAAGAAACCAATGAGTTTATGTCGCAATTTGCGATAGGCCTAGGCCTAGAGAAAAGACAGCTATGGTAACCTAACAATAATGATTTGCTTACACTGCTGTTTGGTTGCCCCAAACTTTGAGATGATCCATAGGCTACTCCGCATTAACTTAATCTTATCAATCTTGAAACCCAAACTGATGTTCCAAACAGCGTGACTGTAGGATGCAATGCCTAATCTCACTGCCTTCGGCATAACTGCTAGAACAGTGCTCCTATTACTGTTAAACACCTGAAAAATATTAAGCTGCTGTTTTCTTTTCATGACGAGCACTAAGCTTGAATGATTTATGACTGAATGGAACGTTGCGTTTTTAAGCGCCAGAACTGCTTATAATGTCGTGACAAAGTTTACACCAATCATCTTCTAATGTATCCTTATGTTGAGATGTCCATTCTCTTTGCCCTAAACATCATTTGTGCCCGAAGCATGTTTCAATTAAGACAGTACACAAGCTATTTTTATTGTTGTAATATTTAATAATTTCATGAATAAAGCGTTGAAAAATTGTAGGCTACACACAGTGCGTAGGCTGGATTACGGCTGGCTGCGCCACTGGCTGTGTCTACAACTTCATTACCTCCCACTTTCTTAAAATGTCCGGGAGAACCTGCGATTCCGTTTGGAAAATGGCTTAAAATGTTCGAAAACTACCTAGGCTAGTCGCGATAGACGCTGAGGGAGCGAAATGGCCTGATGCCCGCGTGCGTGCTACATTGCTACACTGCATAGGAACCGAAGGACAGAGGATTTTCTACACCTTCTCAGATACCGGTAGACAGGCTGTTATTGCCCTTACTGCTCAGGTTCATGTCAGGTTCTTTGCTTCATAAGATGTCGCGGGCGATCGGGAACGCGATGACCAGAGGGCAGCGTCGCGTAAAACAACGTGAGACCGCAACGGCCATCGGATTCGAACCGGCGACGCAATTCTTAAAATGCTATGTAGCACAGCTCTGCCTTTCCTATGTGTGCCACGGAGACACTGATTAATGCAGTGCTCATTATATACATGATTAGAGTCTCGTGACTGCCGGCTACTGCGTGTGTAGGTCAAAGTCCGCCGATCGTGGCATTCCCCTATTTTGTAAAATTAATTTGTATTCCTCTGGGTGTTGCAACTGATAGCAATGAGTAATATGATTGCCCTCAGTAAAAAAGCACAAGAAACAGGACGCAAACGGTTACAAACAGTCAGGTTCTCTGCTTCATAAGATGTCGCGGGCTATCGGGAACACGCTGAGCAGAGGGCAGCGTCGCGTAAAACAACGTGAGACCGCGGAAACGGCCGTAAAGGCGGACGGTGCTTCAGGCCGGATGCTAACCGGCGACGCAATTCTTAAAGTGCTATGTAGCACAGCGCTGCCTTTCCTATGTGTGCCACGGAGACGCTGATTAATGCAGTGCTCATTAGTATATGGGTATTTCCCAGAATTGGGGCCTATTTCTGTCCACAGGGTGTAATTCTATTAAAAACACATTAAATCTAATAATGTTTAGCATCACTAATAGTCAGGACCAGATTTCAGGATTCTGTAACCCTGTAGGCATTTTTGAGGAAAAGTTGTTATACAGCATTTTTAGATAGACCAGTTCTATCTAATTTTCATTCAAACATAGATGCCTTGCACTCAGGTGATAAAAATACTGGTAGATAGGGTAAAATTTTAAACTTTTATGTATCACCACAAACCTTTCCCAGTTTGTCACTTACATTAAGACAAGTATTTTTTGTATTACAAGTTTTCTGAAATGTAATGTTTAAATATGCAAATGAGGCTTAATCTACTGAAATATGCGCTAATATGCATACATTTCCAAATTTGACACGTACACATTGGATGAAGCCATGTGAGGGTAAAAGTTGTTATACATGATATTTTGAAGGTTCAATGTCTCCTGAATATAAATCCACTATACAACATATTCATTAGGGTACCAGTTCTTAATATTTTGTACTGAAACAATATGCGTCTCAGACACTTTCAAAACACCACCGTATGAATGGGGCAAAAAAAAAAAAAAAAAAACATAGATCACCGTAAAACCCAGTTTTCTGAAATGTTATTTTTACTTATTATTGATTCATACAAGTATCACATGAAATTCTGCATTTGCTAGCAGCAGTACATGGGTTAGGCTTACAACTGCATCTAGCTGTCTTGCATCCTTTGGTGCAACCACAGGAGATAAACTCCTCACAAGCATCCGGAGGTAGTGACATGAGTTGAGGAACAAGTGAACTTTCCTCCATTTTCCATCCCATGGTCTCAGGGGGTGGCAGAATTGGCTGCTGCATGTGGGCCTGCCGCCAGACCAAAGCCTGGAAGTGAGAACGCTGAATGTGAGAGTAGAGAGAATCTCTAGTTGGTGGCAGTCTTTCTATTGTCATGCCCTTCACAAACATGCTTACTTGAACGTCGTTGATGTTGTTAACATTCATTGCTCCATACAGTTTGCAGAAAAAACTTTCTACATTCTGAATGGTGAGTTCACTAAAATCAGGACCTTCACCAAGCCCCTTTAACAGATGATGATGCTGTACAAATACATCCCAACATGACTTTTTTGTGCGTCCAGCAATGTACGAAGTCACTTCCACTCAAGCGCATGAAAACCTGGAAGCAGATCGAGGACCTGTGGTTCCATCTGCAAATGTTCCACTATGGCATGAACTGGAATGTACTTTTTGTCCTTTGCTGTACCTGCCTTCATCCAGATCATGTGGAAATGGGCAATCATCAGTACCAAGATGTCGGTGTCTCTCGATGAGACAACAATATTTGATGCGTTGCTTCTAATGCAGTGAAGAACAATTCTTGTGTCTGCTTCTTCATGCTTGGCTTCCAAGCAGTCAGTGTTAAAGGTTGAATTTAGAGGCTTCAACTCTCTCTTCATCACTGAAGCCACCTGCAGCAACTATGATCTTATTTGCTGGAGCTCCAACAATCAGCTGTTGGGATAAAAAGTGTGCAAGATCAGCCTTGTTGTCTGCATGAGCAATAAAGTTCTCCCACTTTGCAGGAAGAGGCAAATCTCTGCTCTCAATTGGTCTTCTGATTGCCACCAAGCCTTTTCCACGGCGCTTTCGTGTTCCAGTTTTGATAGAATGTGTGTGGTAGCGATCAAACAAAACATCAATTCGCTGGAATTGTGCTCCACTTCTGAGAACAGATTCCACAAAAACATCAGCAAGGTCCCCAAAACTCTTTGCTGCTTGTGGCTTTCCAATGGCAATGACCAGAGCTTGACCATCAATGATGAGCATTGGTTCATCCCGAAGGTCTCTGTTATCAAGGTGGTTGGGACATGGAATGCCAGCAGCTAGAATCTTAGTAAACACTGCCTTTGAACCTGAAAGAAGCTGTCCATTTACATCTGCCAGAGACAAGGGCACAACAAATAGTTCATGCATCATAATGCTGTCAAGATTGACTGGGCGCCCTGCATCATATGCAGCAATGAGGCGTTGCAGAATGTTTCGGTCTGCCTTGACAGTTTTCACCTTTCCCGTTTTTAGATCTGACTTCTTAAAGGAGAAGTTCGGTGTGAAATTGACCTTAGCTGTACTGAAAGATGTTGCCGAGTACTTACATGTGTCCAATATGCACCTTCGCTCACCCCCTAGCATTCCGAATTATGCAGTTTTTAGCCGAGTAGCTGTGGGGGGCATAGCGTAGCCTATGCAGCTAAATCGCTATTTTTACACAATTAAAAAGGTTCCAAGACCCTCAGAAGTCTACCAATGCAGTGTGGAGTTACTTGGAACCTTTTTAATAGTGTAAAAATAGCGATTTAGTTGCATAGGCTACGCTATGCCCCCACAGCTACTCGGCTAAAAACGGCGTAATTTGGAATGCTAGGGGGTGAGCGAAGGTGCCTATTGGACACATGTGAGTACTCGGCAACATCTTTCAGTACAGCTAAGGTCAATTTCACACCGAACTTCTCCTTTAACTTCAAACAAAGACGCAAACGTTATACTTGTTCTTTTTAAGTTTGTCCCTGAACGAGACTCTCCCCCCTCCCCCAGATGGCAACAGCCTCTCAACAACAAATGTATCTAATTGACTTTGACCTTTCTGTGGTGCTGTCAACAGCTCGCTTTCAATATCCTGCGTGGCCAAGTTTTTGTTTGCAATGTGTTGCAGGGTCTGGGACAGGTTGGCAAAGAAAAGGCCAAACCTCTGCAAGACTGCAAGCAAAGCATCTTCATCTGCATTGTCCCGTTTCATTCGGACTTTTGTCGTTTCACTATGGATGTAGTTATCATCTGGTCCCTGGCCAAAAGCAACTTTAGTGTCATGGGCAAGACTGGATCGGAGGTTGAAAGACAGAGCCCACCTACTTAGTGCTGAGGATGTCTTTGTGTTTCCAACAATGCCTCCGCCTTTCTTTCCAATACACCATAGCCACTCCTGACTATGATCAGGGTCCACTTGGTTGAAGCGGTGACTACAAAGTTTCCGGCATCAAACTCCGTTTTTACTGGTTTAGGAAGTTGGTGCATTTCATTCAGGTACATAGTGCCCCACCGTGCATAATTGATGTGGTTATACCGCATGAAAAAGGGCAACATTTTCTGGAATGCACAAAGGTGCAGATCCCAGATTCCATCCCTCTGTGCACAAATGAATAATGCTCGAGTTATGTAGGAAGCCTGATAATAGTACAAGCAAAGTGTCCAGTTGTGTCAAGCCGCCTTAGTATTTTAAAACTAGCCATTTTGATGCGATCATAGTAGTACCCCTAGCCTAAGTTTGGAAATGTGTGCATTAGTGCATATTTCAGTAGATTAAGCCTCATTTGCATATTTAAACATTACATTTCAGAAAACTTGTAATACAAAAAATACTTGTCTTAATGTAAGACACCAACTGGGAAAGTTTTGTGGTGATCTATAAAGGTTTACATTTTTACCCTACCAGTATTTTCTCGCCTGAGAGCAAGACATCCATTTTTTAAGGAAAATTCTGAGAAACTTGTGACCTAAAAAAAATGTTATATGGTGGATTTGTATTTAGGACCCTTTGAACTGTCTAAAAATGCTGTATAACAATTTTTCCTCAAAAATGCAATTGATGCTTCATCCAATATGTGTACGTGTCAAGTTTGGAAATTTGTGCATATTAGCGCATATTTCAGTAGATTAAGCCTCATTTGCATATTTAAACATTACATTTCAGAAAACTTGTAATACAAAAAATACTTGTCCTAATGTACGTGACAAACTGGGAAAGTTTTGTGGTGATCCATAAAGGTTTACATTTTTACCCTATCTACCAGTATTTTCTCGCCTGAGAGTAAGGCATCCATTTTTGAAGGAAAATTCTGAGAAACTTGGGACCTAAAAAAAATGTTATATGGTGGATTTGTATTTAGGACCCTTTGAACTATCTAAAAATGCTGTATAACAACTTTTCCTCAAAAATGCCTACTGCCTCTTTTCTGAGGCCTTTTTTCAATGTTTGGTCCAGACTATAATTAGTATAAAGAAAAACAAGCCTAGACTTTTTTAATGGTTGCTCCTACTCATGATTTAGACACATTTTATTGGTGTTTTATGGTACAATATCAGTGTTTTGGTGTTGTCCGCAACCAGAGTTTGCACATATTGTGCCATATCTCAAACACTATTTATCAAAAATGAATTAAAAAAATCATGCATATGAATTAAATGTTATCTGAACTAATGAACTGCATGCACACATTATGCATATATATGCATTTCCTGCTTTATTTTGCTTAATGTTTACCTGTCCCATGGTTTAGCCGTCATTACCAGCACACTCTACATAAAAGCACTTTGCTACTGTTTTTTCATCAAAAAAATATTTGGTAACCATGGTCACCTAATATCACAGTGGAATACATGGGTGTCAAGCAGAAAGATTGATGCCTTGATGTCCAGAAACATAAGAAAATCTACTCTTTATCCCTCGTTTTGGGCATGTACACTTATTATGTGTCATTACCATACGCATTGTATTTCTGTATTTTTGAATATTCCTGAAATTTTACAATTATTTTAATAGTTTAAATGATGTACATTACATGTAGAAAGCTAGCTACACTTGCATGGTGATCATTTTTGCTTCTCAGGGTAGTTTTTAATGTCATCACCAACACAGTCATTACCAGCACATTATAGCTTGAAATGTAGTGGTAATGATGACTGTGTTGGTGATGACATTTTTGCAGATACATTTAAAGTACTCTTTTTAAAAGAAATAAGTTTTTTTTTTTCACAAAGTCAGTTCAACTTGGGTTTCTAAATTATAAACATTTAATTGCAATAGATTACGATCAGTGATTTGTCATCACCACAACAAATGTCATTACCAGAACTGCAATGTCATCACCATCACCATGCATATTTTTGCCAATAGATTATGTATAAATTACAATAAATTACATTAATTAGATATTTTTGACAATGTTGGACAGTCTAAATTGCCACTGGATGAAAACAGATATGATATATGCCATTTATTTCAAATAAATGAAATTCCAAGCCAGGGTCGAGTGAAAAAATCCAAAAATAAGATACTTAAACGACTATAATTCATGTTGTAAGTAAAATTCAACAATTCTAATAAGTTCAAGATAAAATAGACTTCATGTGAAACCATAATTGATCATTGATTGATCATTGATTGACCATTTCATCTTTAAAATGTACATATTAGATGATGTGATGGTAATGACATTTACCTGAAAAATGACAAAAAATCATAAATTCCCTTAAATTGTGGTCTCAACCAAGCTCACAAGGTTACTCCTATCAAAACGACTGATAACTTGATGCATACCAATTAGTAAAATTTTGAATTTTATTTTTCAAAATTTCAGTAACCCAAATAGGCCTGAAATCTGAGAAATGCCCATATACATGATTAGAGTCTCGTGACTGCCGGCTATTGCGTGCGTGCGTGTGTAGGTCAAAGTCCGCCGATCGCGGCATTCCCCTATTTTGTAAAATTATTTTTTACTCCTCTGGGTATCAATGATTCATATGATTGCCCTCAGTAAAAAAGCACAAGAAACAGGACGCAAACAGTTACAAACAGTCAGGTTCTCTGCTTCATAAGATGTCGCGGGCGATCGGGAAGACGCTGAGCAGAGGGCACCGTCGCGTAAAACATCGTGAGACCGCGGAAACGGCCGGACGGTGCTTCAGGCCGGATTCGAACCTGCGATGCCATTCTTAAAGTGCTATGTAGCACAGCGCTGCCTTTCCCATGTGTGCCACGGAGACACTGATTACTGCAGTGCTCATTATACATGATTAGAGTCTCGTGACTGCCGGCTACTGCGTGCTTGCGTGTGTAGGTCAAAGTCCGCCGATCGCGGCATTCCCCTATTTTTTTTTATTATTTTTTACTCCTCTGGGTGTTGCAATGGATATCAATCATGGGCGTATATTTAGGGTGGGACGCTAAGGACTAGTCCTAATCAAAATTTTAAGATGACAAAATTGTCCCCACCAATATTTCAGCGAACTTATTTGTACTGCTGATCATTCCGACAGCCAGCACGACAATACAAGAAACGTCAGGGTTATCTGACACGCAGGCTACACGCATGGAGAATGCCAATGCACAGGCTACTTTGCAGTGGCAGTCAAGCCAGCAGGTGTGTTGTTGAAAGACGAGTGACACATCATTCAGGATTCCGTATTATAGCTTTTACTCAGGAACTCGTAAAGGCATAAAGGCATTACAGGCAACTTGGGTCAGACTCCTCATTCACTATAACGACTACGCGCATGCGCAGTGCCCATTCAGAGTATTCAAACTGATCTCATTACTTATGAACATTTGGTGAGTAACATGACATAGACAAATGTTCTACATCTCCTTTCCTTAGCTTATGGCTGTGGGATAACAATAAACAAACCTGTTCTAATACATGTGCATTAACAAAGGATTACAATGCCGTTTTCACTTGAAACTGAGATGGTTAATTCCAAACTCTAACTGAATCACAGGTAAGGTCAATAATACTGTAGGCATGTCACATACTACAAAATTATATCACATGTCGATGTAACAATTTTTTTTTTCTTTTTTTTTCTTTTCTTTCAGGCCCTTAAGCTTACAGTGCTTACTGTACATCCTTGGGATTTGGCTTGCAAGCCCTCCCAGAGCGTGTAATGTAAGTATTGTTTGCTGTCCCATTGAAGGATTGGACTGGGTCTTGGCTCATGTTTTGTGTGTGGTTGATTGTTTGTTCTTCTGTGTTTTGTACAGGTGTGTATGTATGCTGGTCGGAGTGGGATGTATGTGACTGAACTGCAGGAGTGGGGTCATGGGGGTCTCTTTGTTGTGGTGGGGGTTCAGAGACTGGGAGAATATGCCTGCGGTTCCGTCTGTACTCGCCTCCTTCAGATTGGACGATGTATGACCTGGGTTCCTTGCAGACTTCCTTGATGGTTCCTAAGCGGTCATGCCCATGAGGGGTTTGCATCCGTACTACCTCGCCTTGATGCAAGGGACGAAGGGGTCTGCTGGATTTGTCATAGCATTCCTTTTGTGAAAGGCGTTTACGAATGAGCCCTGCCTTGACAACTGTGTTGTTCTTGGATTTTGGGACTAACAATTTCTTACTCACAGGTAGGGTCGTTCGTGTCTGCCTGGACATCAGCCTTTCGGCTGGGGAGCCAATGGTGTGGTCACGTGGCACATTGCGAAGATTGAGCAGGTTGAGGAAAACATCTGTTCCATCTCTCTTCGATCTTTCCATTAGTTGCTTTGCACTACGAACGGCACGCTCAGCTAGCCCGTTGGCTTGTGGGTATTTTGGGCTGCTTGTTATATGACAGAAGTCCCAAGCCAGGGCAAAGTCTGTGAAGCGTTGGCTGGTGAATTGAGTGCCATTGTCCGAAATGAGTTTGTGTGGGCTGCCATAGACAGAGAATTGCCTTTTTAGTTTTGTAATCACAGTGTTGGCAGTTAAGTCACGAAGTAGGTCAATCTCAAACCAACCTGAGTAGGAATCAACTAAAACTAAATAGTGTTGGCCGTTCCACTCAAATATGTCAGTTGCGACTGTTGACCAGGGTAGGTCAGGGACCTAGTGTAGCTTAAGTGGTTCCTTTTGTTGGTGAGGTTTCGTACTGTTGCACACAGGACATGCAATTGTGGCCCTCTCAATGTCCTCACTGATTGTGGGCCAGAACACGATTCCACGTGCTCTGCGTTTAGTGGATTCTGTGCCTGGGTGCCCTCTGTGAAGAATGGTGATGTAGTCCTTTTGCAATGACTTGGGAATGACTGTCTTTGGGCCCTTCATGATAACACCATCTTCAACAGCCAGTTCATCTCTGTAGGGGAAGTACTGGCGGATCTCTGGGGATATCTGAGTTTGTTTCAGGCCAGCCCTTTGATATGACGCTGCTCAGTTTCTGCATCATACGTTGCAATCTGGCTGGAGCTGAGTGTATGGGCTTGTTGAGTATTGTCACTAAAGGCTGATGATCAGTCTCAATCTCGATCCGCTTTCCATAGATGTAATCATTAAATTTCGAGCATGCAAAAACGATTTCAATTTGCGCTTAGCGCATTTCAGTCTGTGTCATTGTTCGGGAGGAGTATGCGATCGGAGCACCTTCCTGAAGGCATGCTGCCCCGAGTCCATACTGTGAGGCGTCACAGGTAAGTGTAACCGATTTCTGGAGATCGTAGTAGCGCAGAGTAGGTGGACTGGACAGGCACCGTTTCAAAGCGTCAAACGCCTCCTGATGTTGTTCCAGCCAGCACCACTGAATGTCTTTGCATGTTAGCTCGCGCAGAGGGGCTGAGATCTCGCTAAAATTAGGAATGAACTTTCCTAGATAGTTGATCATGCCTAAGAAACGCTGAAGGGCTGTGACGTTTTCAGGTAAGGGCATCTCACTAATTGCTTTTGTCTTTGCAGGGTCTGGCTTTAATCCTTCACTTGTGAACACATGTCCGACATAACAGACTTCTTTAAGTCGAAATTTGCACTTTGTGGGGTTGAACCTAAGGTTCACTTCCCTTGCACGGTCAAGCACTTTTTTGAGGTTTTGTTCATGCTCTTTTTCGTCTTTCCCGCCTATGATTATGTCGTCCACTATGACAGCGCAGGGGTACCCAGCAAAGATTTGCTCCATTGCACGCTGGAACACCTCACTGGCTGAGTTGATTCCATATGGCATTCTTAGAAAGCGGAACCTGCCAAATGGAGAGCTGAAAGTCGTCAGCATGGATGACTTGTGATCAAGTGAGATCTGCCAGAATGAACTTTTCGCGTCGAGGACAGAGAAGACTGTGGAATTGGGCATTTGTGCAGCTACTTCCTCTACAGTACGCATGGGATGATGCAGACGTTTCAGGGCTTTATTTAGATCCCTTGGGTCAATGCATAGTCTGATGTCATCAGAGTTTTTCTTATGAGTTGCAACCATAGAAGAAACCCATTCAGTGGGGTCTGCGACAGGAGTGATTACGTCTAAGTCAACCATACGGGTCAGTTCTGCTTTGACTTTATCTTGCATTGGCACTGGTATTTTACGTGCTGGTTTTACGGCTGGCGGGACCTCGGGGTCTAGCTTCATGGAATAAGTGACAGGAAGCTTGCCAAGCTCGTCTTTAAAGAGGTCTGCATACTCTGTAAACATCTGGTGTGAGAAATGTGTTTCTTTGCTGATGTCTATGTGATGAACTTCTTTGTTCAAGCTGATTAAGTCCAAGCGAAGACAGTCTGGTAGGCCAAGCAGAGGTTGTACGTTTTGTTTCACTATGTAGAATTGTAGGTTGTATACTCTGCCTGCAGAGTGACACGAAAGTAGGGCTAACCCAGCTGTATGGATTTCTTCACCTCCATAGGCTACCAGTTTAGTACCCTCTGATGACTGGAGGTTTTCATGCTGTCTCACTTGTGTGAAAAGATCCGCAGACATGACATTACATTTGGCGCCTGTATCAACTTTGAGTTCTACGGGTTTTCCATTAATGTGTACAGTGGAGAATATGTCATTCCTTTGTAGCAGATGGGAGTCAACAGCATCTACAGTTCCACTTGTAACACTAACTCCATCCACAAAGAACAGTTCCTCATCACTACTAGTGGCCTGCACAGTTTGAATCTGATTCACAGATCTCTTTTTGTAGCCTTGTGTTTGTGATGATCTACAGCATTTCTGGAAATGGTTCCACTTTTTGCACTTGTGACATTGCTGACCATAAGCTTGGCATTTCTCTCTTTTAGCCTCATGGTTATTTCCACAATTATTGCAGTTAGTTATGGAATGTGTGGGACGCTGATCTGAAAGTGATTGAAATGCATACTGCTCTGCGCCTGATTTTGGCTTTGGTGTCTGTCTTTTCCATACTTTGTGTTGTAAACTGTCCACGTTCGGAAGTGTTTGTTTCGGGGCTGCAAGGGCCTTTGTATGTTGTTCAGTCTGTTCATACATTTGACACATGTCAATGGCTTTGGTTAAAGTTAACTCATTGTCACGCAGGAGTTGCTTTCTCATGCCATCGCTTATTATGCCACACACCAATTTGTCTCTGATAAGCTCGTCTCTGAGTTCACCGAATCTGCAGCCCTTGGCTTTGTTTTTCAGGTCGGTCACGTAAGCCTCAATTGTTTCATCTGGTCGTTGGTTTCTTGTATTAAATTTGTGTCTTTCCATTGTTATATTTGTCTGAGGGTTGCAAAGTTGGCGGAATTTTCATTTAAGACATTCAGGATCTTCTCTCGATTCTGCTCTGGTCACTATACGTCTGTTCTCTCCCGCCCCCGTATAAACAGCGGGTGCATAAACGAAAGCACTTTCCCTTTCAATGGCTTCCGAGCCGGCTAAATTTAGGAGTATGAAAGCTTGAGTACGAGCATCCTTATCAGAGTGAGCAGCTGCGATGAATATATCATATTCTTGCTCGAACACACGCCACTTTTCACCAATGTTTCCATCAAATATCAGCGGTTCTGGCCTACGGAATCCTTCAGCCATGGTCGTTGGTAGATTAGCCTTTGCAACGATAGCTGTGCAGCGCTAGATCTAGCTGGCTGCGCCTGTTTGCTATGTCCTCAAAGCACAGAAAACGTCGTCTTACCACGTCATAGACAGTCCTTTCACTCACGACCAAACCTCAACTTCTGACACCATGTTGAAAGACGAGTGACACATCATTCAGGATTCCGTATTATAGCTTTTACTCAGGAACTCGTAAAGGCATAAAGGCATTACAGGCAACTTGGGTCAGACTCCTCATTCACTATAACGACTACGCGCATGCGCAGTGCCCATTCAGAGTATTCAAACTGATCTCATTACTTATGAACATTTGGTGAGTAACATGACATAGACAAATGTTCTACATGTGTCAACGACAACGGTACCAGGGCTGTCTGCCAATACATAACCCATAAAAGGCCAAAGTAAAACATTTTGATATTGAATTTGACTGACAGAGCTTTCAAATCGGCAGCCGTGGCCTACTGGTTAGCGCTTCGGACTTGTAATCGGAGGGTTGCCGATTCGAACCCCGACCCCTCATTGCTACATGAGCGCTGCTGTTGTTGCAGGCAGCTCACTGCGCCGGGATTAGTGTTTGCTTCACCTCACTGAGTGTTTCACTAATTCACGGATTGGGATAAATGCAGAGATTATATTTTCTTAAATGCAGAGATTAAAATATACTTATACTTACAATTAACCACATTATAATCAATAGGCCAAAATCATAATTGTGTATCTGTGCCGAATTTCGTAATTCAAGTCCAGTGTAGAACTGAATAAGAAAATCATAAGGCTGTATATCTTGAACTTCCAGTATGTGAGAAACTTGACTTGCCTTAATATCTCCAACCTCAAGTATGCAGCTAATAAGGAAATATAATTGTTATTTAATTAAACAAGGTGAACTTCTCCCCACTGTGCAATGCAGAAAAGGATGCTACAAGGAAGGGAATTCAAACACACTCAACACCTTACCATCTATTGATGTCATTGTGGTTCATTGAGATATCTGACATTTTTTTTGTTAATTGGCTTGGATACAAAAGGACATTGTTGCCTTTGTCGGTGTCCTTATGTGAACTTGCACAGGTAACCTTGCTCATCTTTACTTGCGTACGACTTCACACCAGTGCTTCAGGGCAGTCGTGGCCTACTGGTTAGCGCTTCGGACTTGTGACTGGAGGGTTGCCGGTTCAAACCCTGATCAGTAGGCACGGCTGAAGTGCCCTTGAGCAAGGCACCTAACCCCTCACTGCTCCCTGAGCGCCGCTGTTGTTGCAGGCAGCTCACTGCGCCGTGATTAGTGGGTACCTCACTGTGTGCTGAGTGTGTTTCACTAATTCACAGATTGGGATAAATGCAGAGACCAAATTTCCCTCACGGGATCAAAAGAGTATTTATACTTATACTTCAGACCAGAGCTGATGCTTCAGCAAAGGCCGTCACTGAAAAGCTGTAAATGTCGTTGAACACAGCTGTTCTCACATTAGCTGATTGCGATAAACATTAACCATTGTTGCCAAATTACCAATTATTCATCAAGTGGTATCTACTTTTTTTAGTGTTTTTCACATAGTATTTTGCAGTATTTTTAAAATACAAAAATACACACCAATAAAGTATTTTGATACAAAATACAGAGCCATTTCCTTCAACCCAATAAAATAAAAATTACAAAATACTATTTTGTATTTGAAATACATATTACATGTTTCAGAAATCTTGACATGTCTAAGTCTTGGGTTGCAATATACAGGTAGTGGGCTCTCTGTTAATTTTAATGAGTAGGCTAGGCCTAAGCCTAAAGTTACAGCATTTCTATCACACTTGACCAGACTTTGACCTTTGGTCTGCTTTTAACTGGCTATGATTGTTCCTTGTATTGCATCATGAGCCATCACTGTGCCGATTGCATTCTACTGTTGTTAGCCTTAAAGTGCGTATGTCAGGTTAAAAAACATTTTTGACAAATGAAGGGACATGAAGCAAGATAGTACTGAGTAGTGATTTTTCTTGAAAAATCAACTTTAAATACAATAGAACAATATTTACAGTTATTTTTATAACTGAATTTATGAACATTCCAGACACAGTGATGACCTCATAAGAGGGAGTCCAGCAAAGTTGAGCATAGGGGAGAAAGGGTTTTAACTGCATTTTCTTTTACACTGATAAGGCCAAAAATGTTCTCTATGATATACCAGTGGTTCATAAGCATGAGCTTGACTGGCAGGGACAAAGTAAAGACGAATAGGCTACAAAATTTAGGTAAATCATGGCCATCAAATCATCAGTGAGAAATTGATTAGGGGTGTGAGTAGGATCGGATCACTATTAGTATGTATCATGGCTTCAAAATGGCAGTTGTGTCATTTGCCATCACATAGGCTTTCATATACAACAAGTTAAGTAGAATCAGTAAGCAAATTAATAGTCTGTCTATAGCTAACATTAGTTGATAAGCAGATGTATATAAAGAGCAAATGTGTGTTAGCACATATACACTCAGGTCAGGTCTCTAAAGAAAAGCATATATGCCCATGGTTGGCTGAATACAGACTAATGAGGCTATATAATGGCCTATATGTGATGGCAAGTGACACAACTGACATTTTACAAGCATTGCTACTTACCCATATCCTCTTCATCACATTTTAAGATCAATAATGGTTGCCAGTAAAGAAAAAAAGGTATCAGGATATTTTTATGTCAGGCAGGTAGTAGACTCTAGCATGACATACTGGAATGATGTCATGTTTTTGGCCTCATCAGTGTAAAAAAACCTACTGTATGATCCCTTATCCCATGTGTTTTAATTGACCAACTTTGCTGGACTCCCTCTTATGAGGTCATCATTGTGTCTGGAATGTTTCCTGGAATGTTCATAAATTCAGTAATAAAAATAGCTGTAAATATTGTTCTATTGTATTTAAAGTTGATTTTTCAAGAAAAATCACTACTCACTACTATCTTGCTTCATGTCCCTTCATTTGTCAAAAATGTTTTTTAACCTGACATACGCACTTTAAGCCTAGCTCAGTCATTATGTTATACCACATCACCCTCCATTAGAAGTGCACCCTGCATTGAGCATAATAAACTGCATTTAGAATTCCAAATTCATATTTCTAGATATTTTGGTGAAAGTAACTCAAAAGTAATACAATAGTAGTGTAATGCCTTACAATTCAGATACATATTATTATCCTGGCTTCAGTGATCCTCCAATGTCCCAGAATGCCCATCGAAAGCACGTTCGACGTCTACCAGATGACGTGTCTGTCAGAGAAGAAAGTGGGTTACGCTGGCAAAAGCGGTCTCCTTATGGTAACTGTTCCGCCTTATCATCACAAATGACTTGGAATCGCAAGTAGGACGTGTTTTTGCATGTAGATACTCCCGAAGAAGCAATTTGGCAGTCAACTGCACAAAAATGTGCATCTTTCGCCGCTCTCACACTTTTTTAAGCGTTTTTTTTGTGGCCGGGGTCCTGCAGTACGCGACAAGTTTCTATCTTCCGGGTTTGGCCCCTGTTAATTTTTGTGAGAAAGATACGGGGAAAGAGAATGAAGTACCTGACTGCAAGGTAGGTGATTTTTTTATGGCAGTTGTAGCGTTTATGCTTACGCAGATTGCATGAAGTTGGTTTTGAGCGATCGTTAGTCAAGCTATTACCAATCTCTGGCTATCCTAACGTTAACATGGCTTAGCAGGTAACGTGAATGTTAACGTTAGCCAGTGTTACCAATGGCTTTAGTCATGTTTTCTTGCACGACACACATTACTCCTCTATACTCTATACAACTATGACTGTTAAGTTCCTTGCCATATTTGTCAGTTCGGGTGGTTACTTCCAAATTATATCGGTTAACCTTAACTGCCTTACACCCATGGTTTAGCTAACTTGCTAGCTATCTGCAAAGCTAATGGTAAGTAACGTTAGCTGTTTTTGAACGCCCTCTGACAGTTTACTTGCACAATGGGTGGCTGAAATTCGTTGTTAGAAAAGGTGAGATGGTCATTTACAGTATAGTTATTATTTAGATGTCCAATTCAGCTCGTTATCATACGAATGCGGACGATTGGAACGACAAACTGTGACTGTCATGCTAGCAAGTTCTCAACGGGTTAGTGATATGACAACGTTGCAAATCAGTTGGACTAAGACAGTATTTAGAGACCACTGTAAGTCCCCCTGTCTGATTGGTTTGTCAGAGTAAGAGAAAAGTAGAAGCTAGCGTGGATACTAACCAGTCTATGTTTTTCATTTTCAGTCAACCATTGAGCTGTTTGTGAATAGGCTGGATTCAGTGGAATCCGTTTTGCCATATGAGTACACTGCGTAAGTAACCATCGACTCTCTTGGATCTGATAGATAGACTATACATGGAGCGCATAGAGCATGTGTTCATTTACATCCTGGAATGTTGGGCATCAGCACTCATCATTGGGCATCCAATAGTGATTTAAAATAATGGGCCCAGACTAGGTACATACTCTTGCAAGTCAGGGGACACACTTGCTAAAGGTCTGGTTAAACCTGTCTGCACCAGCATGCAAATCACTCACTCGGAATGCATTCACTATCACTACACATACTTCATACGCCTCCCACACAGAAGTAGACAACTTAACATTCAGATCCATTGTACAAAGTAACATAAGTAACATACATTTCATATGAGCTATTCTCTCTCTCTCTCTCTCTCTCTCTCTCTCTCTCTCTCTCTCTCTCTCTCTCTTTCTCACACACACACACACACACACACACACACACACACACACACACACACACACACACACACACACACACACACACACACACACACAGTTAATACTGTCAGTTATGTTCTGCGGTAGGGAAATGTGCAGTCAGCTATGGCTGCTTTCTGCACTGAGGAGGAATTGTTCAGGTAGCAACAGTGACTCTTTTCACGGTAGGCCTAGCCTGCAGGGCCTATTCGGGGTCCTGATCGGGAATTGCTAGAAAAAAGGGAAGGCTTAAAATTAGGGATGCACGATATATCGGCGGCCGATATATTATTGGCCGATAAGTGAAAAAAAGAAAATATTATTATCGGTCCGATAACAGAATTCTGGCCGATAATTTGCGCCGATATTTTTTTAAGTCCTAATTTAGGCCTACGTAAGGTCTGTCTGGCTACACTGAGCTACTTGAGCTTGGTTGGCTATACTTTTTCCTCAATATAATGTCAGCGGTGTGAATGTATTTCACCACTCTAACAAAATCTCTGGATATGCGTTCATTTGGGAATCTGTGCATCTCAAAATCCTCTCGTGAATCAGTGTTTCCCACAGAATTGAATTCTATTTGTGGTGGTAGGTTTGCAGAATTAACTTGAATGCAACAGTTTTTAACACATTAGCACAGCGTGGTTATGATGCTAACCAGCTTTAAGCACAATTTAGTACAACCTAGAAAATCATTGTGTGGTGGTCAATGTTGATATTGTGGTGGGCCGCCAGTCAATGTATGGGAAACACTGTGAATGATCCGCCATTTAACCTTACCAGAGCGGAGCTCAGCCCTATCTAGAGTCGTCTTGTGCTGATGTGTTTGCACTTTACCGCGCTGGTCGGGGAAACAAATAAACAAACTCGTTAGTGGGACGAGTACATAAGTAGGCCTAGTTCTAAGTTGTGTTTTAGTATTATATTTGCATTACTTTAGCTTGGGTTTTGTATTACCTAGAAATATGCTAACCATTCCTGCTTCAGTTCCAGACAGGTCATCATAATAAGTTATTAAAACCTTCGGGGCTAACCCCTTTCATTTCTGCTGCAGCAGGTTGTGCGCAACAGAGTAGACGGACATAAGATACAGTCTGAGGAGTTGCAGCTTTATTCAGTTACCCGCAGTTGAAACTAAACTTAAGTTTCCCTGGTCGCTATACTGTAGCTTATTCCCAGCTGAGCCGTTTATGAGTGTTTAGTCCTAAATGAAAACGATTCATACTCTCTAGCCACTCACTCGCAATTCACTGACGTCAGGTTCACTTAAAGGAACCACACATACTGTAGGGCTAGGCTACTGTTATGTTGACCGCTGTACTATTGAGGACTATTATGAGTTCTGTCCATCATTTGGTGGTAGGTAAAATTACTGCAATAAAATTATGCTTATTAAATGCTTTCCCCAAATCACTTTTCACAATTTTTTTTCAAGAGTAATATTATCGGTTATCGTATCGGTATCGGCCACAACAAACCAATAAATATCGATTATCGTTATCGGCCCTAAAATTCCATATCGGTGCATCTCTACTTCACTTCAAAAAATAGTTTGCCTGATACACTTCTTATGCACTGACTGTGGGTTTTTTCTATCTTTCATGTTTATGGAAAGTGATTCAAATAAATTGCAGTCATAAGCAACACAAATTGTGGAGTTAGTAGACCACTGGGCGATGGAACATAATTTTGAAGTGTTTTGTTTTGAGCCCTGTGTTGTTATCAATTTTATTTATGAAAGTATGTCACAGAAGCTGCAAATAATACAGAAGCCACGTGGATTTTCCATCCATTTATAGGAAATTACTGAAAGCAAGACAGTTACTGACACCTTCTGCTAATTATCGGTTTACTTTTTCATAATGTGCTCCTCTGTATTGAAATATTCATAAAATAAAATGTTTACTTTTAAATATAAATCCTTATTTCCACATTTGATATAATTAAGTAGATATATTATAATTATATTTTTCGGCCTACATAAACAAAGGCACAAGTGTCTAAAGAGCCATCTGAACCAAAAAGACAAACTGACTTGACACAAGCAGGAAAAAAGAATCGTGTTGGCTTCTGTAGATGACATGGCCCAGACAACTAATGAAGAACCAGAGGAGTATCATGTGACCCTGCCTTTCCAAGCCTTACTTTTCAGTGTTTCCCACAGAATTTAATTCTATTTGTGGTGGTAGGTTTGCAGAAATAACTTGAATGCAACAGTTTTTAACAAATTAGCGCAGTGTGGATATGATGCTAACCAGATTTAAGCACAATTTAGTACAACCTGGAAAATCATTGTGTGGTGGTCAATGTTGATATTGTGGTGGGCCGCCACAAATAAGTCAATGTATGGGAAACACTGCTTTTCAGCTGTGTGTTGCTGCTAATTCTTGTGTCCACACATGCATTCTAAAGAGGTAATTGTTAGTGTTTGGGGCAGCCGTGGCCTACTGGTTAGCACTTCAGACTTGTAACCTGAGGTTTGCCAAGTCTGAAGTGCTAACCAGGAGGTGCTTCACCTCAATGTGTGTTCATTGTGTGTGTGTTTCACTAATACACGGGTTGGGATAAATGCAGAGACCAAATTCCCCTCACGGGATCAAAAGAGTATATATACTTATATATAATTATTCCACTGCTTGGTTGAATTTCCCATTGTCCTACGTAATTTAGAACGATCTATGAACACCTATGAAGTAGATCCATTTTTTGGCCGTATCACACCTGTATATTAATTCGCCAAACTCATTGTGAAGTTTAAATGAACTGTCACAATGCATCCAAGCTGTAAAATACAGACGTTCAGAACATAGCAACATTGTAGCATATGACGGAGGTGGATTTTAGTTGGATGACATGTAGGCTAAGTAAAATAGCGATGTTTCAAAGCTAAAGTTAATAGGAAGAATCATGGGATATGCCCGCCTGACAACAGGAGAGATAGAACTAATGGGGTGGTGGACAAATAAAAAATACACCACAGAGCCTGTTTGATGAATGCTCTAATATGCTCTTAATTGTTTAGATTTTTTTTTGCTCTGTCTAAAATCTCAGGCCAGTATTTGAATAATACAACACTATTTCTGAATACAAGACCACATTCTTGTTTAGGTCATAAGTCGGAAACTCGAGGTAACATGATGTAGGAATTCCCCTTTAATCAGAGACATTCTCCTTATTGGAAGTCAGTGTGGCATCAAAATGACTTTGCAGCCATTATTTAAGGTAAAATAATTATCTTGTGTTGCTTAAAGACTGACAAGCTATCACCTACATATTTGTTTTGTATTTTGTTTTTTTATATACACGACAGTCATTTGCTCATCCTAGACATCCAGCCTCCGAGAGAACTATTACATTGGCTTCAGTTTTCTTGATTTGTCTTGTTTTGATTTCTCAGTGACCAGTGTTTCAGGTTACCAATCTCGCCAGGTCTGTCTTGGGACGTTTATCAGGGTGTTATGTCTTCCAAAACATCTATTTTCTGTTTTTTTTTTTTATCTATCACTGTGTGATGGCTTATAGAAAGGGGAATATATTTTTTCACCTTCAGTGTGTACTTTGTGATTTATGGAGCATCAGTGTGATACAAATGATGTTTTCTAAACAAAGTTCGGGAGGAGCCCTTAGGGGTGATTGACAGCAATTAACTCACCTGTCTTCCGCTGCCAGGGTATTTAAGCCGGCCTCCTTATCCATACGTCACACGCCGCGGCGCTCGCAAAATTATCCCTCCTCCTCCCCTTACTCCTCCATTTCACTGATAGCCCAGTTACACATCCTCCTTACACGGGGGTGCAAGCGGCCATCGCTCTATCGCGATCTCCGCTTCAGGCATTCCATGACCACGGCCAGCTACCATGCCAAACACGCGCTTAGCTTATACACTCAGTATAGCAATCATGCCGATGGGCGAACTAGTCAACAAACTTTTAAAAGTCTTTCTGGGAGGTCCCATGCCTATTACACAGCTACACAGTGTGGGTCTCCTGTGACGTGTAGTACCTTTTTTTTTTTTTAAATTATAGTGGTGGAATATGGCTGAAGCAGCATCAAGGCTGTGTGTATCAGAATGACAACGACTTATTACAAGTGCAAGTGGATCTTGTATTTTGATTATTCTCTATTAGCAGGCTTGTGTTTTTTTTTTTTATGTTGTGACGTGTATTATTTAGTTAGTAGCAATTCTAATCAGGCTTATTGTATTTAGCTGTGGGAAATTGCAAGGCTTTGACATTTAGGTTTTTTTACTCATAACATGTTGTTGTTCTGATTGTTGACCATGCCTGTCTCCTACAGATTTGACTTCTGCGCCAGTGATAAAGAAAAGCGTCCTTCTGAAAATCTAGGACAGGTTCTGTTTGGAGAAAGAATTGAACCCTCCCCTTATAAAGTGAGTAGATTTAAACTCATGTACATTCACAGAATGTTTGGTTCATTGTGGTTTTAATAGAATTGCTGATGCAATTTCATTGCAATGCTTTTTTTGAATTTGTGTTTATCAACATACGGTAAAAATTGGTCTGGCACTTGCTGAACTACAAGGCTACACTGTTTGCAACAATATTCCGATCTAATGTCATCCAGCTTATGTGAAACATGGAGCTGGTAACCAGTGGTTTAGTCAATAAGGCTGGAAGTGAACAACTAAGCATTTGTGAAACAGACATGTCATGAGCTGGCATTTTCCCAGAATGAATTAGTTTATTTGCAGAGCTTTTGGCCCTTTCCCTAAACGTGTGTGTCTGTCTTTGTGTTCCAGTTTGAGTTTAAAAAGAAGGAGGAGTGCAAGCATGTGTGCACCAAGGAGTATGACACAAATAAGGTCAACACTGACAAGCCCATCGTGGACTTCCTCAAGAAGGGCATGCTGCTCAACTACCAGCACCACTGGTGAGAGGACGGAACCCCCCCTCTCTTTCTCTCTCTCTCTCTCCCCTTCTCTCTCTCTCTGCCTTGTTCCAGGCGTGATAGCGCTGCAGCGCCGCGCTGGATTTCCGGCATACCGACGTGTCTGCGAAAAAAAATAAAAAATCAGGTTTGCGTGATCTGACAATTCCTAAGATCTGACAGGCGCTTTCACTGAACCACACCAGTAGGCCTACTTAAGCCAATCGGTAATAGGGTAGGGGATGGTCTTGGGTTTTGGCCAATCAGATTGATTCAGCAGTCACTCCATGTGCAAATTTGTTTTGTGTTTCCCATATACTACGAATATGTTTCCTACACTGGCATCGCGAAACGTAGCCAAAGTCATGGAGAACAACTTTATGAAACCAGGGAAAGACACCAAACTTGTCGATAAAGGTATTCGCCTTATTCATCCAGTGGCTAGAACGAGGCTACAGGGTACACTTGCCATTACACCTCAGTCCAGCAGATGGTGGTAATGCACTCTGTTTGCAAACTGCCAAAACAAACCTCACTGAAACCAGAGACTTTCTAATGTGGAGACACAGCACTCAAAAAATACTCCATAGAAATGCATGGGGCTAGTTTGTCACGCCAATATGGCCGTTGTCTACACATATCCCACCCCTTCCTCGGCAAAACGTCGACATGTGAATACATTGAGCCAATCATGTGGTGTGATGTGAATACATTGAGCCAATCATATGGTGTGTTGTGAAGACATCGTGCCAATCATGTGTTGTGATCTCGCCGCTGGAGCAAGCGAGAAGAGCACACGCAGTTCGACCCAAAGACTGTGCCCGATGAGTGCCCATAAAACGTTGGTGTATGGCCGCCGAGTGGAGGGACTTGCCTAAAAGGACTTTGCTGAAACTCACTGAACCCTTCTTCTATTTCTGTGAGGTTTGTTTTAGCAGTTTGCAAACAGAGTGCATTACCACCATCTGCTGGACTGAGGTGTAATGGCAAGTGTACCCTGTAGCCTCGTTCTGGCCACTGGGTGAATAAGGCGAATAAAGAATAAATGGCGCTGGTCTTGGATAGAGGAGGTGGGTAGAGACGAAAAGCCCTTTGGCCACGGCCCGAGTTAGACCCTAGTCATCAATGGGGACCCCTGGGGATCAATAAAGTATCTATCTATCTATCTATCTATCTATCAAGCAGCTGTCCGAGCAATTCAACACCCCTCACGTTTGCCAGGGACAAAAGCCACAGCAGATATCCGACCCTCAATGACCTATCTTGGCCTGCTTTAAAAATTTGCTTGTGCTCCTTCATTGCCGAGTTTGATCTGTCGTTTACATTCGCTCATCCACTTGTCACTTTGTGTCAGAAATTAGCGGAGGATAAACTCGCCCTTACACATCTGTCTGTCTCGAGGCAGCATGGGGGCTATCTTATTACACGTGGCATCTCGCCAGAATTTAAAAGACAAGCTTAAGAATGACATGTTTTCACTTAACATTGATGAGGCCCTGGACAAAAGCATGGATAAGATTCTAAATGTACTGGTCCGGTTTTATGACGAGGATGCATGCAGTGTGAAAACACAGCACCTTGCCAGCGAAAAGGTTAATGTTGCAAATGCCTCAGCACTGATGCTGCAACTAAAAGATGTCCTGCAATCATATGGGCTGGAGTGGAGAAAAGTCACTAGCATTTTTCTGGACAATTGTGCTGTGATGAGGGGAAAGAAACCTGGGCTTGAAATGAAAAGGAAGGAGAACCCTAATCTCCTGGATATATCAGGAGACACTCTTCATGTGGTGTCCAATACTGCTAAGGCCCTCATGAGACCTTAGCAGACCTGACCTTTCTTGGTATGGCTGTAGTATCTGTAGTCTCAGTATGCTATACAAGCAATAAGTATGCAGTTAAGTGACTAGTTAGAAGCAGGGATGGATTAATGAACAGGCCTACCAGGCCCAGGGTCCCAGGAGCTCTGGTGCTCTACACAAAGATGCTACTGTAATATAGGCTTGTATTGGGTTTGTTCATCTCATGTCTGAATGATGTCAATTAATATCCACAAAAGTCACCAGAATCTATCATTTAAGGGACTATTTATCAAAATGTTCTCCCAGGGGAGCACACCCCTGGATCCCGTTTGACAATTATGTTGACCAGGGCATATATCTTGGCTTAGGGGCCCGCTTACCTGAAAAAAGTTCATTTTTTTCTACTATCACCCCTGTTGTTCTCTCCCTCACATGTGCTTAGCTGCGAGCTGATGATTGTGGAACTCACTTTTTTAGTAAAGACTTACTTCCATTGGATCCGGAAAAGCGCACCTAGCAGTTGCTCCCTGTTTATCACACGTGTACCAGTGCATGGTCAAACACACACACATTAACACATGAGTGTTTTGGGTGTAGACAGGCCCTGTTATGAATGTTGTGGTCTGCAGGATCGTTGACAACATGCCAGTCACATGGTGCTATGATGTGGAGGATGGTCAGAAGTTCTGCAATCCGGGCTTCCCCATTGGTTGCTACGTGACCGAATCCGGTCGACCCAAAGATGCCTGCGTTGTCAATGTAAGTCTGAAGTGGAAAGCAGTTCTGTGTGTCACATTCCCCTGTGTGTGTGTTGATGTGTCTGAATGTAGGTGATCTATCTTTGTGAGTGTATATATCCTGTGCAAATACATACACTTGTCTCTTCATGTGTTTAGTGCAGTGTGCATGGCCATTGAGGGATATCTATTCTGTTGTAGTGCTGACTAAAAATGTAGTGACATCTCTATGACTTATTACAGTGAGGCCATAAGTCCTACCCCTTGCCCCTCCTCAGTCGAGCCCTGGTCATAGTGTCACTTTTTATTAACACAAGTCCATGTTCCTCTCTCCCTCTGTTTGGTTCGTTCTTTCTTTCTCTCTCTTTCTATCTCTCCAGTCTGAGTTTAATGAGAAGGACACATTCTACATCTTCAACCATGTGGACATCACTATCTACTACCATGTGGTGGAGAACGAGGCCGCCGGTGCCAGGCTGGTCGCTGCTAAGATGGAGCCCAAGAGGTGAGGGTGTCATGTCATCACCACCATATAAGTTTGGAAGTCTAGTCAAAGTCCTTTTAGGCAAGTCCCTCCACTCGGCGGCCATATTACAACGCTTTTTGGGCACTCATCGGGCATCCTATTCAGCAGAAATGCGCGTGCGCAAGGCTTCACAACACCAATCTTGCTCCAGCGGCGAGTTCACAACACATGATTGGGAAGATGTCTTCACAACACAACATATGATTGGCTCAATGTATTCACATCACACCACATGATTGGCTCAATGTATTCACATGTCGACGTTTTGCCAAGGAAGGGGTGGGATATGTGTAGACAATGGCCATATTGGCGTTACAAACTAACCCCATTCATTTCTATGGAGGATTGGTCTAGTCCTCTCGGTGTTGTTAGTTGAATGCTAACATGCCGTGTTTGGCTATCATTGTCCTAAAGCTACAAGCACAAGGAAGGCCTGGACTGCACTGGTGGCCCCATGGACCTGAGCAACAAGTTTTCAGGACAGCTCAAGATTGACTATACCTACTCTGTGCATTTTGTGGTGAGTTCTCATGCTTGCTCTTAATTATTGCCATTTCAGTCCACTAAAGATAATAGCACTGAATAGTGCAGTGAGCGGATTTTCATGCTGCTCAGGTTATTTAGCTTGATTAAGTGAATCACAGTGGGCTATTACCCATCACTTCACCAGTTCAAGACTGGATTGTTTTTTTAAGTGTTTACCACATGGTGGTGCACTTTGCTAGCCCCCCCCCCCCTCAGGAGTGTAAACCCCAGCTGATTAAGGGTTAAATGCATTACCTCTCCCTGCAGCATAATACATCACACTATTAAATTGTAAAACTATTAGAAAGTAAAACCCGCGAGACCACATGCAACATATTAGGAGCAAAATATAGGAACAGGAGGCCTGTTTGTTTTGTATTGAACCTTTCGTTCACATATCGCGCTCCCCACTCCAGAAAGCAATCAGTGCTCACCACTAAAGCTACACAAAACCAATGTGCCAGAACACTTTTGGGAAGTCCCTTCATTTAGTAACTGGGTGAACAACTCCGCTGGATGGTGTAGTTTTATCATGATATTCTAGTCTCCTTTAACAGTCTGCATTTCAGTGCTGTGATGACGACTATAATAATCAAATCTGGCTGCTAGGCAGAGTAGTTGTGAGTGTCAAGGTAGATAGATAGATAGATAGATAGATAGATAGATACTTTATTGATCCCCAAGGGGAAATTCAAATGGTCATGGTCAAGGTGATGGTCATTTTGACACCACAGATGAATAGTGATAGCCTAGAAATCTAGATCCCCAAGGGCTAGTCTAGCAACTCTCCGTTGGCTTGTGAGCTCGAAAAATTAAACTTCTATCAGGCCAATCAAATCGTGTATAGAGTCGTTAGGCGGGCTTAACATGATTGATGGCAGAGTTGCAACGGTTTGGCTTGAATTCCCTGCTACTTGAAAACAAATAAGATAGATGTTGCTGTTGGCGAACAGTGTGACACGAGTTAAGCTTTTATTAAGTTGGCAAAAGTTTGAACTAGCCAACTAGCTCCGCTGGTGGGAAACACATGGGACTCTGCGCTGTCCTATTGCATGCAGAGGGAATTTGAAAGACTACCGATTATCCCGCCCCTCGGACTGAGCACTGCAAACGGTGAGTGCCCAGACCCTAAATTTTAATGTGGGTCTGGCTCGTCAGGCTAGAATAGTGACCCAGTCAGACCAATAGTATGAAAAATCAGGAACAGAGTTTTATTTACAATGATGCGCATGACTTCACCTAAAGATCCATCAGCTGCTCTAACTAGACAAGGAAATAGTTAGGGTTTAAGTATCCTTCCAGGCTGACGGGAGATGGCGTTGGTCATCCGATCTCACGTGGACTACACTGAATCAGACTCTGATTAGTGCCAACCTGGCAATCCGGAGCAGATGGCTACTGACGCAGCCATGCAGAACAGTGAAACACTGCAAAGTCATAATATTCACGCTTATCTAAATACATAGTCACACAGATATACACAGGGACAGTACAGATATCATACAGTCATTACATAGAATCATACTTTTGGTGTCAAAGTGACCCACTAATGAGAAATGCAGAACATTAAACCACATATTGGAATATTGGACATAATGGACATAATGCAGAACATTAAACTACATATTGGAATATTGGACATAATGTGTTCCACTTTCTCTCAAAGGTCAGCATATGGTTGGGATTTGGGGTTTTGCAATTTGTGTCTGTGGGGCATTCTAAAGCCAGCTTGCACTCCTGTAGTGTTGTCACGATACCAAAATTATGACTTCGATACGATACCTGCCATAAATATCACAATGCTCGATACTGAAACGATACTACGGCAAAATCCTAAGATATCTGGAAAAGAAAGGACTCATACCTCCTCCAAGTGTATTGAGTCATTTGTGTTGAATTCGGTGCACTTTTGTAGTGTGCAGGTCAATTCTGGGTTCTAAACTTCTAAACTTCCTACATAATTATTATTTTTTATAGTCAGTCATACAAAGTAGGCCTACTATTTTACTAAGTCCTTTATTGTTTGTTATAGTTCATTTACATTGTGTTGTGTTTTGGCAATAAAGTAGCTTTAAATAGCCAAACTAGGCTAGAACAAGGTCAGTGTTGAAATTACTGCATGCAAATCACTGAATGCTATGCAGAGGGGGATAATCTTTAGGCCATCTTATGTACAGTATAGTCTACCCTAGGCCTTCCTGTGATCATGGGATTTCCTTGACAGTTGCAAAGGGAAAAATGTGAGGATCGTCTTCTTTGCGCCCAGTGTACAAGTACGACGTTCCAACCACTCAGGTCTTCGTTAGGCCTACACCATTACCTGTTGCGTGCATTCCTACATTATGTCTATTTCTTTGATAACATGATTTGCTCACGTAACAATAAGCCGCTATTATTATTAGGACTCAACACGCTTTGGTGGTATTATATGCTGTGGGCTTTAATTAGCGCATTTCGGGTAGCCTATCCTACATCTGGGCAATAATTATTGAACAAATTGCAATCTACATGCCATGACAAATATCACCAGTAGTACTGACAGAACATGAAATAGATTGTTTACAAGTTATGGTAATGTTATTCTGGCATGAACATTGCACTTTCATCACGTTAGCACCCTATGATTACAGCTCGTTATGTCTCAAATGATTACAGCTCGTTATGTCACGTCAAAATTGATGAAGGAAGGTTCGCTTTATCCCAGAGAACCATACTCGTTTCACTTAGGCTAGACTAAAACAGAAGAGAAGAACTTGGCACTAACCATGTAGTCGTGTTTTCTATAGCATATTCGTCAACCTGTCGTTCTTTGAACTCTTTACATTTTTTGGGATATGTCTGCGAGGTGTTTAGCCAAGTTCCATGTGTAGCCTACTGCTTTAAAATGACTTTGAAACATATTTTACAAACGGGCCTCTGTGTACCTGATGGCTTGCATTCACTATTCGCGATGTATTCGAAATAGTTCCAGATTTCACATTTGTTTTATCCACAAGGCCAAGGACTGTCGGGAAAGACTATGTAGACGTTGCCTGCATACTCACTCACTCGGAGCTGCCTGCTTGACACGCCCACTTGCCTAGATGCGTGCAAGGATCAGTGAGAGCAGCAGTTCACAGACACTGAACGTTATTATTTTAACAAAGTATCGTTTCTAAAAACGTCGGAAATCTTAGTTTTTTGTGTGAAGGCATCGTGATACCTTTTTAGTATCGATACACTGTGCAACGATACACTGCTGTGTGTGTGTGTGTGTGTGTCTGTCTGTGTGTGTGTGTGTGTGTGTGTGTGTCAGGAGGATCAGCACATCCGCTGGGCATCCCGTTGGGACTACATCCTGGAGTCCATGCCTCACACTAATATCCAGTGGTTCAGGTGAGCTACACACACACACACACACACACACACACACACACACACACACACACACAAACATACACACACATTCTCAAACTGTGCACATAAATACATCCCAATAATAATAGGTTAATAGAGTTAAGTGGAGATGTTAAAATTGTCAAAATTGAGTTAACACCTTTACAGCAGCGTTACAAAGTGTATGCTAGCAGAGTAAAGGTCCTCACACCAACTAACACAATAACACTGCTTCAACTTTTTTCCGAAGCATTGTTTTTTGTCATGAGCACATACACACAGAACACAAATGTTACGCAGCTGGCCTACAGTAGCCAGCGTTGTCTGTGATGTGATGCTGCTGGCATGGTGCTGTTTTAAAACCATGCTCACTTCTGATCAATCCCAAAATGAGTGATGAGACCAGTAGTTGTTGCTGCATGGTGTGGAGTTTTTCTACTATATGATTCTATAGCAGGCCTGCCTACCTAGTGGAACAACATCGTAGATTGATTTCTGGTTAAACGGGTGCTTCATGATTCTTCAACTTGGAGTAAATCTGGAGTAAATGTTGCTTTTACCATATCTTTAGCCTTGTTGAAGTTCACTTTGTTTATGTGAACTTTTGACTAGAAACAGCTTCTTGTCTTGTTGCATGCGTCACACAGCAGCCTAGGAATGATTCAGTTTTTTGCAGTACTGCAAAATACATTATGCAGTGAAGGAATGAGGGAAAAGCTATTAAATGATTATTTCCTCTCAATTGGAATCAATGAAGTTTGTATTTGTATGCAAGTGCATTTCATTTGTATTGGTATGACATGCATCCTATAGCAGAGGCCAGTGATGGGTTGGATTGGCATCCATATTCTTGTGGATACAGAATATCCTACAGTATACCATTCACCCAGTCTTGCAGGGACCTCCGGGGATCAAGCATGAAATAGAATGCAAAATAACGCCCTGCGTGTACATACTTTTTGCGCGAACTTTTTCAACACAATTTCGAGTCAAGGCTGATGTGTACAATCATAACGCATGCACACACACATTCTTGTTCAAATACGTTGTTATTTATGTTTATTATATAAGTGTGGTATATGTTAAAATAAAAATATCTCGCTCTTTCTCTCTGTGTCTCTCTCTCACACACAGAGCAAACAGCTTGTTGGGGTTCATGCCAACAGTTAGTGTGCTGACATGTTGTTTTCCCTCCTGGATGCCAGAGTAATGGAAGCAGTTAACCTGTTTTTCTCTTTGTGGTCTACAGCATCATGAACTCGCTGGTCATTGTGCTGTTCTTATCCGGCATGGTGGCCATGATCATGTTACGGACACTCCATAAGGACATTGCCCGCTACAACCAGATTGACTCAGTGGTGAGTAGCTCAGATCACATGGTTGGCTCTTGAGTGCACCAGTGTGAGCAGTAGCCCTCATGCACTGCACACACACAGCTCAGTGGCACAGACTCAGTGGCACTCTCAGTGTTCCTCTAAAAATTAAGCAGATTAAGCTGAGATTTGTTTTAGTTTTCCTGCCTGGATTTAGCCTTTACTCCATTTCACTAAAGAAGTGGCACATACATGGAAAGGGTAATGAAATATATATACACTACGTTTATGTTTTACTTTCATGTTTTACTATTTGTGGGCATGACAAGCTCATACGCATATATGGATAGACTGCATATTCCATGTATGTGTAGTCTGCATATGCATTCAGTCTGCCACTCTTTTTCTCGCCATCTTCGAATGCTGTTTTCTAACGGCTGTTGCTGACTTCATGTGAATTAGGCTATGGTGTGCGACATGCCTTTCTATTTCAACCACGAGGTCTTTTGAATCACTTACAACTGAGACTTTCAGGAACCACGTATAGCCAGAATACGTTGACCACTTGCCTTGCGAGTGGGATTTCTTAATTCTGTTTTTATGAAATAGCCGTCTGTTCCATTGTTTAGTCCTTAAGCTCACTATTCTTTCTTCATCAGCTATTATGCAATGGCTGTAACGTTCTGTATGTGTGTGCATGTGTGTGATATTCTCTGTATGGCTTTGTTTACATATAGCATGTGTATGTCACTCCTGTTTAAAACTGATCAGGGCACCAAGGATGAGCACACCAATATTGGTGTGATGATGAGTGACAGGGCACGCACGCACACACACATGTACACACACCCACGCATACATGCATGTAATTAAGGCTGATCAGAGGCCTAGACAATGGTTTTACACTGATTAGGAGTGACTGAGGTCCGAGTCTGTGTCATAGCCCCCGTGGCCCTTGGACTAGCACACACACACACACACACACACACACACACCTCCCGTCGTCTGGTCAGGCAGCTGGTGGACCAGTGATGGTTTGGGGGTTTCGGTTACCCCAGCATAAGCTGTACGTTAACGCTACACAAGGTCACTCACCCATGAATGCCATTGCCCCCAATTCAATTCAGTGCAATAGAGCTTTATTGGCTTGATGAAAACAAACTGCATTGCTAAAGCATTTCTAATTCAACAGGCACTTAGTAGTATATAAAGGAACTCCATTAAAGACAGGCATCATGCTTCATACATCCCTCACACTCTCTCTCTCTTCCTCTCCGTCTCTCTCACTTTCAAATTAAGGGACCTTTATTGGCATGACTGTAAACGTTCTCCTCTCCCTCTCCCTCTCCCTCTCTCTCTCTCTCTCTCTCTCTCTCTCTCTCTCTCTCTCTCTCTCTCTCTCTCTCTCTCTCTCTCTCTCTCTCTCTCTCTCTCTCTCTCTCTCTCTCTCTCTCTCTCTCTCTCTCTCTCTCTCTCTCTCTCTCTCTCTCTCTCTCTCTCTCTCCCTCTCCCTCCCTGTCATTCCTCCTTTGCATCTCCCTCCCTCTCCCCCTCCTCGTCTTTGAAGTGGCCCCACCCCTGCAGGCGCTCCAATCTGGATCAGACTCATTAACCCCAAACTGACAGACAGAGTTATTGCACTGAGCAGCCCTACACACACACTCTCTGTCCAGCTCATGACCTTGTACTGACCTCACCCTCATCTCCAGTGTGTGTGTGTGTGTGTGTGTGTGTGTGTGTTTGTGTGTGTGTGTGTGTGTGTGTGTGTGTGTGTGTGTGTGTGTGTGTGTGTGTGTGTGTGTGTGTGTGTGTGTGTGTGTGTGTGTGTGTGTGTGTGTGTGTGTGTGTGTGTGTGTGTGTGTGTGTGTGTGTGTGTGTGTGTGTGTGTGTGTGTGTGTGTGTGTAAGCATGTGAGAGTGATCATTTCTAGGAAGACGCTCCGATGAGGGAGTGTGTTTGTTTGTGTTTATGGAAGCATATGTGACGCCCTATGCTCATGTCCTGCAGGAGGATGCCCAGGAGGAGTTTGGCTGGAAGCTGGTGCACGGCGACGTGTTCCGGCCGCCAAGGAAGGGCATGCTGCTGTCCGTCTTCCTGGGCTCGGGCACCCAGATCTTCATCATGACCTTTGTCACACTCTGTGAGTACCACAGCAGCAGCACAGCTGTGAGGTTCATACACGGGACCAGTTAGACATGAGCACGCATTTGCGTATATCATTTGCGATACATGACACAAATAGGTTGATGCCAGTAACCACTTGAAATGTAGTGTTTTGTGACACAATAAAGTTATGTTTAATAACCTGTTTTTTCCATAAATCACTGTCCTGCGATTTATGCAAAATGTGTGTTATACACTGGAAATTACTTGAACCCTTTTTATCATTTGTGATTGTTTGACCTAGGCCTGTCCCAGTTTTGTGCTTGCGTATGTGTCCAAGTGTCTCTCTGTGTGTGTGTGTGTCTATGTACATTTGATCATGCATGTACTTAAGCTCACGTGTGTGTTCCCCCCCAAATCTAGTTTTCGCATGCCTGGGCTTCCTCTCTCCGGCCAACCGTGGTGCTCTGATGACGTGTGCCGTGGTGCTGTGGGTCCTCTTGGGCACGCCGGCCGGCTACGTCGCAGCCCGCTTCTACAAGTGTGAGTGGACCCTAATCTTAGCCTGACTCTGCCTAACCTTTAACCCCTCAAGGTCAAGCTCATTAGGAACCATAAGCGTCAGTGGAGCGTGATGCAGAGTGCTGCTGACCTATTGTCTGAATTCTCGATGGTGATGATTCAGTTCAATTCAGTTCACAAAAATGTGTTCGCGTGGGGCAATTATAGGAAAAAAAGACAGATCTAGAAACACACAACACATGTCAACATGTAGCAGGGACAAGACGACATCCAGCACACAACTATGACAAGACAGTGGCACACAGCAGTGACAAAACTTGACAAAGACTGCAGTAGGGATCAACTGTCCAGCAATAGGCCAACAGTAGGCCACAATGAATAACAATAGGGCTTTGGAGTGTGGTGGCCAGTTCAAATGGTGTGTGACGCTTACAGATGGATGTGGAGCACTATTGCTTGTTGACAAGACAAGAGACAAACTCCGGGATTAAAGTTGTCGCTATGACGGTAATCTGTCAATTGAGTGGCATAGAGGCCATATCATTGTAGATCCCAAAAATATGTGTCTCTTCAGGCGCATGTGGTTGGCCTAATAGAAAATAAATGTGAGTCTTAAGCAACACACACATACACACATACAGCACCACAGAAGAACCCTGGTTGCGGCTCATTCACTTTGACCTGTAGAACACATTTTCAGTCAGATTTTGCCTTTAATCCCTGCAAACTCCACCTCCATTGAGAATTGAGATTCTCAGTGAGTGTATTTACATGGACATTGATATTCTGATATAAATCCGAATAAGACGCTGCCATATAAACAACATTTTCTGATTGCCTTAACCCAAATAAGGTCATAGTTGGAATAAGCAGTAATCGAATTAAGACATGTGGAGCATTCTGATCTTAGTCGCGTTATTGAGGCACGTTGCATGCATGTATACACATTACGTCCTATCAGAATTGTCAGTGCAGAAACTTTTACAGAATCAGAGTCTTTTGTAGTAATAATCGGACTATGCTTTGTTACATGTAAATGGGAATATAAATGGAATATTCTATCAACAAGTCATGCAAACCCAATAATTGCAATATTGTCTTATTCTGAACAAGGTCAGCTAACCTTATAATATTGACGTCCATGTAAACAGGTCAAGAGTCAAGAGGGCATAGTCATCAATGGTCAAGCTATATTTCCATGAATGCCCTAATGGAAGAACTATTTATGATAATGATGATGGGTGGGGAATTGTGTCTGCATGGATCAAACGTGAATGTAAAAGCTGAGTTGGTGTCCTGAAATGTCCTGTCATTTCCCTCCGGTCCCTCTTTAGCATTTGGAGGAGAGAAGTGGAAGACCAACGTTCTCCTTACAGCTTTCCTGTGTCCTGGGTGAGATCTTCATTAATACTCCACTAACATCATTCATATCAATATGTAAAAAATGGTGTTATGTAGTCACTGTGTATGTTAAGGGTATTAGGATCAGTAAACACCAACAGCATAAAATGAGAGATTGTGTCCCCTTGCTTGACCTCTGCCCTTTGTCCACCAGCGTGGTGTTTGCCGACTTCTTCCTGATGAATCTGATCCTGTGGGGCGAGGGCTCGTCGGCGGCCATGCCCTTTGGCACGCTGGTGGCCATCCTGGCGCTGTGGTTCTGCATCTCCGTGCCACTCACCTTCATCGGGGCCTACTTCGGCTTCAAGAAGAGCGTGAGTGAACCCTACCCCCACCTGACCCATGACCTCCAGTGACCTTGTAACCTCATGAACTGCCTGCCTTTATCCTGTGTTCCTTCCTCACGCAAAGCTCTCAGTTTCTCTCTCCACGACCCTCTTGATTTTCTGTGCGTCTGCTAGTGCTGGGCGGTATACCGGTTCACGCCTTATACCGGTGTATATTTTCGTTATGATATGAATTTTTAATATACCGTGTATTTTATTACACAACGTTTGGAAAGCTGCACCACGCGACAGTGTTTCAGACGGGACTTTTTTCACACGCACGCATGGTGCAACTGCGAGGTGTAGTGAGGGTAAACACAAAACACCTTATGTTTTTCCCCTGAAGTATTACCCTTAAGGCTTAATTTCTCCTTAGGTAAGGGGTTTATTTAAGGGTGTTGCACAGAATACCTTAAAATGTTTCTTTAGTTAAGGAAAAACGTTAAGGGATACTGCATTGAAAGGGATTTACTGTCACGAAAATTCTATTGAGATTGTTCAACAGCTGTAAATATCTGGCTAGTAGGCGATGTCGTGAGTTAGCAACCCACCGAACACAGTGAAGTTTAATGTTCTTTCATCTCACCTTAAGAATATTCGCTGAAATTATCCAGGTAGCAAGTAAAGCATGTTATAGACATGAACTGATTAATACTAGCTGGCTAGTTAGAAATGATCCTGACTGTCATCAGTGCACCAAAACTAACTTTTTTGTTAATGTTTTGCCTAGCGAACCGAACCGAAGCTCATGGCAGGCTATGGCAGACATCCACATACGACTAACGTCATGTAAACCACACAATAACAATAAGGCATGTTTCTGATAGGCCTATTTGAAAGAGTAAGCATATTAGCAGAGAGGTTTCATTTTCAATTGTATAATTTTCAAAAAAGTATAATTATTGCAAGTTGCACTACTTTTTGTATTGGTTTTATACAAGATGTTTGTGAAATTTGCACAGTAAAAGTTCTGTATTTTGACTGCAATTGTTTTTGCATTCTGATTCCTCACTTCATTGGAATCATGAGTGGCTCTTGGTAAACAGCATCATTTTCTGGGGCCATGCAAACTTGCATTACCACTAGTGTGGAGTTAGTCAACATCATGACAGTAAAATAGACCAATCTACTGCAGCAATTCCTCTCTCAACCTGTAGAAAATGCTGTGAACATCTGATTATGCATGGAAAAAAAAAATACCGTCATATAACGTGAAACCATATACCGTGATATACATTTTTGGTCATACCGCCCAGCACTAGCATCTGCCTTCCTCTCTGTGTCCTCTGGCCTCCCATCACTAAGTCCTTCTTCCCCTTATACACTATGAACACGCCCCACAACTAACTTCCACCTGTGATTTTTTTTCATCTAGTTTTTATTGTCGGAAGTGTATGTAAAACGTCTAATGCAACATAACATGTAAAGATCATTTTATTGACTGCAGGCCATTGAGCATCCAGTTCGGACCAATCAGATCCCTCGTCAGATTCCAGAGCAGTCTTTCTACACAAAGCCATTCCCTGGCATCGTCATGGGTGGAATCCTGCCATTTGGTTGCATCTTCATCCAGCTCTTCTTCATACTCAATAGCATCTGGTAAGATGCTCAGCCAGGCAGCATGGTGTGTGTGCATGTGTGTGTGCGCACGTGTGCTTGCGTGGGTTTGCGTGTGTGTGTATATGGACAAGTGAGAAAAAGTCCTTTTAGCACTAACATGAACTGTTCATCAACTCATTGTTTTGATCTATTGTCCAATGTCAGGTGTTCACTTTTACCAGAAATATGTCATGTTGGAACCTAAGGCCTATTTAATGACATTCAGTGTACTTGTGCATCAGTTTGTTTCTACATGTTCATTTTGTTGTGTGCTCTTCCTCCCAGGTCCCATCAGATGTACTATATGTTTGGCTTCCTCTTCCTGGTCTTCATCATCCTAGTGATCACCTGCTCTGAGGCCACCATCCTGCTCTGCTACTTCCACCTGTGCGCGGAGGTGAGACACGCTCAGGCCACATTCAGACAGGACATGTAGCCACGAGAGCCAATGGACTGTTAATGATATTCGTAGGTGTAGTGATAACAGCAGAAATAACCATTGGTGACAAGATAGACCCAACTAGACTCTCTTGCAACTTTTGAGATGACAAGTGAATCGCTTTATGTCTGGATGTGGCTTCAAGTATGAAGGCGAAAGGGAAAGGTCCATTGAGCTCCGGGGGTTGTTGCTTGTCTTAGGGCTGTATTTTGGGTCACCAGCGCATGGCGTAATACTCGTTATTCACCCACGGAAAGTTGAATTTGGTATTTTGCACGTTTATTTTTTAAGCATTGCGCCCAGGGTTGTGGCAATTAACTACCTAGGGAAGGGACTCGCGCATTGTCTAAAAATCGCTATCATACACCACCTAAACCTGGTCAGAAGTCAATGGCGAGTTTTTTCATATGCTATTTTAAGAGTGCATGTCAACAGTCATATTGGCAGGTGCACGCACCATCCTTCTATCATTCATGAACGCACACCAGCGCACGTCCATGCAAAGCATTAAATTGCACGATTACAATGGGAAACATAATTAGAATAAAGATATTACGAAATACTGTACATCTCATGATGAGTAGTTATTCACCATCATTTGCAAATTGGTAATGACTGTTAAAAGTGATTAGGGGAGAGGCGAGACACGTATGGAGCACAGCTGAAGACGCACTGTCACGAGATATAAGCAACTCCTCTGCAGGATAAATGTTGTTTTATTCAGTCATTTGAGCAACATTAGGGTAAGTGTTGCTTTTTCCAGCCTATGTTTTCGATGGTAACCCATTGTCAGTCAATAGTGAAAGTAACTGCATATAACTGTCTTGTCGTTGACTGACTCCTTGGTGAAGTTAGTTTCACTTTGCCAATGAGTTCAAATAATAGACGAGTGCAAATGCGTGAAGGCTATGCTAGGTTTTAGTAAAGCATGGTTTAAGAATGACTATTCCATACGGTCTCGCAAGCAGCCTCCTTCAAATGCGCCGTTGAATGCCAAAATACCGATGCATTTATTTGACATATCGCGCGTTGCGCCGTTAAAGGGAATGACAGATGTCATTCTCATTGGTTTAAAATGATGTTACGCCCCAAACACACCCATATGACTGATTAAAAGACCTAGGAACACCTTGTTACGCCATGCGCTCCACTTTTGAGAACGAAACCCCTCCCAATGTGAACTGGACATCCTACTAAATTTGAATAGACTTTTGACGAGTGACGATGCACTTTAGAATGTCATGATAGGGCCCTTAGTCTTTCGGTGTTTATGTCTATGGGTTTACCTTTAGCCTCTTCACAACCGCTACAGAATACTCTCCACACACATTCATGTGTTTAAGTTTATTTTTAAAAGTTCAGAAGAGCTGAGTCATGTTTGATTAACGTGTGATGGCAGCACGTACATTCAAACAAGTGATGCTACGTTTACACGTGGCCGGCTATTTTCATAAACGGACATTTCACCCTCTCCGTTTTCAAAAATAACATCGTGCACACCTGTCAGTTTTCAGAAAAGTTTTCCTTTACACTAACCCGGGCATATGCCTTCAAGAGCATGCCAAACCTGTATGTGGCAGTGTAACGAGAAGCTCAAGCCCATGTTAGCCAATCAGAATCCCGAAAATATCCACAACAGCAACGAATCACTTCCTCTTTCTCTTTTGAACTGACTAAAAATCTCCGCCTCGTCACAAATCTCCGTTTGTACCTGTTTAGACGCAAACGAACAAACGGAGCTTTCCCAAAAAAAAACGATCAGCCCGGCGTTTTTAAAAACCTCCGTTTGCGGGGATAAAACCTCCGTTTGCGTCTAAATGACAGGGTCAAACGCAGAAAAATATCACCGGTTGCATCGTTTTCGTTGTCGTCTAAACAGGCCCTTTGACCAGTCTTCTAAAACTATTCTTATCCTCTGCCAACAGAACGCCTCACTTATGTGCCTGGTGTAGCCTGCCTGTAACTTCTATGGATAGGCATGAATCAGAGTCCATGGTCAGGACTTTGCTAATAGTGCTGAAATTTGGCAGTACCTTGTAATTTGCACCAAGTAATAATGATCCCCTCAAAGTGGGGGGAAAGACAGTTAAAAGCATAAAAATGTTCCAATGCAATTTAAATATTCAGTGGCTATATAGATTATTAATGCTGTTTTCAGTAGCCAACCACTTGCTATACTCTGTTAGTCAGTTTGTTTTGTTTACTCTTGACAAAAGTTGCTAAGGAAACAAAACATGCTTTCAACTCACCATGCCATTAATGTTGGCTCACATTGATGAAGATTGTAAAACAATGTTTATCTTGTACTTGAATCTTTCTAGCAAGTCATTTGAATGAAACAGTGAGTCAGGGTTGGAGCACTCTCACAAACTCAGGCATAGCTAACGTTGTTGTCCATGCCCAGCCAATGCACTCTACTTCAGATTTCTACGTTGTTTCATGTGTCCTCCCGCATGAAGTTGCGTGACCGCAACGTCAGTAAAGACACACACTATTGCCAGTGCTCTGCCGTAACTGGTTTCAACCTGGTTTAACAGTGTGCATAACTGTGTGTGTCTGTCTGTCATATAATTGATATGTGTAAGTCTGCTAAATTAATCTGTCTGTCCACAGGACTACCACTGGCAGTGGCGCTCGTTCCTGACCAGTGGCTTCACGGCCATCTACTTTCTGGTGTACGCCGTCCACTACTTCTTCTCCAAGCTGCAGATCAGCGGCCTGGCCAGCACCATCCTCTACTTTGGCTACACCATGATCATGGCCCTCATCTTCTTTCTATTCACAGGCACGTCTGACTACTCTTTGCCGTGTGTGTGTGTGTGTGTGTGTTTGTGTGTTGCGCACGTGTATTAGTAAGTGAGTAGTTGTGTGTGTGTAGTTGGAAATGGTGATTTAAGCATGTATGAATGAATTGGTAGTATTAAAGAGCCTACACAATGTTTGAGTGAGAGAACAAGATTTGGAGAGGCTCACTCACATTTGTGTGTGTGTGTGTGGGTGTGTGGTTTTGAGTGGCTAGAGTGGGAGCAGACCACAGTGGTGTGTGTGTGTGTGTCCAGGCTGGCTCATTAATGCAGGGTAATGGAGTGAAGCAAACAGGTTTTGGTCAGGAGGGGGGCTGGGTGGGGAGCTGCTCCAGAAGACCATTAAAGCCATTTTCAGAGTTTCAAACTGAAGCTTTATTCAGACTCTGTCTATCACACACATAGTCACTCATCTGCCAACACAAACATTTACACACACAATCATTTACTAACCTACACACTCTCACTTGTTGATTAGGGCTGTCAATCTTCTTCCATAACCCAATTCGAATTTCATTCATTATTATTTTTTAATAATCAAATTATATTTGAATATTTAATGCTCAAATTTTGCCTATTATTATTATTTACGATGCATCTGATGTGCACTCAGGCTGCTCGCTGCTACATATTCTGTGGATTACGACATCGTTAGGCTAATTGTTATTTTTCCGTTTTCTGATGGAAATCCAAAAAACGTTCCACACAGGAGTGGTGATCTCCGTGGGTGCATCGCTTCTGCCATATTTAGATTGCGCATTAGACGTGACAAAAACATTTAGTTTTCACATATTCGCTAAAGTTAGCCAACACATAAAAAAACTCCCCAAAACACCACATTCGAATAGTAATTTCCAAATTTGAATAGTATTGATTTTTTAAATATTCAATTTATATTCGACTTTAGAAATTCGTTCCAACAGCCCTATTGTTGATACAGACAGACACACATACTCACACACACACACACGCTGAGGAGTGAGTGCACAGTTCCTGGTGAGGTGTGTGTGTGTGTGTGTGTGTGTGTGTGTGTGTGTGTGTGTGTGTGTGTGTGTGTGTGTGTGTGTGTGTGTGTGTGTGTGTGTGTGTGTGTGTGTGTGTGTGTGTGTGTGTGTGTGTGTGTGTGTGTGTGTGTGTGTGTGTGTGTGTGTGTGTGTGTGTGTGTGTGTGTGTGTGACGTCCCCTCTGTAAGCGGTGCTGACAGCTCCAGCCAGCATGTTTGTTTTCACATCAGTGGAGTGATTCTCTCTGAGCAGCATGGGGAACTGCACTACCAGAAACTTCTTGAACTTTGACCCCGTCATGCACATGTTCTAGTGTGCACTGAGATGCAGCACTCTCCGTTCCAGAAGGTGCTTTAGTGCCGGAACAGAATTGATCGATTGAGGATGCAAAACTTTTGAAAAACTACCGTATTTTCCGGACTATAAGTCACACTTTTTTCTCATAGTTTGGCTGGTCCTGCGACTCAGGTGCAACATATATTTATATATATGTTTTTTTTCCTCTTCATGACACATTTTTGACTGGTGCGACTTATACTCCTGTGCGACTTATAGTCCGGAAAATACGGTATATGACAATGTTCACCTCAAATATGCGTATTTCTGTTTACCTGGCTTAATGTAGACACAGCCTTAGTGTCTGCTAAAACAATTGGGCTATTAATATTTGACAAAGGAGCAATGGCAACAGTAAACTCTAGAGTTGGCACGTACTGTCTGGTTGTACTGTAGTTGGACTAATGCTTTAGAGATCTTAAAGACATGATGTTATATGAAATGACAACACATCTTTCAAACATGTTATGTATGTTAAACTAACGGTTTTCTCATGTGTTTGTTCTGGTATAGGAACGATTGGATTCTTTGCGTGCTTTTGGTTCGTCACTAAGATCTACAGTGTGGTGAAGGTGGACTGAGCGTCATGGACATTAGGATGAGACTCTTGTTTCTTTTCTGCCCTCTTTGTCACACTGGTCACTACGTCTGGACAGAGAGAGAAAAAAAAAGAGAAGGATCTGCGCACTGTTTAAAGACTGTCCCTTCGCTTTGCAACCCTGACTCCATTAGACCGACATCAACCAACACAGTTTTAGGACATGTATGAGTGTGTGTGTGTGTGTGTGTGTGTGTGTGTGTGTGTGTGTGTGTGTGTGTGTGTGTGTGTGTGTGTGTGTGTGTGTGTGTGTGTGTGTGTGTGTGTGTGTGTGTGTGTGTGTGTGTGTGTGTGTGTGTGTGTGTGTGTGTGTGTGTGTGTGTGTGTGTGTGTGTGTGTGTGTGTGTGTGTGTGTGTGTGTGTGAAGGTACATACCTGAACTTGTAGAATGCATCTGAGCATCACTAGTTCTGCAGATCATCAATAGATTCACATTTTCTCAGTATGAACACCCACACACTTGCAACCACACAGACCTACACAAACACAAGGCAATATACTATATTAATGAGCCCTTTTGCGCTACATGGCAGTGGGCAGCAGAAGGAGATTGTAAACTGAAATGGTAACATTTGTACATACTACTTACATTTTGCTAACATTTAAAAACTGAAATTACATGCATCTAGCATCAATGTAGGTAGCTGAGGTATGTCACTTAGGTAAACCAACATAAGAGGCATCAGAATCTTGATTGTAAATAACTTTTCTTATGCTGAGAAAAACTGGGATGAAGTCTACCTGGTACTGTTCGAGGAAAAGAAATGATGGAGGTGGGGGGTAAAAGGTTAATGTGATCCATTCTTTTGGAGAGCTTGACTCGAGTTGTTATTAGTGTGTATGCTTTGTCTTTTCATCCTTATCTTTTGCGATTTTATTCTGTTATGCCCTTCATTCGCTGTGTAAAGAAAAGAAATGCTCGAGTGTTTATTAATCGACTGAGCCACTTGTGTTTATTTAACTACCTTTTTTATATTTGTTTCCATTTTTCTTTTTTGTCGCCTCAACACTCTTCTGTGCCTCATTCAAACAGTTCTGCAGTCCCGGTGTTTGTTTATGTTAGACATTCATACTGAAACCTTCTCAAGTCAGGAAGGGTCAGGTGTTAAGAAAGCCTCCAAGAGAGTGATGACAACAGAAGATGTTTTTTTTTCTGTTGTTGACTGTATGGTATACATACACACATACATAAATTATGATGGCCTCATTTCTGTCATCTTCTAGCTTGATTTTCTTTTCCTCATCACTGGTTTTGAAAAATACCATGGGATTGCAAATAAACAAAATACCTTTGAAATCAGTAGGAAAATAAAACCAAATGTTCTGTCCAAAATAGTTTCCTTTTTTGTTTATGGCCTGTGAAGTAGGACAGAAATTAGGTGAAGAATGAGAATGATATCCTAAATGCTAGCAGTCCACAATGAACTCCTTGGGTAAAGCTCAGCGGTGAGATTGGCTCAGATTAATTGATGTCTGTAGAACTTCTACAAATTTTGAATGTTCACTTGCAGTTATCAGTGATGACCAGAAGAAGGCGCACCAACGGTCTCTAAGACAGCCATATAGATCTGTATGTACTGCTCTGCTATAAGAGGGAAAAACTAACTGCAGCCAAAGTAACCAGAGAAAGGCTGAAGCAAGAAACCGTTATTTTAGTCTCTGTCCAGACACAGAGTAATGTTAACTTCATGGTTTTAGACGTAATAGGTGCTAATATTAAGCCACAAAGCATCCCTGTGATAAACTTAAGGAATCAGGTTAAATCTATGCCCAGATGGTGGTTTGTAACTCATCATGAGTCATAGATGCCACTTGTCTTTTATCTGAAGATGAATAATTCCCTGATTGTTCGCTCTTAGCCTACTGGCAGTCTCATTTACCTATTGCTTTATGTCTGATGCTACCATTTGCTAATACTCTTGGACCTGCGTCACGTCTTTGTGCGCCTCTTCATTTGCTTTAGATGACGAGAGAATGTATTCTCTCCTGGCTCACCCACCACCACACCCCTCAGCCCTGCTACCAGCGTTCCTCCAGACAGGGTTAGTTTGGTGGGAGGACAGCTCAGATGGGTGGGTGGACAGTCCCTTTCTTCCACATTCATCCAGAGTGAGTGATCGCCCCCTCTCTCTCTCCCCTGACTGACTCAGCAGGGCTTTTATAAGGCCACTCATTCACTTGCCCCTTACGCTTCTCGAGGGGGAAAACTCGCTTGTTTTGTTCCCTTCGGTGACTCAGAAGATCTCTTGTGTGTTAGGGGCTGAAACTGTGGTTGTTGCGTCTTCAATCTGAAATACCTGTGGAGAATAATACGGAGGGTTCTGTTGGTGCAAGGAGATGACACTGTAAAGCAGGCACAGTCATCCAACCGACTGATTTGTTGGGAGTCTGAATGGCTTACCTCACCCTTTGAGACTTGTTAATGAAGGAAAAGAAGCTGCTTGTGTTCTTGGGAAAGGGTTTGTAGGCTCATTTGGCGAGTCAGGTGTGGTCATTGCTGAATCGGGCTCACTGGTATTCTGTCACCTGTTCCGGTCCTTCTTCAAGTAATGCTTACATATTCACCATGTACTATATCACGGCTCCTATGGGTTTGCATTAGTCCCCATGGCATAGACATAATTGTTTTTCCCAAAACCTTTTATACATTTTTTGATGAATTTGTGTTTTGTGTTTCAACCCTGATTTATTTAAATTGCTCCGTGCTTAATATTTGCACTACTGTCCTCAAATGAGTATTCCGATAGCATTTTGACATTAAGAAGAAAAAGACTGGAAGTATGACCTCTTCCGTAGCTCCTAGAGGACAGCTGCCTGCTTCTTTAGTCCAGTCTTGACCTCTTCTGAAGGCCCATGTTATCACATGGCTTACCAAAGCAGGCTTTGACATCATAGAAAATCTTCATGGTTAGTGTTGAAGTGTTTGACTGCCCTGAAAGCAACGGTGTTGGTGAAGTCTATGATTGCACTGATAGACTGGAGGGTAGGAGAGAGAATAGTAAGGAAGATTGAAAGACCTTTGTAGTTTTATGTGATACCCATGACACTCTCATCACAGCATATAACACTGTTCTCAGATCAGGCCTTTAGCCTCCTGTCCATGCATTGGTCACGCTCCGGCTCATTTACTACCTTTTCTTCCCCAGAGTCTGTTCGTCTGCCCCCTCAGGAGTCTGTGGGTGTTTGTATGAGTGTGTGTGTGCGTGCGTGTGTGTTTGTGTGTGTGTGTGTGTGTGTGTGTGTCACTGTGAAAACACACAGCCCGTGTCCAGTCTTTCAGATCTGCCGGATTACCGTGGTAAATGCTATTGTCAGTCACTCCCTCTTTTTTCTCCTCTTTTCCTCCTCCTCCCTCCTTCTTATACCTCCATCCATCCCCCCCCTCTCTCTCATCCCCAACCACGATGCCTTATGGGCTCTTTTGTCCCCCTCGTCATTCTCCAGACGGACGCCCCCACCACCCCCCCGTACCCCTTTCACCTGGATGGGGAACAGTTGTTCGCCCCCATCCCCGTTCCCTGCGGGCCCAGTGTCCTGTCAGATTCCGACCGGCGGGGTGCCCCATTGTCCCCTTTCAGCGGGGTCACAATGGCCGCCGCGAATGCCAGCGTGTCCATAGCCGGGTTTGGACAATGGCCGGGGAGTGTGTAACGGATCGCGCAGGCTGCTTATTTGGCTTTCGGGGAGTCAATAAAAACGCTGGGAGTTTTTCTTTTTTTCTGTTTTTGAAAAGGTGACCTCTTGCGCCTCCCCAAAACCACCCCCCGCCCCTCCCTTACACTTGTTTCTCCTCCTTCCTTTTGTCACTGTTTACTCCTTCTCACTCAATCACAGATGCAGTTTGGTTACCGATTGACCAGGAGTCTTGAGACTGTCACATCTGTGTGTGTCTGTGTGTCTGTGTTTCTGTGTGTGTTTGTGTGGATTTTCTGCTCCTGGCTGGTCTATATTGACTTATGATACTCCTCTCTGTTGTTCTCCATGGCAACAGAGGGACATAGGGAAGAATAAATCATTATGCAAATGCAAATATATAATCATCAGATTGGGAAACTTATTTTGTTATCATTTCTGATTTGAGCATCAAATTAAACATTGTGTAACTCAAATAATATTACACATTGTAGACTTCTACTTTAGACATATGCAGGGGCCAGAACTGGAGTCATGCATTCTTGCCCTTCTGCAGCACAGCCTGGGGAGCTCTGGAGTCTTGCTGGGGCCCTTTTGTGTTTCACAAAGGATTTTTTTCCTCACAAAATGACATTATCCATGGAGGCGGGGTAATTAACTGACAGTGAATTCTCTCCATTCATCCATTTTCACCTGGCTTGCATGAAGACACCGCTGTTTTGTGCTGGAGGTAGGGAGATGTGATTATACTTGGATTTTAATAATGAATTTGGCACAAAACTGGGCAGTGAACAGTGGCAAAGACATTTTGTAAACAGAACTGACCCAGGCCATATGGACGCAGATGCAGAGGAGACCTTGAAGTGTTTGGCTCTCTAACTGTGTAAACAGTGTGAAGTGTTTGAGTGTTTGCTCTGTGCTTTAAGTTTTTAAATTGAGTGTGAGTCAGTCATACAGGAGACTAGTGGAGAAACTCATTTGAATGGGATTAAAGTAAATCGTGGAGAGTGCCTTAATCTTATTGTGTGGATTAAAGAGGTATAATCTGATATAACGATGGTCCAGGGTTGGTTTCTAAAACCTGTCATACAGTCTGGTGAGTGTTGTTTGTGATGTAAAAGGACTTGCAGCTGAACAGCTTATCAACAACTTCTCAATAAAGAAGTAAAAGAGGGTAGTATGCTTAGCCATCCTCTTATTAGATTACAAAACAACCATTACGGTGGAAGTTAACTCTGTAGTTGAACAGCATCTCACAGTGTGCAGCAAAATGCTATTAATTTAAGAACGTTCATTGTTGTTTTTTATAGGTTGACAATATTAGTCGTTTTGGTGTTTAAATCTGTAAATCTGTATGCTATGCTAATCCAAACTAGTCATAATTAATTAACTAGGGCAAGAGAACAGAAGTATGTGTAAAACAAAAAGATGATCTAATACATTTAAATTCATTTTAAATAAATTCCAAATGTGCCAGTTAGTAGTCTTCCACCTGCAGTGGGTTTTTCCTCCCATACAAATAACTATAGGATGCCAGCTGTTGGCTTCAGTGTTTGAGTGAAGCAATTCTTCAGCTCTGACTCATGCTGTGGGAAGGTCATACTCCGCTAGCTATTCATGTGGATCTCATCTTCTTTCAACGTGATCTTTAGTTCATGACTTTTAATGTACAATGCCACAAGAAGAACAGACTGAAGGGTTTAAAGAAAAGGAAATTAGCAACACCAAAACCAAGTCAATATAATAATTTTATTACCTAACAACTTGTTTTTTGGATTTCTCATTCCATCTGAATAATGACCATCTGAATGCTCTACTGAGTCTTCCTCTTCTCAATATCACTTGGTTTACTACTATTTAAACGATTGTTTAAATACCTTTTACAGAATTCGGTTTGTTTTGTCAAATGGAATACACAAATAAAACACGACCCTTAGAGATAAACAAACTCACATCTCTTTGAAAGTGAAAATCACAATTCGTTTCCAAAATGGCATTCTTGTTACAAAATGATACACACACACACATTACTCTTTCAAATCAGCAACAATACACGGATGCACTTTAAAAAAAAGTTATATATATATATATATATATATATATATCTTTCTTTCTTTATATAGATATATATATATGCCCAGGACCAGGACATGAATACCATAAGTAAGAGGAGGAAAATGTCAAGGACCAGGAGATTCCATGACGCCCAGCACAACATTGCCTGTGATGTGGATGAAATATCACACTCAGATCTAGAACACCTAAAATCTAGCTTATTGATTTCTAGCTAAAAGGAATATTTTTGTCATTTGTATTTAAATAATTATCACATTGATACCTGCATGTTTATGGTACTACATGTTTGACAAAACTGCTATTCCCTGAAGTTTGCAAGAATTATGTTTTTGCATTTATAGACATTTAAAATGCTTTGCTGGTTTGATCTAAGCAATTTTATTCCTAGCTGACTTGGAAATGATCCGTGTCCGTGTCAACCGTGGACTGACCCCATCTCAAAGTCTCCATATACCTCTTCCATTGTTTGCAGAAGAGGCAGGCAGGCACTGTATGTGTGCTGTATAATAGAGGCCTAGGATGGTCATGGAGAACTCCTTACCGACTAATGGCAATACAAAAGGTGCTACTTCTCCCATGCAGCCCACATTTACAATGGCTCTTTCCCCCCTCCTCTTCTCTTCTTCTTCCTCTTCCTCTCATTCTCACTCTATCCATGTTTGAGAGTTTCATACAAAAGTACTGGGCTTACCTGAGATTCTAGTGCTAATGTTCAGAATGGTGCTAAATGACAGGACATTTTGTATTCATGGATGTGTTTGGAGTTTGAAATAAATATGTGTTCTGTAATTAAATCTCATTGCAACTTTACTTCCACCATTCTATTTTAATTTACTAATCTATATTTTATGTCATCATCCTCATCTCTTAGTCATCTCTTTTGTTTTGTACACAATGGTGTATCGGCATTCGAACACTTTTTTGTGACATATTAAACAACAGCTGATCTTCATCCTGCCGCTACAGTTAGCTGATTGTTATCATCAGTCCCTGTGTTAGTCAGTGCTTAATTCTCATTCTCAGTGTCTTTTTAATGGAGATGCTCCATTACATGAGCCAGCGTTAGCACAGCAGTGTCTGCCTGCAGGCCATGTAGTGCCTCTGGGCCTGAGGGGACTGGAGCCCGTTACTGAGGCTGCAGCTCCCTTTGTGGGAACACAAAAACAAAAGACTAAAAGAGAGGAAGACAAGCAGTGTGAAAAAGAAAGAAAGAAAGAAAGAAAGAAAGAAAGAAAGAGGGGAGAAAAGGACAAAGACAAGAGAAAGAGAGAGGTCACTTCATTTGTGGTTTTAACAGACTTTCACCTCTTTGGAATTCAATACCCATTGTATTCTTTAATGTCACAGAGTAGGTCTCGCTTAACTGATTCGCTAATGATGAATCCTGTTTAGAGTGAAATGTTTGACAATATAGACACCAGTGACAGTCACTCTCCATAACAGACAGTGTCTGTTATCAGTTCCACTAACCCTCAGCTTTGAAGTATGTATAATATTTGAGGAATCCCATTTTTCACTCTGTATAGCAGCAAAGCAACCTAGTCATAAAGGCCAAACAGCAGGACTCCACATGACGTGTGTGTGTGTGTGTGTGTGTGTGTGTGTGTGTGTGTGTGTGTGTGTGTGTGTGTGTGTGTGTGTGTGTGTGTGTGTGTGTGTGTGTGTGTGTGTGTGTGTGTGTGTGTGTGTGTGTGTGTATGTAGTGATAAAGAAGGGATGGGAATAAAGAAGTTTCCAAGGAAGGGGGACAGGGGGTTCAGGGGTCATGCAACAAAGCCTGGTGATGTGGAGGTCGAGCCCTGAGATGGACGGCACATTGGCCCCCGGGTGCTGGTCTGGGTGACCATCAAAACCTGCGTCTCGCAGGCGTCTGTGGACAACAGGTGATCATGCCAGGCCACAATGGGGTCTCCTCAGCCTTTACTTTGCCATTATCCCCAAATAGCAGGGTCCTGACACACATTAACGCGCACAGCTCGGGAGCTAAGGGGAGAGCTCAGATGGGGCTGATTACCAGCGGTTATAAATCTCCTAACACTCTTTAAACGCTCCTCTTGACCCACATATCACTGTGGCAAATGGTAGCTGCCTGTTTGTTTGTCACATTTGGAAAATGAGGATACCTGAGGAATGTAGTTACTATGAAAATGTAATTTGTTTAATAGTGGGAATTGAATTAAACCTGCTATTAATATTATTAAAATTACTGTGACACACCTCATATGGTTACACTGTCACTCTTCTATGTGGGTTGAGTTGGTAGCTACAAGAGATACAAACTTCACAAAGGTGAGAGGGGGCATTACCAGAATTGTGTGTGTGTGTGTGTGTGTGTGTGTGCGTGCACACTTGTATGTGTTTGTCCGCATCACAGATGGGGCTGAATGTGTGGGTGTATGAAAGTGTTGACAAGCGTGTGTGTGTGTGTGTGTGCGAGAGTGTGTTCTAGGGGGGTCTATGTTTCCTTTGCCCCAATATTAGCATGGATCAAAGCCTCTGCACAAACAGGAAGGCTCATAATCAAGCTCTTATTGTTTGGAGGCTTTTTATGGCTGGAATAATAAGACATGAAGGCCTTATGGGCTCCTCAGAAGGGTGTGTGTGTGTGTGTGTGAGTGTGCATGCACACACACTTTACCTCTACCTCCGGTCTGCTCAGTGCTGTTTTATGGGTAATATATGGAACCTATTAACAGGAGCTCCTTCATTTGCCAGAGATGGAGGTGCTCTCTTTTCTCACTCTATTTTCTATGTTGCTGAGATGGTGATGGTAGTAGCTGCTTAGCTAACCTCTAACACCACCTCAGAGCTCGACACCATCCAAACAGCACACACACACACATACACACACACCATCCCATCCTGAGAGTCAAGGCACGGAAAAGTGAGAGCATCTTGGCCCATTTGATACATCATTCCAGATTTTTTCCTGCACTGTAGCTGCAGTGTGCGAGAGCCGATCCTCGGTGGAGGATTGTGGGATTAATGAACCCCTCCTGGGCTCAAAGTCATAAATTCCTCTTCCACTCCCTCTCCTTTTCTCCCACACTCATTCTCTCCCCCTCTTTTGCCTTACCCTTTATTCCCTCCCTCTTTATCGTCACATTAGAGAAGGAGAAGGATTGAGTGAAAGATAGATAGAGAGAGAGAGAGAGAGGGAGAGAGAGTCATGGCTGAACTGTCACTAAAAGATGGCTCTGCTTGTTGTGGCTTTTGTCTTGTTTCCCTCCTCCATTCTTTCCTGTTCTTCTCTTTCTTTTGTCTGGAGCCATCTCTCTCTTCCTGGACCGATGCAGCTTATTGGTGTATAACGAGACGCAACACTGACATTCTCACCAGCAGCCTCTGGCCGTGCTCTCGCACTGGACACTTGTAAGTGTGTCCCACAGTAGTGTTAACATTCACTTGCTCTGAATGGATGCCCCATGCAGGGTTGGTAGGGACTTTACTCAAATATGCATCAAGTGAACAAAACCGTTTTCTTTTAAGTCTCCATATTTAGGACATGCCTGGGGCCCTTTTCTGCTCTCTCACAATCAGAATGGCGCCCCTCTAGAAATGAAATGACGATCCTTCATTTTAATCCTGTAATCACTGAAGAAATACAGCACTGGGAAAAAGTGAAAAAAGGCAGTATTAAAGTACTATCAGACTCAAACTGCAAAGGTTAATCAACAGTTTATGTGCAATTACTTGTTGGTATGATTTGTCATTTCTGGCCCAGAGTGCAGAACACATAGTCTGGCAGGGTACATTTGGATGTTGGCTTCCAGGCTACAGAATACCGTACATGCATATGACAGAGAAACTGTCTGCATCTTCATGCATACAGTTATGAAATAACTCAGAAAGGTTTTCGACCAGAAAACCCCCTTTCAATGCTTTATCTACCCACCACTACCCCCCATTAACACACACACACACACACACACACACGCACACACACACACACACACACACACACACACACACACACACACACACACATTTTCCCTCCACCGACCCCCCCACTGTGAAATGATCTCTTCAGCTATCCGGAAACATTTCATCCCTCCCTCCCCCCTCCCTCTCCAGCTGAGAGCTTTAATTGAAGCTGGTTTACTTCTCCAACCCCCCAACCCCACTCTTTATTTTCACAGCCTGTTCTCCATGAGCAGGTATTTCCATCTCATGAATGCAGCATTTCCATGCTATTGATAGGGCCATTTGGTAAATATACATGTTATTCATAGTTCTGTTGCAACACTTTTACCTCTAATTATATGATGTGCCATTATTATTTTGCCCCAGGATAGGGGCAATTTGGTATTGGGCTTTTGGTTGTAATTTTGACTGTAAAACAAGAAGAGTTTTCCTCCTGCTTTTGTGCAAACTTTGACCCGTTCCTACTCAAACAGATGGACCCAGGGAGCAATCATCTTCAAACATACCAGCCACTCACTAACCTCTCTCTCTCTCTCTCTTGAAACATACACACAAACATACACACACACACGCACACATGCACACAGGCACACACACATGCACACACACACACAGGTACACACAGGCACACACACACAGGTACACACAGGCACACGCACACATGCACACACACTCTCTCCCTCACACACACACACACACACACACACACAGGGATGCAGCCCAGGTAAGGTTTAACAGCTGTTGTCGTTTTTATGTTTCTGTTGTGTGGATATGAATCAAGTCGTGTTTCAAGTATACACTAATAAAATGCATGTGCCACTAAGACTGGAATCATAAGAATCTTTTCCATGCAGAGAAATGCTCACCAAAGGGAGGATTCTCTAAACTGAAGAAGGTTCTTAGCACCACAGGAGTGCTACACAGACTTTTTTACAGTAATAGCCCTCATGCAGGATCTGACTCCTGAATGAATCAAGCCGGTCGCTGATTCAAACCTGATAGATCAGGGAAAGATGGTGTCCAGTGTGAATTGCTGGCCTATCTGGGAGGCCGATAACACCGATGGGCTGTGTTGGTATGGGCCATGCATGTGAAAAGAGCAGAAGGGATAGGCTGGACTCTTTCCCAAAGATGTGGCTGTTCCAAATGCTAGCTGTTTAACACATTATTTCATTTTTCTGTTGCATGTTACCTGTTCCCAGGTATGCATGCGCAGGCTATGAGAGACCAAAGCTCTTCTCTTTTTTGGTTACCATAGCAGTGTCTTCCCAACAGGAGAGATAAATCTGGTGGCTTAGTGGACCAGTGGGGAAATTCCACTATAACAATGGGGCTGTCTTAATACATGTTAAAGCTATGATAAATTATTTATAGACAAAACTAATAGTAATTGAATATAGGGTATACAGTATGAACTTCTTGGCCCACAGTCGGTTTTTAAAATATTTCTCTTCTATATTATCTTATTCGTTCACAATAACGTGCCTCTGAACTCTCTTATACACGTTTTCCTTGAACTTTACTCTCCTTTGAAAAGCTTAAGATGTATCCCTGGAGCATGCACGTTTGTGTGCTTCCACATTATAACTGTAGATAACCTATAACAGGGAATTTCTGTTTCTGTTGTTCAGGTCGAATTGTGCTAAGAGAAGTGTTGGTCTTCAAAGTGTTAGGTTGAACGTTTGAGTAGGCTATTGCTTCAAAATATCAACGATGATTATAAATAACCATAGCAGTCTGACAATAGCCTATGTGGAATTCAGGGATTTTGTCAACATTCAATTTTGATAAATAGATTAACGATTGTTTCCTAGAAAATACAAGGGGAAACTCAAATAAAATAAAAGGAAAGATAGGCCTTGCCTGAAATGAAGGGAGAATATAAACATCGAGGCTTGCATAGTTAGGGCATGGACATACATAATTTAACGACTATCTTTATATTATTGTGGTGACAAAAGGGGGCTAGAACATTTAGCACCTCTGACATTCTAACTCTAAATGTAAAACTAACAAAAAAGCCCTAATTTCCACTGACACGCAACTTCAGAAGCATTCACTCCTTAATTAATTTTGAGGCAAGGTGACTTGACCTTTTAGGAATATGGGGCTAGTCTCAAAAGTTTCATCTAGGCTATATATTTTCTTAATAGCATATCGGTGTTTTTTAGATGAAGGATATAGCTGTAGATTTGTGACTTCAGGAAATGTGAATGGAAAAAGATTTAGCAAAAAAAAAAAACGTTTTGCATAATGAAACGGTCACATATGGTTACAAATGCCACACTTGTTCATGTCCTATGCTTGTTTAGTCGAACATTTATCATGCTCAAGGTGAAGAATAAGTCAACAGGCATTTCCCCCCTAACTCAGGTGGAGAATTAGTAGGTTACAGTAAGCTAGTACATTGTTAAAAGACATTCGCTCTCCCTCTGATGTCATTCAAGCCACGGAACTGCAAACAGCTGGTTTAAGAGCGATATGTGCCGTGATTTTTGTTGTTTTGTGCTCAGTAAATTTTGGTTGGGAAAATATCCATTTGTGAGAATTTAATTCAGATGTAGGCTGTAGGTTTCCTTGGAACAACTGTTTTTAAATGGACAACCAACCTGTGTTTTTTTCTTCAGAATCAGTTATGAGGACTTGTTATTATGGGACAGTTATGAGGCTACCCAATGATGAACATTTGTTAGGCAAGTTAGACTAGCGCCCGTTAGCCCGTTACTGTGCGTCATTGTGTTTCACAAAAAATATCCTACTCGGAAAATCAACCCTTGTCGATTGACCATTGTTAACAGCAAATCAGAGGTGTGAACAAAATAGGAAACACACCTGAAATGTGTCAATGTATACATAATAAGACTAAAATGTTGCATACATTTGTTGCCGGCTGCATGTAGGCTAAGCCTTATGTTTTACATTTTTGCAGTCTGTAAATATACAATTAATTAGATTGTAGAAATAAATTAATAAACATGCTAAATATAGGGGAAAGATGAGGTATAACATAACAAAACCAGACATTTTCAAACAAGGTTTAATCGACAAGATTAAATCATCGAAAGCCTGTACCATCGATGTCGCTGAAGTGCAATATTCTCCCATAAAGCGTCCTCAGCAACAAGTAGAAAAGTATGCCAAAGTTATGTTTGTGTGCCCGTGGTTAGGCCTTGGACCTCCTAGTTAGGTAGAACAACGTATTTCGATCCATATGTGAAGGGAAAGGAAAACACAAGTTTTTATCAATGTTTTTTTCGTTGCCCCTTTGCCATTTTATATTCATTTGTAAAATGGGCCTATGACGCATAGGTAGTACTACTAGTAGGCCTACTACTGCCTACTTTATTCAAATTTGAGCACTGACAAGAAGTTGTTATATTTTCGTAGAAACGGCATCTACTTTAAATTGTGTAAGTTGTCTGCTTGTGTCCAATACATATATTGCAGATTTGCAAAATGGTCGGTCCTTTAGCCGAGAGCTATACTATTTGTGATTTTTTTTCCCGCAACAGCCACTTAGGCCTATATAAACCGACAATTTCCTATTTTCATTATGGGAAGGTATTGGAAGATTTATTGGCTACGTTTTAATTAAATTAATCTTGATAAAACAACAATACTATTTTGTGTACCAGAAAAGGGCAGTCAGACTGATTGCCAGCTCGCCAATTAACGAATTTAGACAAACAGAAAAATGCGCGTTTTGGTTTGCTTGAAATACAACAAGAGTTCAGAGTTAAAGACAATATTCCCTCCCTGTAAAATGTATCCCTTGAGTGGCCTGCATGGGACATTCAAAAGCCATTAGAAGCGCTCGTGTGACTGGACCAATAGGGTGAATTGGTGAGATGCTGTAGCCAATGAAATTGCCGTGTGTAAATCGTGGGACAGCGATTGTAAAGTGGGTGTGAAGCACCCACACATAAACGTAGATGGAGACCCCATTGATTGTTACTTTGAGTTGAACAACTGAGGTTAGTGGACTATCACCGGTGAAATTCATTGGAATCCAAAGACTCAACATTTATTCATACAAAACTAAGTTTTTCCCAAGGTATGGAGCAACTCTAAGTTTTTTACAGACAAAGTTTCGAATATGTTTTCAAGGAGTCTGTTTTAAATTCCAAAAGCTTTGCTTTAGGCCGTTTTCGACATCGTATAGTGTTTCTGCTGTGCGCAACTGAAGTCCCTTTTACGCGCCGTGGGATCGTAGAGTATTCGCAGTGATGTTACTGGATGCAGGCCACCAACTATCTAGTTTAGGTGTTGGTACATTCGCCAGGCATCACGAAAGCCAAGAAAGAGACTTAAGCTTCATGGAGTCTGCACACATGGGTGCGTTCAAGCTGAGCCACGATCTTTCGCCGAGCCAGAGTGCGGCATTCGCCTCCCAGGCGCCAGGATACTCCGCTGCTGCGCTCGCTCACGCAGCTTCTTACGCCAATTCGTCGTTCAGTTCCAGGGATTTCATCCTGCGAAGCCGAGGGTTTGGAGATACCAGCCAGAACAGCGGTCAGCAGCACCCCATCTTCAACCCAACGGCGAACTCGATCCATCACTCTCACGCAGAGAATCAGGGACATCTACTATTCCCAGGGATACACGACCAACACGGAGCGCACCACAGCTCTCCAAACATGCTGAACGGTCGACTTGGGTTGGGGGAAGTGTTCAGCAGGGCTGACCAGTACCACCAGGTGTCCAATCCCCGGGCCGATCACTACAACCAGTACGGGTCAATGGGACTGAACATGAGCATGAACATGGCGCCGCACCATCACCCGGGCGCGTTTTTCCGTTACATGCGTCAGGGCATTAAACAAGAGCTCGTCTGCAAATGGATCGACCCGGACAAACACACAGACCGCAAGAAAGGTTGTTGCCAAACGTTCAGCACCATGCACGAGCTGGTTACGCACGTCAGCGTAGAACACGTTGGCGGCCCAGAGCAGTGTAACCACGTGTGTTTCTGGGATGACTGTCCACGGGAGAGCAAGCCATTCAAAGCCAAATACAAATTGGTGAACCACATTCGCGTGCACACGGGGGAGAAGCCTTTCCCTTGTCCATTCCCGGGCTGTGGCAAAGTGTTTGCACGATCAGAAAACCTGAAGATCCACAAACGCACACATACAGGTACTTTTTTCTATTTGTGTAGGCTAGTTCATTCTTTTTGTGTCTTGTATTTCTATATAAGTATGACATAGCTGAATGTTTCCGGTTTTCTGTCATAAGAGTGGCTAAATGGTTATTAGGCCTAATCTATAACATATTAATTTGCCCATCTGATCCACCTTGCTGGAAAAAAAATTGCATGACAAATTAGAGTATAACTAGTATGAGTTCTAATTATCCCCTTTGCAATTCCAGGAGAGAAGCCGTTCATGTGTGAATTTGACGGTTGTGATCGCCGCTTTGCCAACAGCAGTGACCGCAAGAAGCACATGCACGTTCACACATCTGACAAGCCATATCTGTGCAAACTGTGCGACAAATCATACACTCACCCCAGCTCCCTCAGGAAACACATGAAGGTGAATATGTGGTTGATATTTAAAAAATAACCTACGCGAGGGAAATGCGCCTCTGTACTATACTGTATAACACGGTGGATGTATGACGCTCTGATTTCTGACTATGCTCAACGATTTAATCTCATCCTCAGGTCCATGAGTCCTCGTCCTCAGCACCAATTGCATCCCCAACCGAGAGCTCCGGTTACGACTCATCCACACCCTCAAGTTTGGTGTCCCCGTCCTCGCATGGCAACATGTCGCCTGATTCTGTTATCCTCAGTGGTCAAAGCAACTTTAGCGAGTGGTACGTCCCACTCTGAGCCTGTTCTTTCCACATTGGCAACACTGAGATGGACCCAATTTCTCTTTTTTTTATACAGAGAAATGTATGCTGGTTATGGACCAAATATAAGATGGATGCCTCTGTTAGTGGCTTGTCTTTAACACTGAGACTTTTCTGAGTCATCAGCTTTGCTGTACAGTGGATCTTAGGTGGATATCTCTGTGTCTCTGTCTCAAGTCTGTTCATAACTGTTGTCATGCATATTTGATTGTGTGACCAGACCAAAGTTAAAGAGTTTTATCTCATGAATGTATATTTTTGAATGCTAATGGTAATGGCCTGCAGATATAATGCCATGATACTGCAGAACTGTAAGAATAAATCATGTCCCTATTTGTTTTGTAATTTAATATGATACAGATTAAACATATTTATAAAATGAATCTTTTTATGTTGTTTTTTCTTTCCAGCTTTATGTCTTGATGATAATTAATAAGATAGCCTAATGGGCTAGGCCACTTTGCAAACTGTGTTGCAATGAACTGTTGCACTTTATAAGAAGTTTAAATTACACTGTTTCTTTCTTTCTTTCTATTTGGAAAGAATACCTACGTGACTTTAAACTATTAAAAGGTGAAGGAAAAAGTCAGGCATCATTATATTTACCTGAAGGCTAATGAATAGGCCTAATTTTAGATAACTGGTGAATTGCTCCTAAACTGGCAGCATGGGGCGTTCAGAAGGTACAGATTTTTTCTTTGCCTTAAAATGTCCAAACCAAAATGTCAAGAAAGAAAACTAATAGATTGCAAACACCAAAAGGATCTTACTGTAATGAAAATAGCCATATGCAATTTATAGAATATACTCCCCCCCCCCCCCCCAGTGGCCCCTCAAAATGTCTGTGCACATCCTGACAAGGGCCATTATTGGAGCAACTTTGGGTTAAGTGCACAACGGTGGAAGCTGGGAATTGAACCCACAACAAACAAAAAATTTAATGGTGAACGCCTGTAAACCTTGGCTACTTTACTCATCAATCTCATATTGCTAGCATGAGATAAGCCTTTTAAGGAATCATGTTTAAAAAAGCTAAAAAGTAGGCTAGGCTACATCAACCTGCAAGCCTAGAACTGAAATGGAAAACTCAGACTATGCACTTTTAGGGTAAGATGGGGTTATATTGGATAGGTAAGTGACGACCCATACCATATAGCTGCAAGCTACATTATAGCCTAGTTCAAACAAGCAAACAAACAAATAAACAAACAAACAAATAAAGCTAGGTCTACATTAGTGAACAATGAATGTTGTGTTCCTATTTGTATTTTTATTTTACAGTTTATAATACTGGATCTCAGACAGTATCTATTTGCGTAATGATTAGGCTACCTATCCTTCAAAGGTGCATTTGCCTGCTCTCAGCCGACGCACAGAGATATGATTGGAGGACCGAGCATACTCCCCCTTTTCTGCACAAAACGTAACTACGCAAGCGCCGTACCCTTACTCTCCGACTGTCATGGCGGCCTACAGAGTCACTCCAGCTCTGCAAAGAGTGTTGCACGCTGTTAAGGTGAGCAGTGTATCATGACAGGGAGAATATGTTTTGACTGTCAAAGCTGGCATAAAACTTTAACTCAGAACACCTCAGTACGGCACCTTCCTTGTGAGTTTAGGTGTTATTTTGGAAGAGTTGTAACGTTGCAGTACGGGTAGCCTATTCAGAACTGATAGCTTCGATAGCTGGCCAAATTATGCTAGCTAAACAGCGCAGTCGAGAAGGACTAACTGGTTAAGTGTCCTTTGGTGATGTGTTAAAGGGTGTCTGTCGCCTTGTACAACGTTTGTGATACTGTTCTCTGACCATTTAGTATAACATACCATATTGTCTTATCTCCAGTATATGAGAAGTTGTTGTCAATGTCAACGTACAATCGGTTGTCGAGACGTAGCAGCAACGTTACAACGCATAACACTGAATCTATAATGCTAGCTATAACTTTTCTTGCTAACATTCGTTTGTGTTTGCTAGACATCCATCAGTTACAGTCTGTATCAATTTGTGCACGCTCAATCCTAACATTTTGAGTCATTTGATGGAGTGTTTTTGCTCGACGTACGGTCTCACAACTGACAACAATGTTATATGATAACAGATAGTTACAAAGCCATGTATACCCTAATTCGAACACAGAAGTAGATAAATGAGCGCTATGATAGAAATGGGTGAGAAAATATCGCTCCCACAACACACTGCTTTGAAGACAGACATTCTAATAGATTACATGGCCGCAGTGAAAAACGTAATGTTTGTATTAAGATATTATTACTATTATTATAGTGAAGTGTATAGGTAAGGTTCACAGTTCACCTCAGTTCACTTCATTTCCATCTACACTTCATTATTAGTAAATGGATATGATTGTATTGCCACCATCACATTTGCAAGTTTCCACTGAGATTTCTGTTGTGGTTTTAGCATGCATCCTTCCATTCTCGCTGCTGTGTCCTTCTCAGTCGGGTTCAGTACTCCACTGCCTTTGACCACAATGAGAAGGTAAGGTCACAGTGATTCTGTTTATGAGTTCCTATAATCTGCTGTACCTACAAACTTTTTTCTCAGAAGCTGCCATGCTGTCTCAACTTGACTTCCAAATATGCAGTGTGTGGTCCCATACCACTGAATCACCTCTCTGGCTACTTGTTCTTCAGAGTGTTTATTTCCCTATCTCATATGTCCTTGAAATACAGTATATAGTAGCCCACAGTTTGTAGGGGAATATCTACAGTAGTGGGCTGTCAAGGAGGGGTGGTCCACTTAAAGGTGCAGTCAGGGATTTTATGCGTTTTCAAGCCCATAACATTTTTTGTCATATTCAGCAATCAGCTCCTCATGACCGCTAGCTGCCCATTCCGGCTACATCAACATCAATCAGAGTACACTTAAAAAAAAAAACCTGTTCTCTTAAGGTAGGGATGAGCTACCTCTTTGGCGTGTTTAGTTTGGTCCTTGGTTAAAATAGAATGTACGTGTTCTTGCAGAAAAGTATCTGCTAATAAATGTAAACAAACACAAATTCCTGTGAAATCCCTGACTGCACCTTTAAACCCCTTCTTCAGGTATGATTGCCTCTAATAAACACTATGCTGATGTGTTGTGCTGTAGTGCCAGTGATCCCCCTAAGGCCGATGTAATGTTCTTGACACTAACGGCAGGGATCAAGTGAAGATTTCCAAAAGCGTCACCTGAAGTTTTGGCTCCATTCCCTGAGCTTTCATAATTTTAGACTTTAAACACAGTCTTCCGTTGTTTGTCATTGCACTATTTTCTGTTGAGTGAATTTTAAGGAAGAGATTATGTACCGTCAGAGTACAGATTGCCATCTATTCAAAGGCACTTTAAATTCAGTGAGATCTCTTGTAGGCCCACCTCTGATCACTACTAGGCTACTGGTTTGGGTTTCAGTATTATGTATTATGATGTATTTTTTAGGGCTTCAAACCAGATTTTTTTTCATACGGTTTGTTCCGAGCAGAATCAGTATTTTAACGTTTCCGGTTTTGCTTTCCACCTTAAAATTACTGTTCCCGAACCGGTTAGAACCAAATAAAAAAAAATGGTCAATAACATTCCATGTAGGGCTATGTGACATGACAGTATTCGGATGGCATAAACATGTCTAGCCTATTGATAGGCCTAGATATTTTACTTCATTACTTTGCAAATGTCACATTGGAGTATCCAATCTGTCCTTATTTAAACTCATACTTTTATACATTTAGGCTTTTTCTGTATACATGAATAAAGACATTGGTTATTTGAATTGTCAATGAACAACAAACATTTAAGAGCCTACAATAGCCTAATAGAGCATGGAGCTAGCTAGCGATTTTCAACATTAGCTGTAGTTACATGATAAGACTCAAACATGAATTCAGTTCAATGTCTGCAGCCAGCAAGTCCACCATCCAGACATGCACAAACCAGTTATCAAGCAGAACATATTTCAATCATTGTAATAATATAAAATAACAAAAGAAAAATAACAATATTAACCGGTTTCTGTAACCGTTAAGTTTCTGGTTTTGTTTTTGTACCTAGCAATCTATTGTTCCTGGTTTTCATTTTTGTTCCATGAACCAGTTCAAAGTTTTTATTTATACACTTCATACAGGCTGTTGTTCCTCTGAGATTATCTGAGGGAAGCCGCAGACCCTAGAAACGTGATATGAAAATTAAGTTGCTTAAGTTTTGGATAGACAAGTGTTTTCCTGCTTGCATATAAAGATGCTATCAAGGCCTGTGAGTCAGTGAAAGCGTTCTGTGTATGCTCACCAATACAAGCACACAGAACACATCCCTGAAAAACAAAAGCCCCTTACCTGTTGACAAAACAAAATTCTAACTCTCCTTTTCCATTTCCTTTTGCTCAGACCTTTGATAAGATCCTCATTGCAAACAGAGGGGAGATTGCCTGCAGGGTAAGTGTGTGTGTATGGGACCATGTCTTCACTTCAAGGAGAATGTGTGCACGTAGGTGAAACTAAATAGGACAAAATACCCACTCAATGAGTTAATGTAATGTATGCTGCATCTTTTTTTGGACTAATGAAATATTATAATGTCTATTTAAAGAAAAATATAAATAGCTGTTCCACAAGTGACCGCTACTGTTTGAAATGATCTATGATATTGTTAATCCTTTGACTACATTATCATGTGGTATTTTATCAGTGTTGATGAGGGCATGATGATTTATCAGTGTTGATGATGGCGTAATGAAGGCCTGTGTGTTCTGCTTAGGTGATGAAGACCTGCAAACTAATGGGCATTAAGACAGTGGCGGTGCACAGCGACGTGGACTCCAGTGCGGTGAGCCCCTTCTGCCTCGCTTAAGCCTTCCTCACCTTTTTAATGGAGTTTTCATTCCTGCTTTTTCTTTGTACTTCTTTTCTCTCTGTGCCGTTATCCCCCATCCATCCATCCCCTTTCCCCTCATTCCCTCTCTCTGCAGGGGGGTTGTGGTCCAGAGGGGGTTAGTTAGGTAGCCCTGCTGTGCTGGGCCCTGGCCAGCTTAGGCATGGAAAGATGGGGGAGGTAGGTAGGAGGAGGAGAGGAGGTTTGTGGGGGTGGTCTGCTGAAATGGCCCTCTTGCCAACCCCCACACCAATCACTTAATTATCCTAATTCTTTTTTTACCCTCAAAGCTTCTGTTAATGCTATTCATCTTTTGAAGTCATGTTTACATATATATTTAAAACTTCCTTTTAATTCATACCTGAATAAACCTCAATCGGTTAATTGTAGTTGATTGATGTTACTATCATACCGTGAGTCATACATCAGACAGTACAGTCAGACAGTAATACTGTATACATTACAGATGACAGATTTATAACTGTAAATATGTTACATGAACAATATGTGCTTTAGAGTGTCTTAATGACAGGTCATTGCAGATGGAGTTGATTCTCCCCTGGCTTTCTAAAGTTTAGTGGGAAGGTTGTCCGTCTGCTGTGACAATGTGACAGATGACTGGGTTTATTGGTCTCGTGTGACAAATGGTGTGAAGATCTGGAGCCAGTGCTCTTGACAGTGGAGCCTCATTATTATTTTAAAAGCTCTCCTAAAGACGCTTGGCTACATTGGTAGACAATGTGTCTGTGTCTTTCCATTTTTGGAATGTCTCTCTTGGTTGCAGTATAGGGCTGCAAGCTCCAGCTTGGTAATGCCTACCAACACAATGGTTTTAGGTCTTTTTTTGTCAGACTCTCTGTTGCTGCATATTGGCAGATTCTTCCATTTCAGCTAAATATTATTTAAAATCCAATAGTAGATCTTGATGATTATATGAGTTTGGGTGTTGATGAGGAGTGTGTTGACATTATTTAAAGTGTGTTAAAAAAAAATAAGTCTCTTGACACATATGTGAGATGGAGGGCTAGTGTAAGAAAACATTGATTATCCTTAAATGCCTCCTATGCCTAGACACACACTCATTCACCTCATGTTGATCCAGTTGGTGACCTTAACACCTCAGCACTGTGCTGCCTCATCCTTAATTGATTGGTCTGTCAACACGTCTGTATGAGTGAGTGTGAGAGTCTGTCTGTGAGGCAGAGAAAAACAGTGAGGAAAGTTTTGTATGTGTAAGTATAATGACATGCGCTCTTGTTTGAAGAAAAAATGAAGTCAGGTAATTATTTTCCAAATCTGATAGATTGATTGTTTGTCTTATCCAAACTCCTCCAGGTGCACGTAAAGATGGCTGACGAGGCAGTGTGTGTTGGTCCCGCCCCCACCAACCAAAGTTACCTCAACATGGACGCCATCATGGATGCTGTCAGGCAGACCGGAGCACAGGCCGTGAGTCACAGAGAGACAGAGGGACACAGTTTTGAAGTCATTTGTGTCTCAGGTCCAAGGAGACATTTGAAGAGTTGGCCACATGAAAATCTAATCTGTTGTGATTTTTTTTTTGGTTCTGTTAAACCTATAATTCAGTGTTCCTGTGGTGTGTGATAGTATTACTATTAAATTATGCTCCATTACCTCCTATTCTATACCATGACATCGATAATGTATCTAGAGCAAGATGTACATAGACATAAGGGAGGAAAGATGAAGGAGGAATGTGTACCTGGAATGCCTGCATTTAGCTTGTCCTCAGCCCTGTGTGTGAATGAGAAGGAGAAGGATGGAGAAGGGCTGATGACTAATAGATGAGGGAGAGTTTTGAGCTTCTTATAGTGTATGTATTCAAGGGGTTTATGTGTTGTGTTTGTTTTCTTTAAAGGTTCACCCAGGATATGGATTTCTGTCTGAAAATAAAGAGTTTGCCAGGAGGCTGGTAAGTTCCAGCACTAAATGATATACACAAACAGCTCAGGAGAACGTCTGAGACTGAAACGGATTACGCTGCAACATCAGAAGCACACACCTATGCTGGATGATTGGGCAAAAACACAACAGTGTTTGTGTTCCTTGTGTTCATAATACACAAAACAGTTTGTGAGCAGCATGATGCAGGCAGTGTGGAAAGTCGTCATGTCTATATTTCAGTGTGATCAAGCACATGGACATGAGATCCAGTCTTGCAAGGACAGCGGTGGTTCTCGTCCAGTCATGCAAATATCAGGACGTCCATCTGGCATAGCTTGTCTCAGATTTTCCCATAAAATGATATGGTAGCCAAGTCCAGCTTTTTTGACCATGGTGATCTGCTGTGACTAAGCAATGTTTTTCAATGAAACAGGCTGTTGTCATTCAGACATCTAAAGACCAGATATTTTCTTGTGCTCCGTGGTCTTCCTGGTCCCCTGCCCTACACACCAAATCACAGGCCATTTATTAGTCATCACATAGGTACTAACACACACTACAGACAATTCCCTTGTAAAGATGCCGGTAATCTGCCCACCAATCTGTCACCCAATTCCAGGCCATTAGGCGAATAATGGAAAATGTTCATAGTTTATGTTTTTGTACAGTTTGTTAAGGAAAGATGAAGTCAGTCATTTGACCCATCACTGAGTGATCTGATTATAATCAACAAGAGAATAAATTAATTCCACTATATTAAACCATATCTTATTCACTCTCTACTTGGAGTTGACTATACAGCAGAGGGAACCTATTGTTTACCTGTGGGTAAAGGCCTACACAAACGGCCGGCGATGCATCGGTGATTTCTGGCAGGCGAGCGGCAGAATGGAATAGAGCCTGTTGAAGTGAATGGGGAAACACACACAGCAAGTGGAGCACAGGGCAAGCGTCGCCGGCGCACCGCTCTTATCAGCCCCTTTCTATTTTCAGGCCCATTTTGATACTTCATAATAGAAACCAGCTGTCTCGTCAGTGTGTCTCCACTGAACCGATGGGTGATCATGTAGTAGATCGCCAGTAGTGTGTGTAGTAAAGTGATTAACACAATTCTGCCTTCGTGTTTGACTGTCGCATCGCCGGCCGTGTGTGGTGGACTTTTTTTTTTATGTCTGTGCAGGAGGCACTAACATAAATCAGTCTGATGAGCTTGCCATGACAACTGTGGCAACCTAGTACACAGGGTTGTCAACAAAATGGACCATGTAGAACTTCATAATGAAACATTGTTAGTCTTTAAGTTTAGAGCTCAAGAGAGCACCCACTAGGTTCAAGAAAGTTAGCCATTAGGTACCAGTTGTGTCCAGCTTTAAATATTAATCTGCTTTTTGTCAGAGTTGTAAGTACCTCTGCGACACCCGTGTCACTGTCGTCAGCATAAATATTGAGTCCAAATCTCTTGTGTGAGGCACAGCATTTGGTGTACAGTCATTTCCTGTGTATTAGCCGCAATTTGTATAAACTGCAGGACAGTGTTTTAGGCAATTTAAAAAAACAAAAGCATATTAATACCATATTAACTGCTCCCGTGTATTAACTTCATAGCTGAAGAAATTGAGCAAAATCAATGTGTCTAAGCCGTCTAAACCGTGGCTAATAGTTGGGAAATTACGGTAGATAATAGCTTTTGCTAATTAGCTACTTGATGACTTATACATCCATATCTCATTTTTTATTTTCTATATTTTACGACTCTATCTTGCATTCTTACATCCACGCCATCCCCCGTCACCAAACACGTACTTGGGCAGCTGAGGGGGCCGTCCTCTGCCTTCTGTGTGTGTGTGTGTGTGTGTGTGTGTGTGAATGAAGATGTCATTACATTAGCAGCTGAATGGGGAGCCCTCTGCCCCCTCCTCTGTGACTTGAATGAGAGGTGAATTGCCTCCCCCTCTCCTTCCCCCCTCGACAGTTAGTACAGTTTTATGCAGCGCAAACGAGCCGCATGGCTCAGGGGCTCGTTGAAGGGTCCTCAGAAAGAGATCTGTGAGGCTTAAGCCCCCAATGGCCTTTTTAACATCTTAAAGGAGCTGGAGGATGAATGGGAATTGAATTGGAGGAGATGGTTGTGTGTGTGTGTGTGTGTGTGTGTGTGTGTGTTTGTGTGTGTGTGTGTGTGTATATAGGAGGAGTGTATGGATAGTGCTTCCTTACAGCCATTCTATTGTGAAATGTTGTAATTATTTGGACACACACACATACACACACGCACACACACACACAGACAAGGACATAAACACTCACCCACACAAATGTGCTTGCCACACAAGCTATTGACACGTCCACACAACGGTCTGGGCTAACTTGCCTTTTTGGGCCACTCACACGCTTCTATATTTGAAGGTGATGACTTGTTTACACACACACTAAGACACACACACACTCAGACACAGACACATCAGAGTAGTGTGGGTGTGTGGCTGAAAAGACTCACACAATTGTATTGGATTTAATTTGAGAAATTTCACAGCTCCTTATGGAGCGTCACCCCAGGAATGTGTATCTGACCTAGTGACATGAACACACTAACTTGCTCACACTCTCTGGTTTGGACAGTAGTTTGAACACACATCTCTTAAGGTGCTTAAGTTGATCATAAAATATTTTGTCATTAAAATAGACATGTCCATCTACACATAAAGTGCTTCTAGTATTCCTCTTCTATAGAGAAAGTTATGTTTAGAATAGCCCAGGCCAGGTTTTAATCACATAACAAGCAGAGGAATATCAATTTATTGAACATGGTTACTGTTTCCTCCTAATTATCCACTACATCCACGATGCTTTGTGTACTATTATTTGGAGTTTCCATTCACTGTAATGGAAATTTCTGAGGAATCCTGCAGCTGAATTTCAATAGTAATTAAGGGGCCCACTCTAGTAATGCGCAAGGCCTCGGGCCCAGGAAGTAAGTCCTACCTGATGCTTGGGCCCTACAAAGAGATGGACAGAAAGAGAGGGATCACTCTTTCCCGTCCTTTCTGATGGCGTCAATGAGGCTCTGCGTATCTGCAGGCTGTGCCCGAGGGTGTCCATCTATGTACCCTGGTGTGAATACCCACAGGGGGTACTGGCCCTGGTCATCTCATGAGAGATTTAGCCCCATGCCCACTCACTCCAATAGGAGGGAATCCCCATACATAACCCAGCTCGTTTGATTTAGAATTGGCGTGAAATCTTATATAGATGTAAAGCTTTTTGTGTCATTTCTGATTAATGAAAGGCAATTTTATGAATTCAAATAGTTTGTCCATGAAGATGAAATACCTAGTGCATAATATAACAGTAACCAAGCTATTAATGTTGAAAAAAGCATATATTGCAAAGTTATCCATGAATATGTGTGAATGACTGAGGTGGGTGTGCTTGTGGATATGTCTCATGGTCTGTTCTTTCTCTGCAGGCAGCTGAGGGGGTGACCTTCATTGGACCTGACACGCACGCCATTCAGGCCATGGGCGACAAAATCGAGAGCAAGCTCATTGCCAAGGCAGCCAAAGTCAACACCATCCCTGGATTTGATGGAGTTGTCAAGGTGACCAAAGAATTAATATGGAGAAGCATGTCATACATCCAATGTATTACATAATCTATACAAGAAGTGCATTTGATTCCCTTTATTGGGTTTTTGCTTCTCTTATCCTCTTTTGGTGGTAATTTCAACACCACAAGATGGATAGAATTGTTTAGATAGCATACACTATTAACATCATCAATGAACCATGAAGATGCACATGTGATCAGCAAAGAAATCCAAATGTGTTGGTCAGAGGCAGTGAGCAGAGAATAAGTAATGAAAGGGTGATGATACTAATAGTGCTTTAACTCCGCAGTAAGGAATAAACTGCAAAAGCATTGCCAAGTCAGGAAAGATAGAAGATCTCTTATTGGTAATCTATGAAGTTTCAACATTCAACTTATTTACCAACTGGATGAATGTGTGTGCCCTTGTACTGTGTTAAGTTGTCTTTGTCTTTCAGTCTGTTTTCGTCTTTGTCTCTCCAAGTGGCGCTTCCATTTTATGCCATTCTTGCTCACACCTAAACAGTTATGCTGTTATGAACATGATTCCAAACAGCCTAATTTCAGGAATTTAGCGTACAAGGCATCAAAGCACAGAGCAAGAGAGAGGGAGAGAGTGAGGGGAAAAAAGAGCCAGAGTGTAAGTGAGTTGTTTCCACACGCTGGTGCTGATCTTGTGTCCTAACCAAAGCAAGCTGATAGAAGTGCTGCAGGGTCGCAGCGTCAGCGCCTCTCCCCCCTGCCCTCTCCGCCTGCTGCTGCAGTGGACTTTAATTGTCCCACGTTTGGCCGTTTTAACACTTCCTGCGCTGATGGGCCTCGTAAAAATGAAGGGGGCACAAAGGGAGACTCTGAAAGGGCTGGCCGTTGGGCTGCGTTTGCATCTGAGAGGGCCAGTTATTGGGGAGGGGAGTGGATGGGGGGGGAAGGCTGCCATCGCCATCCTCATCTTGGGCCCTGCTGATGTTATCTCACACCTCACACGCTGGTGTGAAACAGACCCCAGGGCTGCAAAAGCAAACCACAGCCCTGTTGTGTGTCTGTGTGTCTGTGTTTGAGTGATGGAGTAAATTTTTAGTGTCACCATGGTGATGGACTTGTCAACTTTCAGCTATGGTTTTTATTAGTATCAAAGCAATATGCCTTCAATTTTTTTGTTGCTTAGTTGTAAATGTGACCCTTTTAACCTTAAAGGTTCAGCTGGAAGCACATTAATTTAATTACGTATGAATTTGTTAACGAAATTACTCTAGAGTGAGTGTGTTGTTTCCCTTGTATCCATTGGAGTGCCACATATTTCACTTCTCGTCAGTCTTAAGGTCTTGCATTTGTTGAAGAGAAATGGATGACTCGGCTGAATTAGTTGGGATTTAGTACTTGTGTGCTGGCAGCCATTGCTGGTCCAGTCATTATCTCAATGCTGTGATTTTAATGGTCCTAATCAGTCATTGTAGAGAAATTCCTCAGAGGTGTTCATTGATATCCTGCTGCTCTCCCATGCTGGAGGCGGTCACATGTGGCCATTGGCGGGGACACTGTTAGAGACCCCAGCCATCTCAGGCCACTGATGTTATCACTGAAGTCACACACACATGCAAGACAGGTCTGGAAAGAACCTCCCCAAGAGCGTCTGTCAACAAGTTTTAGCCATATTTTTTGTAAGCCCTGAACAATTAAGATTTGGCACGTGATTTAGACATTTCAGTTGTCAGTGGGTAGAATATATATGTTAATGCATCTGCATTCTCCATGGTGGATGTTTCTATTGGAAGGCTTCTTGTGCCATTGAGGTCCTAGTTATCACTGGAGCAGAGGATGGAGATAATGGAGAGAAGCACTCTAGAACTGTAAGGTCTGACATGGCTGGTACCGTTTGTCATGCTTTTTTATACCGATCAAATTAACCAATGAAATAAGCCCTCTCTGGTGCGGGTGACGTTTTCTGAGTGGCTCGGTTTCTGAGTGGCACGGTATGACATGATGACCACATACACCGGTGCTCTTCACACACATGTTAGGAGTCGTGAACTTTTGCTTAGGTGACACCCCGTCATCCGGCGCTATCTCAGCCCGTCCCTGCGGTGTTATCTCTCACACTCGCGAGGGGCGGCCCTGACACCCCACAGCTGCAAAAGCAAACTCACCACTGATGTGTGAATACGGGGAGAGATGTTTTTGTTGTGGTGATTGACACCTTCAAATGTTCATGTATTTTTAATTACAGAACTATTAAGGAGTGTGTAATTTCAACTGCTAAAGCACTGTATACAATTGTGCTCATATGTTTACATATCCTAGCAGAATTTTTAACATGTATACCTTTTTTTTTTTAAGAAAACAGGAATGATCAGGCAAAAGACCAAATGGGATTCAAATGAAACCATAAGGTGTACAGAATAGTGCAATTATTAAAGAAAACAGCAATATAGAAAAATAATGAGATGATCCCCATTCAAAAGTTTACATTCCCTTAATACTATGTATTGACCCCTTTAGTATCAATGATGGCTTGCCGCCTTTTGTGATATTTGTGGATGAGTACCTTCTCAGAAGAAAGAGATGCCCATTCTTGATGAAAAGCCTCTAGGTCCTGTTAATTATTGGTTTGTTCATTATTTTGCATTGACTGCAGGTTTGAGATGTTGTGTCTCAATGATATTGAGATCCGGAGACTGTGATGGCCACTCCAGAACCTTCTCTTTTTTTCTGCTGTAGCCACTGCAGGGTAAACCTGGCCTTGTGCTTTGGTCATTGTCATGTTGTGAAGTCCTAGTGCGTCACATGTGCAGCTTTCGGCCTGATGAGTGCAAATATTTTCTGATAACATGCTGCATTCAACTTGCCATCAAATTTGATTATGTAAACTTTCTATTAGGACCACTTAGGTGATTTCAGTTATCATTGTTATTTAAAAAGGGCACACTCAATTGTGTAATAAATGGTTTCACCGGACCACCACCCCTGAATAAAATAATAGTCATGCAGAATTCTACCAGGGTTTTTAAAAATTATGAGCACAACTGTATGATCTTGGTTTTCTTACACCATCAATACCCTATATCTTGAAATGATCAATTTTGTGTGTGAATAATGCAACACTCCATGGTCATTTGTTGGTCCATAGTAATGGCCATTTTAACTCAGACTACCAGTACAAACTCTGCCCCCTGTTGGCCACCTAGCAGAACCATTAGCAGTATCATTGCTATATATCGTATGGCTAAGACTTCAGTGTCCGTTGTTGTCTGATTTCTGAAGGGCACTGATGTTGATGACATGTTTGATTTCTCTTGTCTGTCCTCACTGTAGGATGCTGAGGAGGCTGTGAAGATCGCTAATCAAATCGGTAGGAGCTGTTTTGGCTGCACTTATGATATACCTCCATTTCTACCAGCAGTAAAATAAGGGAGTTCTGTGTGTCCTCGTTTAGGTGTTGATTGTGTGTGTGTTTTAACTTGGCCTCTCTCTGTCATAGGGTATCCTGTAATGATCAAAGCCTCAGCAGGAGGAGGAGGCAAAGGCATGAGGATCTCCTGGAATGATGATGAGACTAGGTGAGGCAGTGAAATGGAGACAGTGTGGGGGTACCTGGTCAATAAACATATTCAACAGCATGTGTTCATACAGTCGAGTCACCATCATATTTATATCAGTTCCATGCACTAGAAAGCAATTGAAATGCCATATGGTGATGTGGGTCTGGTCACTACTGGGTGGGCATTGGGGGTGAATATTTGCCCTGAGTTTAATCTGGGGTGGTCCTGTCTGATGGCAGGACCAGCCCTGTGGGAAGTGTTTACTCTGCAGCATCACAGAGGGGTAGGGGGTGGGCAGAATCATATGGAAATGTGGAGCCAAAACAGGGTCATGGAAAGGGGGTGGGGATGAAGATGTTGAGAGAAGTGAGGGAAGAAAGCCAAAGAGGTTGTCTAAAGAAGAAGAGTACAGTACTTGAGACGTGTGGACAAGGGATTAGTGTAATCTGTCCAGTACAGAGTCTCCGCTGAGACCACAGCTTGTGTTTCAAACCCGTGTGTCCTCAGCAATCACCTTAACAAGCCCCGTTTGGTCTTGACTCTATCCTCTCTTCTGAGTTCTTGCCTCTCCTCTGTATCTTTCTCAGATACCCTGTGATCAGAGAGGATTATGGGTAAAGTGCAGGCTGATAATCAGCCTTATCTCCTCAGCCAAGATGCTCTTTTTGTTTATCAGCTAATTGGATTTATCACACAAAGGCTAATGAGCCCAGGGGAAGATTCAGAAAGAGAAATTGCCAAGGAGGGGTTTTGCCTTCATACTCACTCCTAGCCAAACGGTGATGGCACTGTAGTTTTGTGTGTGTGTGTGATTGGGCTTTGAGCTCTCATCTGACATGCATGCCACTTCAAAGTGTCTGGAGATAAAGGTCAGGGTTACAGTGTTTGTTGTTAATCTGATGATCTATTATGAGCTGAATTTCAAGAGGAATTGGAGACCTCAAGATTGATGATCTTAACATTTTCACCAGACATTGAAATGTCATGAAAATGACATTGAAACTGTTAGTCATGTTTCTCAGTTCAGTTGAATGTTTGTACGTGTCCTGTTTTTGACCCTGTTTGTCTTCAGTCTGTCTCACTATCTTATCTCCTCTCCCACAGGGAAGGCTTTCGGTTTTCCTCACAGGAGGCTGCGTCGAGCTTTGGGGACGACCGTCTCCTCATTGAGAAGTTTATTGATAACCCAAGACATATTGAGATCCAGGTGAGATACCAGACTCCCACTAGTGTCACCACACAGCCAGTGGGAATGTCCACTCTGTGCAAAGCTTTTGGCCACTGTACATACTGTATATGTCAGGATTGACTGGTTATAATGATTTAATGTGTCTTTGTTTGGCTGCTGATTGGCAGGTTCTGGCGGATAAGCAGGGGAATGCACTATGGCTGAATGAGAGAGAGTGCTCCATCCAGAGGAGGAACCAGAAGGTGGTGGAGGAGGCGCCCAGGTCTAAACTCTGTTTAGCCTCTCGCATTCTCCTGCTCTCCCCCCCATATACCCTTTCTCCTGCTCCCTCTCATATACCCTTTTTCCTGCTCCCCCTTTCATATACCCTTCCTCCTGCTCTCCCTCTCATATACCCTTCCTCCTGCTCTCCCTCTCATATACCCTTCCTCCTGCCCCCCCCCCCATATACCCTTCCTTCTGCCCCCCCCATATACCCTTCCTCCTGCTCTCCCTCTCATATACCCTTCCTCCTGCCCCCCCCCCCCATATACCCTTCCTCCTGCTCTCCCTCTCATATACCCTTCCTCCTGCTCTCCCTCTCATATACCATTTCTCCTGCTCTCCCCCCCCATATACCCCTCCTCCTGCTCTCCCTCTCATATACCCTTCCTCCTGCTCTCCCTCTCATATACCCTTCCTCCTGCTCTTCCTCTCATATACCCTTCCTCCTGCTCTCCCTCTCATATACCCTTCCTCCTGCTCTCCCTCTCATATACCCTTCCTCCTGCTCTCCCTCTCATATACCCTTCCTCCTGCTCCTGTTCCTCTTTCCTTTGTCCTTCCTGCTCTCCATTTCAGTTGGTGCTAGATTTGAAACTGAAGGATTGCTGTACTTAGATGACCGAAGCAGTCCTTCAGTCAGTCCTCAATATAAAATCTAATTTTTAATTAATTTAATTTAATTTAATTTAATTGTTTACCCACATCACAGCCCTAAGGCTAATATCTCAGACAATTACTCCACATTACAATGTACAGGAGCATATGTCATGTACAGGACCATTACAAACATTGTGTCTTTAACCCTAAAAAAGATACTAGAGCATAGAGATGCTATATCATTGAGTCTTTTTTAAAATCTATTTGACAGCACATTTCTGGACCCTGAGACGCGGCGGGCCATGGGGGAACAGGCCGTGGCTCTAGCCAAGGCGGTCAAGTACTCCTCAGCTGGCACTGTGGAGTTCCTCGTGGACTCAAAGAAGAACTTCTACTTCCTCGAGATGAACACTCGCCTGCAGGTGTGTGAAACTCTAGATCATCCAATGAACATATTCTTTTTATCCCAAATCTCCAGAGCAATAAAGCAAAAAAGTGAACAGTGTGTGCTTCTCTTTCAGGTGAGAGATGTTGTAATAACAGGGTTTAGCATATGATCAAGGCAAGCTTTGTTAAAGGCCACTCCTTAGCTTCCAATACAGTATTGCAGTTTACAATAGTTGCTTCATAAAGTTATCTGTTGGTGGTAGAGATGATCATTGTCTGTCTCAATGCGTCTGTGGTTCCAATCTTTGTGCTCCTATTGGTTGAGTTGAGTAGCATATGCTATGCCACTCACAGTGATAAGTTGAAATGGAAAAGGCTCATGCTGGTTAATGGCTCATAGGATAGAAAAACAGGATCGACATACAAAAGAGACAGTGAGATCTGAACTGAATAGTCAATACTTCAGTGGCAGCAGACATACAGTTTGTTGGACAGTGGAGAAGTGCTAGACATGGGGCACAGAAATAACTGGAGACCTGCAGAAACAACAGACACACCTAATGCCCTATGCAGATGTCATGATTTCAGCCCGAATTTGCCACGTTTTTGTCGTAGCCGACAAATTTCCAGTGTTGTGCCTGAATATGAAAAGTCGGGAACGACGCCGAGGGAGGAAACGTTTTGTGATGTGACATTCAACAACTCGCGATTAATTGTCTGCAAAGTTCCACGATTCCACGACCAAAAGTCTAGCATGTCAGAATTTTGGGTGAATCTCCCATGACTCCCGTGTTGACAGACTATGACAACCCACAGCGAGAAGGCGTGTAATCTGCATAGGCCATAACAGACAAGAGAGACATGAAGCAGGAGAGACAGGCAGACAACACACAGGCTGTGGCATAGTCGGAGGCAGCCGTTCAACAGGCACTTAGAAAAGCCTTGATGACACTGGTACAGAGAGGGATAAGCGAGAGAGAGCGAGAGTATGAGAAGAAAGAAGGGAGGAAAAGAAAGAGGTGGGCAGGATGGGTGAGAGAGAGAGAGAGAGAGAGAGGAGTAAAATAGAGGAGACAGCTGGGCTAGAAGAGCCGGTCAACTGCAGAGATGAAAGGAGCCCAGCACTGGGGCTCATTAGGACAGACCTCCCAGAGTGCAGCAGGAGGGAGAGGGAGCAAGCCAGGCCCACAGACAGCACGCTTCGGGGGCTTCCGCTCACGGGAACCACCCTGCCACAGGAGCAGACTACTCAGGGTGCTGTTTATGGAGGTAAACACAGTGGAGGTCGGTAGCAAGAGGCTGGGCAGGTCTTCAAACGCAGCCTGGCTTATTGGACAGCTAAACTAGTTGAGAACATTGACACAGCAAGCTGAGACTGAGGGGTAAAAAGGACTGACTAGCTTTCAGAGCAGACTGACTACATGTTAGATAGATAGATAGATAGATAAATACTTTATTGATCCCCAAGGGGAAATTCAGGAAATGATGTTTTTTGAAATTTATGAAATTTATGATCTAGCTATTTAGGGTGTTGACGAGCCTGCAATGGTCAGTAAAGTATGTATGAGGATACTGGAAAAAGAAATATGTTGTGGTATACATTTACATCCATGAGTTGTAGATGCCTTTATTAGACACTGTTGCAAGCTGGCTTAGGGGTAGGAGGGAGTCCTTATCAATGCATGCACTAGACAGAAAGAGGTGGTCCAAGTTGTTGGTTGGTGTGTGTAGACACAGTGTGTTTGGCTGCTGCTGACACCTCTGTCTCTCTCCCCGTCCTGCTTAGGTTGAGCACCCCATCACAGAGTGCATCACGGGTGTGGACCTGGTACAACAGATGATCCGGGTCGCTAAGGGTTACCCACTGAAGCACAAGCAGGAGGACATCCCTATTAACGGCTGGGCCATTGAGAGCAGAGTCTATGCTGAGGTACTGAGCACTATATATTATATGCACTGAATGAAATACACTGGGTAAACATACAGAACATAACATGTTTGTTTGCTGTCTGTGAGGATGTACCCAGCAGTATTTGAACCATTTTGAGTTATTGAGTTGATCGAGTTATTGATTGAGTTACTTCACACACTTAAATACATGGTTTATGCACACCCAGTAAGCTGCTATGGTGTCTAACACAGCCACCATACACTCATAACACATACTATATCAGAACTCAATGACTGCGTTTACAGGGACTTAGGTATCCCAGTTATGAGGCTTACTCCGGTTACAATCATATTGGGAATATACTGTATACATGGAACAGTTTCTTTAGGAGAACTCCAGCTAGCATAACCAGAGACCTTATCCGGGGTTCTGAAATCGGGATATGATGTTTACATACACAAAACCATGATACTTCAAAATCCCAACCATAACCAGGATACTGAAGTGCATGTGAACAGTCATTGTACACTGGCCAACATCTACATTTTAGCTCTATTCATATGTTATTGAATATATCAGGGAAGATGAAGGCGTTTGTCTTTACTAGCTGTTGAGAAGAGAGGAAGGAGTTGGTGAATAGAGGAATTGGGGTGAAAAGAGACGGGATGGGGTCCCTCGTTAACCTGGGGGAGTAATTAGGTGAGTGCCAGGGGCAGCAAGGTTGCCCTGACCTCTGTTTCCTGTGGGCTTTTATATGTGGATTAATGTTTCCTGTCTTTTGTCCCTCCTCAGGACCCATACAAGTCATTTGGGCTGCCCTCTATTGGGCGACTCTCTCAATATCAGGAGCCTGTGAACCTGCCCAATGTGAGTCTTCTTCACGTGTTCTTCCTACACACACACACACACACATATAGTTGCATCAGAATCTGTGCACCCTCATTGGTCAGTATTGGCCAAATTATGATAGTATGTGGATCTGTATACGTGCACTACAGCTTCAAGTCATTGAGTGTGTGTGTTTATGTGTTTGTACATATGTCTGTCTATGTGTGTGTCTCTGACAGCCATAAGTGATGGTGACGACATTGTGGTTCTGTAGAGGAAGTACAGTCACTTACTCGATTCCCACTAAATCCACAGGCAGCTCTATCAGCCATACACACACACACACACACACACACAAAAGCTCCAGCTTTATATGTCCAAACCACACACAATGAGAGCATTCGATAGTAATAACATAGCAATCCTGTGTAATTGTTTGGCAAGCGGTATACTTTTAATCCGGCACATTATTTGATCCTTCTTTTCATATTCTGAGTTTCAGAAAGGCAAGCACAGTTTATGGTGTGCGTGCAGTTTTTTTTTCAATAAATAAAAATGCTTTTGTGTCAGCATTAGAGAGCTCCAGGGAGAAATCTAGAAACATACATACTAGAAAAAAAAAACATGGCACACTGAGAGGCTCATCTGTGCAGTACTGGTCTGGTGCTGGAGGACAACTGCTCATATTCAGGGTAGTTGTTCAACCTGGACACATCACATGCACCTAACCCTCATTTCATAATCAAAATATGTTCAGCTTTCAGCCCAATATTATGAATGGTGGATGGTTTGCAGAACTCATGCACCCTCCAAGATGTGTCCTCCAGGATGGTACCAGTATTTGGAATTCAGAGTTCTGAATCAGAGTTCTCCTGTTCTTCTGTACAGGTTCGTGTTGACAGTGGAATCCAAGAAGGAAGTGACATCAGCATCTACTATGACCCCATGATCTCAAAGGTTTGCTTGTGTCTCAGTTTTCATTGTTAAAAGCCATGTGGTAATGGAGAGTTTGGTATTTTGTTACATGTGCGGCGCATGTTCTCAATGTCTCCCATCCTCTCCTCAGCTTGTGACCTATGGAAAAACACGAGAAGAGGCCTTGAAGAAAATGGAGAATGCTCTGGATAATTATGTCATCAGAGGTATGCTCAAGGATTCTCACAACAATGCACATCCATTCACACTTGGTTCTCACAAAAAAATAATCATATCATAAAGGGCAGTGGTCTTTCCAGCTCGTTTTGCATTTTTGTTTCTGTTACTTTAGTTGTCACTAAACTATAAACGTAAGTAATCATGTCATTCTGAAGCAAAAGGAAATGTTGAATGACCACATCTTTCAGTAGAACTTTCCCCAAGAGCCTGAAAAGAATGTAAAGCAGCCGTGAAGGTAGCAAAGTTATGATATGGTAAGCGAAGCAATAGCTAGTTTCTGGAAAGTCAACGGTTATGCTGCAGGTTGCGAATATGAAGTCAATTCAGTCTCAGATACAGTGGCACAACATTTTATGTTAAAAGCATGGGCATAAGCTGATGTTACATCGCAATGTGCTATATATTTCTCAGGGATTCCGTTTTGAGATAACAGAATATTTCGCTATGTGCTATTGCTCTAGCCCTCTTTTAAGAAGACCACCTGTGGTTAAGACCCCAAATATAGGGGATTTTGACATTTCTTGGGATGGCTAGTCATATCTTTCTTCTTATCACACTTTCTGCATCTCTTCTGTTGTTTTTACTGCACTCAACTTTCTTTTTCTGGCATTCTGTCTGTTTTTTTTTTCCAGGTGTGACCCATAACATTCCACTCCTGCGGGAGATCATCGTTCACCCGCGCTTCATCTCCGGCGACATCAGCACCGCATTCCTGCCAGATGTGTACCCTGAGGGGTTCAAAGGTCACCTGCTGACTGCCCCCGAGCGGCGAGAGCTCCTGGCCACAGCCGCCGCGCTCTTCGTGGCTGCGCAGATCCGCTCACAGAAGTTCCTAGGACATCTCAGGTGAGCCATGGATGCAGCTACAAATACTGACCCCAACTAGATCAGCACGTGATGTTGTAATTGATGACCGACTTAACTTATCTGAGCATGTAGCTTCAATTGCATGTCGGTTCACCCTTTACGACATTAGGAAGATCAGACCTTATCTGACACAAGATTCCACACAACTTCTTGGCCATGGTCATCTGGGGCAGGCGTGGCCTACTGGTTAGGGCTTCAGGCTTGTAACCGGAGGGTTGCCGGTTCGAACCCCAACCAGTAGGAACGGCTGAAGTGCCCTTGAGCAAGGCACCTAACCCCTCACTGCTCCCCAAGTGCCGCTGTTGTAGCAGGCAGCTCACTGCGTCAGGATTAGTGTGTGCTTCACCTCACTGTGTGTTCACTGTGTGCTGACTGTGTTTCACTAATTCACGGATTGGGATAAATGCAGAGACCAAATTTCCCTCACAGGATCAAAAGAGTATATATACTTATAGTTATACTTATCTCTAAGCTGGACTATTGTAATTCACTATTAGCTGGCTTACCTGCTTGTGTTGTAAGAACGTTACAGCTGATTCAGAATGCTGCAGCACGTCGTCAGTCAGCCAAAGAGGACACATGTAACTCCTCTTCTAGTTACTCTCCACTGGCTCTCTATAGTAGCCAGAATCAAATCTAAATCTCTCACTTTGGCCTATAGACCCTTTCAACAATAAAAACAAAAACAATGCTTGAACATTCTATTTGGTTCCCAATCTACTTCCTCTGCATTAAGATAACATATGGAATGTTAAAAAGGAAGTCTTGTGGGGCCAACTATGATGCTGATAATGGAACTCTCTTGAAAGGGTTTTACAAGGATACAAGGATACAAGGAAGTTTATTGTCACATGCATATAGTTACTGGAAGTAAGAAATGCAGTGAAATTATGTCTGGTGTCAGCCTATTAAGAGGGGTCTAAAGACAAATCTGATCAACATGCACTTAGTTCATTAAGCGCTTCTTATGCGTTATGGTTTGTATAGTAATGTTTTATTTTCATTAGGCTGTTGATTTATTTGACATTGTTGTTTATTATCGATATTCTCCTTAATGTAGTCTTACCTTGTTATTGTTATTATATTATTGTTGATTGAATGGACATTATTGTTTATTATTGCTATTTCCCCCCATTTTCATTGTTTATTTGATTAGGCTATTGATTGAATTGACATTGTTGTTTATTATTGCTATTCTCCTTATTATAGTCTGACCAATATCTTACTTTGTTCCCTGTTAGATTTAAGTATTATATTGTTTTGTATTTGTATGTCGCTTTGGACAAAAGCGTAACCGTAACCATAACCATAACTCAAGAACAATCCAAAAGTTTCAAAAGGTTTGCAGGAGCGTCATGTTGGCAAAAAGTAATTGGTGCATTTTTATTAACACATTAGCAACCAGATATCCAGTACCCAAGGCCTGACTACCATTTTGAGTTACCACAGCAGCACTAAGGGATTGCTTGTCTCTCTTTCAGTCCCTCTGTAAACATCCTTGTTTGTTATGGCAGCTGTGCTGTGGGTGTGTTTGTGTGACTGGACTCATTTGTCCGTTTCTCCTACTGTTTCTTCTGCACTTTATTCTTGTGTGGTGTTCCCTCTTGCCTGTCGTCAGTAGGAGGCAGATGCTTTGATCCTTTACTGACACCCACTGGACAAGTGGATCAGTGAGCCTGCATCTATAACAACATTTTAGAATTTCCTTTTGACCTTGTAAAACGAGAGTATCTCGTATTCAATGGAAGCCACGCACTGCTGTTAATGCTCCTGGATTGGACCTTTGTGAGAACGGCTGAAGGATTTAGGATTGAATGGGATTTCAGAGAGTCTGCCCATCCCCTTGTCCTGTTCCTACTCAGGCAGTATTTTGGTCACTTGCTCTTGTTCTCTGCCTCTCTGTGGTGTTCTCTCCCTCCCTTTCCATTGCTTCCTCTTTAGTGAGTTGCATTCCTCCGACTCATCATTTTGAAAAGCCTTGTTTGAATTTCCCTCGTGTACTGGGTGTTATGTGAGCAGAGGATGAGTTCCTTGTGGTGTGTGTGTGTGTGTGTGTGTGTGTGTGAGAGTGTGAGATGAGACTCTGAGGATTCTCCTGTGTGAAAGATCCTCAGTGCAGTAGCTTTCACTCAGCGCCTCAAGATCATCCGCCATCTGTCCAAACACTCCGCTATTCCTCCCCTTTTCCTACAATTGCCCCCCCCCCTGCTTTGGGGTGAGGTGTTAGGGGCAAAAATATCATGTAATGGCTCCATTTACCAGGAGGTATCATGTGAACTAAATGGCTAACTAAATCTCTGTTGTCTACACGTAATGTTGTTGACACTCTGGCTCATGATGCCATCAGAAGAGTTCAGGAGAAGTGACTTAACATGTAGCTTTATTTAGTCACCGTAGTCAGATGTCACTTTAGAGTTTATTTAAAATTGAACACCCATGACATGGTAGTTTGATCTATCATGTGACACTGAGGTACTTGTGTGTTTTATCTGCTAATTTGTGTGTGTGTGTGTGTGTGTGTGTGTTTATAAATGGCTTAATCCAAGAAGGCTTCCTGTTTGGATGGATGTCCTGTTGTCCTAAGTTAGCTGAATGTTTCTAATTTTGTGTGTGTGTGTTGTTTCAGGGTGTCCAACACCCAACAGGAGCGGAGGAGTTGGGAGCTTTGTGTGGAGTTGGACAAGGCCCCGCACATGCTCGGTGTGTCTCGCTCAGGGTCCACTTACACGGTGAGTGTCCACACACACACACACACACACATATTTAACAACTGTGGTTCTGTACTCCCCAATTAAAATTGCAGTACATTGCTTACATACAAACACACACACACACACACCACAACATCCTACTGCTGCCTGTTTGGCCACAGAATGCTGAAATCTGTGTGTATGTGTGTGTGGTAAAATAATCATAACCCCAAAGACCCTTTAATTTTTCAGTTTCAGTTGAAGTTTCAGCCCCCCCCCCCCCCCCCCCTTCCTCCACCTTTCCCTCTCGCACTCATTTCTTTCTGTCAGTATACACATCTGTCTGTCTGTCGTAACTGCCTGGGTGTTTGGACACCTGTGGTCCCTCGACACAAATGGGTTACAAGTGTTTTTTTTTTGTTTTTTTTACTCACTTTGTGTCTCTCTCTCTCTCTCTCTCTCTCTCTCTCTCTCTCTCTCTCTCTCTCTCTCTCTCTCTCTCTCTCTCTCTCTCTCTCTCTCTCTCTCTCTCTCTCTGATTAGCACTTCTCCAAAGCGCCCCTACACTGGGCAGTACTGTGGATGACCGTGTCCTAACCGAGCTGGTGTGTGTTTTATTTGCAGGTGGAGGTGGATGGTAAGAAGTTAGAGGTGTGTGGAGACTGGAATCTCGCCTCAGTCCTCCTGAACGTCACAGTGAACGGCACGCACAGGACCTTACAGGTATGCAGTTCTGCACTATCATAATGCAGTTGAAAATGGCCATCTGCTCCACTAGCTCACTCCTGTCTCCTTCTCCTCCTCAGTGCCTCTCTCGTAGTGCTGCTGGGGACATCAGTCTGCAGTATCTGGGCACCACGGTGAGTCTCCCGCTGCTCATGGCCTCACCACTGCTCCTGCTCATGTGCAGCCACTTCTCTACTGCTCATACATGTGAACAGGAAAACCTGTTTCACAATCTAGCTAGCCTCCAGCTGCCATGTCTTTGTGTGTGTGTGTGTGTGTGTGTGTGTGTGTGTGTGTGTGTGTGTGTGTGTGTGTGTGTGTGTGTGTGTGTGTGTGTGTGTGTGTGTGTGTGTGTGTGTGTGTGTGTGTGTGTGTGTGTGTGTGTGTGTGTGTGTGTGTGTGTGTGTGTGTGTGTGTGTGGGGTAGGGTATTTGTGTGAGTGGATCCACGTACCCCATGCCGTGTGATGGATGCTGTATTGTGTTTAGCGGTGGTCCATGTATCCTGTTTCTTAACATGCTTTTTGCTGCCCTGTTTAAGAGCTGTTTGAACACACACACACACAGTATATGATGTGCCATAGGTTAACAACCTTGCAGACAGCCATTTTCTACTGTTCCATAGTGTTGTCACGATACCAAAATTATTGTTTGGTTATCGATACCAATTCGAGAATTGCGATTTAGCTACTTTTTAGATTTTTGACTAATTTGATTTGGGGGCCCCCACCACCTTGTCATCAGTGATGAATATAGTGTGATCATTCACACCAGTGGCCATCCTAGATTCTGCTTGACCCTCCACACACACACACACACACACACACACACACACACATACACATAAACACACACTGAAAATGATGGCTTATGTCATGTTTCCATTTCATATATTTTGGAATTCATATATAAGTGTATATATTTTGTTAATAATGTTTAGTATTTTATAATCTGCATAATTACTAGTAGCTAAATATATTTAGTCATTTGAATACTTTCTGGGATCATAGAAGAGATGAGTGTCTTGCAATGTTCATTTCTTCTCTCTCCAGATGTAAAAGTTTGCCAAGATTGCATAGCCTATTGCTGATATTAAACCCTACACTAAGGCTAAATGACCTAAATTCCACAACCTAGGTAGATTAGCAGTAACACAAACTTGTAAAAAGATGTATGTGAGCAAATCAACTTGATATTAGACTATTATTATGTGTTGCTGCTGTGCAGCCACAGCATCACTTAAACCAGCAGCCATGTCTTGCTGTTTATGACACGACAGCTATGTTTGTGTGAGGAGAAAAGAGACACAGGCTAGGGGAGGCACTAGAAGCATGCCTTGTGCACACACATGTTTCTTCAAAATAACACAGCCATATCAATACTAATAAAATGAGGTATTGTGACATTGTTAATTTCAGGGTATGGCGATTCTTTTGTAGTATGGGTGCACCGTGCAACACTACTGTCCCATAAATACTGTACAGCCCCTCTACTCTTTTCTCTCATCCTTTTATACAAACAGACAGCACAGGATAACCATGAAGCAGGAAACAGGAAGTGATGTGTTTAGCAGAGGCCACGCTCTAGCCCTGCAGGGTGGATGCTGATCAAAGACCCCCCTCGTCTCACAAACCTCTCCTCCCGAGCCTCACACTCCCACCCACACACTCATCCCCAGTAGGCTCGCTCTCAGCTCTCAGGGTTTTAAAGTATTGGTGTGGTGACTTTTCCGCACATTCACCTGTGTGTGTGTGTGTGTGTGTGTGTGTGTGTGTGTGTGTGTGTGTGTGTGTGTGTGTGTGTGTGTGTGTGTGTGTGTGTGTGTGTGTGTGTGTGTGTGTGTGTGTGTGTGTGTGTGTGTGTGTGTGTGTGTGTGTGTGTGTGTGTGTGTGTGTGTGTGTGTGTGTGTGTGTGTGTGTGTGTGTGTGTGTGTGTGTGTGTGTGTGTGTGTGTGTGTGTGTGTGTGTGTGTGTGTGTGTGTGTGTGTGTGTGTGTGTGTGTGTGTGTGTGCGCGTGCGCGTGCGCGTGCTTGCGTACGTGCATGTGTGTTTGGGGGGGGTATCAGGGCAGGAGTGGAGAGGCTTGCGTGCTCACTCTCATCCATCTGTGTCCTGTTGACCTGCTGTTTGTGCTGAAGCCCCTGCAGGGTGCTGACAGCTTCTTGACCACCCCTCTGGCCCCCTCTGGAAAGGCCTCTCCTGACGCACAGCACAGGCACAGGCCAGGAGTCATGCACGTTAAACTCCGTCTCTCTGGGTCCAAGAGATGCACTCACAGGGTCCTGCGGCCCACTGTAGAGTGTTTAGTAGGGCGTATTAAGTAGGGGTGGGTAGTAACGTGTTACAAGTAACGCACATGAGTAAAAAAGTATTTCTTTTGAGGAACGGCAACTTTCCATATTCCTTTTTCGAAACTGTACTTCTACTCTTACTCAAGTAGATTTTTGAGACATTAATCTACTCTTTACTCCGCTACATTTTCAATTGCCTTTCGTTATGAGTACAAGTTTATTATCGTAGCAGTAGACCTAAGTATCTTGAGGGAGAAAAGCGCACCACTCCATCGGTGCACAACGGCGTGGGAGAAAAGAAACAGGGCTTCAGAATGCAATACCCATAATATAGCCATTGTTTTTAGGTTACATTGTTTGTATGGTGAAGTTATAATCAGACTTCTAGCAACGCAAAGCAGAAGAATCAGCTGGCAATGGATTGGAAGTGACTGCTTTTCAATCCGTAGCCACTTAATGCGTATTCTGGCTATAACAAGATAGCCTACATTAGTGTGCCAAATAATATTAAAGTATATTAAATAAAATATTTGAATTCGGGCTGTAAAAATATGGTTGCCTATATGATTAGCCTACAGAGGAAGAGAAAAGCAAACAGGCATAAAGGACACTTTGTACCTTTAAAGGGCCATTTTACTTGAGTAAAATACTTTTTTTTACTTTTACTCAAGTCATTTTTGAAGGGAGTAATTGTACTTTTACTTGAGTATAGATTTTCATTACTCTACCCACCACTGGTATTAAGGTGGTAGATGGCTGAAATATTGGAACTTTGGGGCAGTGACCAGCAGTGACCGTAACGGTCCACACAACGCAGTAGACCCAGAGGCGGACAGAGTACACAGCTTTATTACTTGAGTAAAAGTACAGATACCCTTTGCTCAATTTTACTCAAGTACAAGTACAAGTACAACAGTCAGATGCCTACTTAAGTAAAAGTACTGAAGTACTTGTTTTTAAAAGTATTTGAGTATCAAGAGTACAAGAGTAGCCTACATTTTTAAAATATTGCATTACTACTGCCACAGTGCTTACATTTATGTACAGAAACATCCTACATGGAGTTATGAAAAATGTTAATGTTTGTACCTTGGAGAATGTAAAAGGAATTGAAAGTAAAATCAAGTCATTTTCATCTTTTTACCATGTTGCCAGGGATGGGCAAAATTTCTAATACACGTATTTAAAATATGTATTTAAAATACAAAATACTATTTTGTAATGGAAACACTTGAAGCGAAAACTATCATTAACTTGTTCAGAAAATTGAAATAGTCTGGCGAGGTGGGGCCACAGGTTGGCACATTCCCGGGATGGACCTGCTGCGTCTTCATCCATTGTTTTGTCCATGGTTTCGTCTCTTATCTAAATCTGACCATGGAGTTGACTTTGGCGGAAAGCTGAAGGTGATTGCTGATAGGCTGTCCCAATCAGTGGCGCCTGCACAATCCAATCACGTTTGAGAGGGAAACAACAAATTGAGGGTTTTCTTTTTTCCTTTTTTTTTAGAAGAAGTAACTGGTACTCACAGTTATGGATAGAAATGTAGTGGAGTAAAGAGTACAATATTTGCCTCTCAAATGTACTTGAGTAAAGTCATGAGTACTCCCCAAAAATGATACTCGAGTAAAGTACAGATCCCTCAGAATTGTACTCAAGTACTGTACTCACGTAAATGTACTCCGTTACTGTCCGGCTCTGAGTAGACCAAATGCTGCAGTTTTTGCCAGCTGAGTAGTTTGCAGTGTGAGCTCCTCTAGTCCTCTGCTTGGCGTGTGTGGTGAGGTTACTGAAGTGGGATGTATTTGGCTTACTCTTACCCCACACTGTAAGAACATTGACGCTGCACTGGAAAATCTTGAATGATCAAACATAAGATGCAAGAGATTTCTAGGTTTTCTCAACAGTCCTCCCAATGGTCTCAGGATGTACTGTAAAATGTATTTGGGTTCAAGGTTCCTGTTTAATATTGGTGCCTACAAATAAAGTAGTAGAACAGAAATGTGCAGTAACATCAGATTTGTTAGAAGCTATGCACTTTAAACTGTGTGTGAGGGCATAATGACTTTACAGTCTCTGTGTGTGTGTCTCTGTGTGTGTGTGTGAGAGAGACCTTGTTGTCCCCTACACCTGGCCTGTTGGGAGGTTGTGACCCCTCTGCCCTAGTTGTGTGACCTGATGTAACCAGGATGATGCCAGCACTCCAGGGAGAGATTCTTAGAAAGAATGCCCTTTTCCTTCCCAAACGTCCGCTGGGCTGCCCCACATCCATGATTAACGGCCTGTGCCTCACTTCACTCTTTTGTCCCTACTGACTTTTTCCTGTTTCCCCTGGTGCTAAATTTACCCTACAGGCCACCGTAGGGAGAGGCACTGTGATCTCTCAAGGTGGCGATTCTGGACAGGGCTTTGTCAAGGACAGGGACCCCCCACTGGCTTAACATGAGGCGGAGAGGGAACAAAAACAAAAAGGCATGATGGATTTCTGTTTAGTTTTTTTTCTCCCTCTAGATCTGAAGTTTGTGTCCATAAAAAAGCAGTATTTTTGTTTTTGCTCATTTCTCCTTTTCCTCCGTGCCTCCTTTATTTTGCCATTAGCTGCTGATAATTGAGTATAAAGCCATTAAACTGGCTGGAGAAGAATCAACAAAAAGCTATATTGCTATATTGTGCACTTGATTGGATTTTTCCATTTCAGAGATCTCCTCCAGCTGCTGCAGTTACAGTGTGCAGGTGAAGTTGGCTTTCTGGGAGATTTAAGAAGCTGCCCTTTACTGCCCTCTCCTGTCCGTTGGGGGTAAAGACCAAGTCTGCACCCCTTTCCAAATAGTCAACCAAGGTCGTCTTTGTTATCCGATCCACGTAACATTGCAGAATAGGGGTGCATCATTGCTAAGGCTTAGTGCATTAAACTCCATTGAAGAGGCTGCTGTCTCGGCATACTACTTAGGATAGTGTTACTCAACACTTCACATATTGCAGACAGATGAAACAAACATACACATAGAAACAGGCAAATAGTGGAACAAAAAGCAGAGTGTAAAGAATCTTAATCCAGAGTCTAGTAAAGATGAAGCTGAAATGTTTGCTTGTGTGTAGCCTTAGTAGACATGAATATAAAGATGCATTGTATGTGAGCATGAGAAGTTTCTTAGGGTATGCAGAGGCCTGTGGGTTTATAGTGAGGGGAGAAGTCTCTCTCTCTCTCTCTCTCTCTCTCTCTCTCTCTTTCCCTCTCCCTGTCTAATGGACATGGTGGATCTCTGGGGTTTTCTAGAATGCTGTGCTCTTTACCAAGTTCTTAAGGTGATGAGGATGTGTGTGTGTGTGTGTGTGTGTGTGTGTGTGTGTGTGTGTGTGTGTGTGTGTGTGTGTGTGTGTGTGTGTGTGTGTGTGTGTGTGTGTGTGTGTGTGTGTGTGTGTGTGTGTGTGTGTGTGTGTGTGTGTGTGTGTGTGTGTGTGTGTGTGTGTGTGTGTGTGTGTGTGTGTGTGTGTGTGTGTGTGTGTGTGTGTGTGTGTGTGTGTGTGTGTGTGTGTGTGTGTGTGTGTGTTTGTATGAGCTGGTGGTGAGCTTGTGTGATGCTGATAACTAAGGTGGTATGTGTGTGTGAACATAGCTTTAAAAGTTAATGCGGCGTCTGTCTGTCTGTCTTGGGTTAACTGCCAAGATGTGTATGTGTGTGTATGTTGGACTTCCACATCTCAGTTGACAGTACACCCTCTCCACTGCAGTTTTAAGCTGACTTTATTGACTGAACCCTGAACCCTGCCCCTCTCACCCCTGCAGTTTAAGCTGCGTGTGTTAAGTAAGCTGGCAGCAACACTCAGCAAGCACATGCCTGAGAAGGTTCCAGAAGACACCAGCAGCATCCTACGCTCACCCATGCCTGGGACCGTGGTGGCAGTGTCCGTCAAGCCTGGAGACACGGTAACACACACACACACACACACACACACACACACACACACACACACACACCAGACACTCATAACAGACACTCATAACAGACACGCACTCACTAACCAAGCCATATCAGACAGATTGACCCACTTGCGTGTCACCACTCAGACAACAACTTTTTAAATACATTCATATCTATGTTCTTCCAGTCAATGCCTATGCTTGCTGTATGGTATGATGTGTGGGATATGTGATGAGTGAAGCTGACACACACACACACACACACAGGGCCTGAAGTTAACTTTTTTGGCCACCAGCCACTGTGGCAGGTGAATTTTGAAATCCACCTGCCACAGTGGTTTTTTACCAGCCAAAATTATTTTGTGCCCAAAATAAAGGTGAACGACTCAGAAAATGCATAAGAATGGTTCTTGAACTTGTACAGAATACACATTACAGTATTCAAGTAAAAGTAAAAAAGTACTTTGTTAATAAATTACTCAAGTAGGCCTAACAAGTTACTTTTTTGTAGGCCTACATTTTTATATTTTTGATGGACCTTTAAAGGGATACAAAAGTATCCTTTATGCCTATTTGCTTTTCTCCTCCTCTGTAGGCTAATCATATAGTCAAACATATTTTAAAAGCCCAATTCAAATATATATTTTATTTAATATACTTTGTCATAGCCAGAATAAACATTACGTGGCTATGGATTGAAAAGCAGTCTTCCAATACATTGCAGCTGATTCTTCTGCTTTGCATTGCTAGAAGTCTGGTTATAACTTCACCATACAGACAATGTAACCTAAAAACAATGGCTATATTATGGGTAGACCTATATTTAGGCTATAATCCACTCGGGTAGAGCGACAGAGCAGGCTATCTGTTTTCTCAGCCGACCGTCTCATGTCATGTCCTGCAACATTGAGGCTACATAAATGAATGCTAGGCTTTTTCTAACTTGTATGCTCGATTTCCAGTGCATTTGCTTTGCTTGTAAATTAAGTTGTAGGCCTACTTTCCTTGTCCAATGTGATTGTTGAACGATGCTGGCCAGAAATTAATATACGGTATGTGGAAGTTTCCGTGTCATGCCATACCTCTAGTCTCGTTGGCACTCTGGCAGCCTCACCAGAAGATGCAGCAACTGGCAGGACGTCATTGCGTTAACTGAGTTGTTAGCTATAACGTTATAGAACATCTACTTCTGTGTAGTAGGCTACATAGGCCAGCCATCACTATTATAATCGCGGGGAAACGTAGCAATGCTTTCTGAAGCCCTGTTTCTTTTCTCCCACGCCGTTGTGTACCGGGGGAGAGGTGCTCTTTTCTCCCTTGAGATACTTTCTCCAATAATAAACTTGTTCTCGTAACGAAAGGCAATTGAAAATGTAGCGGAGTAAAGAGTACATTTCCTACGGCAATCCCGACAGTGCATCTCCTTGCTCAGTGTTGTGTTGTCTTATTGGCTACCCGCCAATGTGGCAGGTAGATTGACAGTTTCACCCGCCAATCACAAAAGTTACCCGCATTTGGCGTGTGGGCGGGTGCCAATTTCATGCCCTGCACACACACACACACACACACACACACACAGACACACACACACACTTGTCATGGTTGTCAGCTGATGGCGGGTGATGTCATGGCCCAGGCCAGAGCACTAATGCCTCATGCATTATACACCAGACGGCTGGCTCCAGCCAACACTGCCACGTCTGCGCTCTAGTCCTTCTCCAGGATGCTCTGTCCATCTCTCTCTCTTTCTCACTCTCCCCCTTATGCTTTTAATCTGCTTGCCTCACTTCCTTCTCTCTCTCTTTCCACCTTCTTCCTCAGCTTATGTCTGCTTGCCTCTCACTCTCTCATTCTTCTTCAGATTCTATCTCTCTTTCTGTCTCTCACTCTGTGTTTCCAGTAAGTCAGGCTTTTAGCGCCTTTTGATCAGGATATCATGCGGATATGGAGCGGCTTCCTCCTAATTAACACACATTAATCTCCTGAAGGGCCATTGATGCGCCCATAACTCTGCTCAGGCTCAGACTGAATCCATTCATACTCATACATATTTTTATAAAGCCAGCTTGTTTAATGGAACCCCTCACTGATGAATGGGAGCTAGCAGACTCATCCGAGGTTATGTGCAGTGAATGCTGGAGGTATCTACTGGTACCTGTAAGGGAGATGTGCAGCAAACCTGCGGTATAACTGTGTTGGCCAGGATGGGAGGAGGAGGGGTTCTAGAACTAGGTTTGGGAAATGGTAAAAAGGCGGAGAGAACATGATGATGCAGAGTTTGAAAAATGTGTTAAGTCGTGTGTTGAACAGGATTAATGTGTGTGTCATACAGGTGGCTGAAGGCCAGGAGATCTGTGTCATTGAAGCCATGAAGATGCAAAACAGCATGACCGCAGCAAAGACAGCCAAGGTCAGTACATATGACCACTCTTGCCAGTGAAATGCACTTGCCACTCTACCAGTCCACTGACTTGCTCACCTCACCTTTTTGGTGACTGTGTGTGTTGAACAGGTGAAGAGTGTCCACTGTAAAGCTGGAGAGACTGTTGGTGAGGGCGACCTTCTGGTGGAACTGGAGTAAGCTGGAGCGGACCTTATCTACCCACCCAACCCCACACCCTCCCAGACTGCCACTAGAACCTGCCCCCTTTGCCCCTGGACCTGCCTCACCACAGCTCAGATACCCCACATACACACTAACGGAGTACCCCAGAAACCACTCAATAGAATTTACCTAACATTCCCTTCCTCAGTGCTCCAATAGGGACGACTGTCATCTATGTTTCCCTTCTCGTTTGTTCTCCTTAGCTATGTGGCCACATGTAAACCTCTTCTACTGGATCTTCACTTGGTGCTTCTCTCGTTGTTCTCTTGCACTCTACCACCCCCTAGCTCACAGGGGGTAGAAATGTAAATGCATCATTCATGTATACACTTGTGCCTTCCAGGTTTATCACAACCTTCTTGGACAAGCAGCTCTATCTCATTCATCCACACATGTCAGAATTACTCCTGCCCACACGCACATGGGTTGGTCACATCACATGACATAACTGTCATTCCATTAACTATCAGCTTCACCTCTTGGCGGCCTGTTGTCTTTCTTATGGAGAGAAAATGTTCTTACTAGGTCTTGGGGAGCTTACGCTCTCCCACCATGTGTTTTGTTCTGGTAGAACATCTGTTTCTGGACTCTAAACACCTCTCTCTTTCTCCGTCACCCCCTAGTTATAGGAAGAAAACCATGATCCTTCAGGAGTGACTAGTTAGAATGTTTGAAATAGAATATGTTGATATTTCTAGTGTGTTGTTTGTTTTATGCGTGTGCTACACAAGTGGAGGAGATTACTGAAGGTTGTGAGGACATGCACGAGCTCTTCTTTTATTCCTCCCCCAAAATGGAAACCTACACAGCGGCCCTAAACAAGAGCTCAACATGTGATGTGCCTGCTGTAAAGTTGGACATGATACCAGGGGGAATCAAAGTATGATAAAAGAATTAGCCTTTTGTTTAGGATCTGTAGTAGCCTGTTTAGGGGTCTGTGTGAGCATGTGTGCACGTGTGCACGTGGGTGTGTGGGTGTGTGTGTGTATGGTAGACATTTATTTCTCAGATGTATTTAGTATGGGTTAATTGAGTTTGGTGTACAGAGCGCATTGATGTAAGATGGATTGCCATGATCTCTGGCAGTAGCTTCTCCTCTAGTGCTGTGGCAGTCAAGCCCAGAAGTGTGACCCTTCACCTTTGACCTGCCGACCCCTGGCTCCCCAGCATTGTTTGCTCCAACATGCCTCGAGTCTGATTCGTTTGTAAATTGTTTTCTGAAAAAGGTTTTTGTAAAAAATATTTTGGGGGAATGAATGTTTTCCCACTTGGGAAAAAATAAACAAATATGATTCTAATCTTGATTTGACATGGATCTCCCTAGTCAGTTTGGGTCAGTTCTTTCAGTTCAGCAACCACTGGAACATGCCGGTCCAGTGACTTTCGACTCCAGTGGATGTGGAGGCACTGATCTAACACTTATGACTTTGTGCCAACTTTATTGTTAATATGGTAGAATTAAATAGTTTATCATATGCTTTTAGGCAATTCTTCTGGATTGTATGGTCACAAAATGCAACATTGTTTGAGGTTAAAATAAGTTAAAATAAATGCTGTTACTGAACTGGGCCTTCATTGGTCGATGTTTAGGATGAAGGGAGGGGTATGCCATGCAACCTCAGAAGCTAGTCCTACAGCCCAACTTGTGGAGAGTTTCTGCCAGACAAGAAGTCTTCATCTATCACTTCTGGATTTCAGAACAGATCAGGTAATTCAGTGCTACACCGTTGTATCATGAACCCAATTTAATGTAGCATTTTTTTACATTTATACACATATATTACAAAAGAAGAAAACCAAAAGAAGTCCCAGATGTGAGTCCCGATTCTGTGCTTTTGGCCCGACAGGAGTGTGATATCACGTTTTGTTACTTTGATGGCAACTCGGCCTGAAAAAGAAAACATTCTAAAGGCCACCACTCATGATCCCCCTGCAACAACCCACAACAACCAGCTGCAACAATCAAGGTCACAAGAATGTCTTTGGCCTACACAAGGATATATACTTTTTTTTTTTCATTCAAGTACAAATCAACCATTAAAGACAACGAACAATACATGTGCCATTAAAGATAGATTATTTTTCAGGGAGCCTGTTTAGTTATTAGTTCAGTAGGTTGCTGGGAGGGCTACATGCCTGAAATTGTGTGCATGAATTTGTCGCTTCAGAAACTCATTTGAACCCTTCACTTGGCACCCTGAGCAGTACTGGGTTTAACAGATAAAGACAGGACCTCTGACATGTTGGTGTGTGTGTGTGTTTGTTGTACCTGGATTGTCCTGTAGTTTTGTGCTTGAGCTGCTGATGGACAGACCGAGCATGAATCTTTGGCCTGCAGGAGTCGCTGTGGCAACAGCAGTCACTGGCAGGATGAGCGCAGAGATGTTTCTATCTCAGGTTTCTCTACAGATGTGTGCTATTCAACCTCACATCACATCTGGAATGTACAAAATTCCTTCTCACACATCACCTGACCACACTCCAATAGTTCCAGGCCTATTATAAAAAATCAAAAAACACCCTTTTCAGGCTCAATCACCCCCTTTCCCCCAACTACACACCTTACCAAGATACCCAAGGTGTCCCAAGCATTTTTCAAACCTGGGAAAACAGCAGTCAAGTTATTTAATTTTTTTATTCTGTTTTTCTGCATTCATGTAAAACTGATCCCTTCATATAAAAGACAAGGAGTTGAGACGGGCGGGGTGGGTCCTCTGTGGGGGAGAAGTGGCATGTTGGGTTAAGGCCTCGGCTGCGCTCCTCAGACTGTGGTCACTCTCATGACCAGCTCGCGGTTGCTGCCTGGTTGCTCTCGGGGCGGCGGCGTCCGGAGCTGTAGGCTGAGCCGCTGCAGGATGCTGTACGCACAGTGATTGGTGCTGCCTCCGCTTGGCTCTGACGAGTCCTGCACCTCGGGCTCGACTGCCGCCAACCCCCCGTCGTTGCTGTCCAGGGGCACCGCTGTGGGCGTCTCCGTGGCAGCCATAAGGGAGGAGAGGGACGGGGAGCCCTCGGCCGAGCCGGGGTGACCATTGGGCGGAACTGGCCCAGAACCGCGGGGGCCAGGGAAGGATAAGGTCCGCAGGCTGGCCCCTGCTTTCTGGTGCTCGTCCGTGTCCTTCATCTTGTCGTAGTTGAGTACCTTCCACTGTTGGTTGACCGCCTGCCAGCGGTTAAAAATACGGAACACAGATGGACCCTCATGGACTATCAGAGCTGAGAACAGAGAGAGAAATGAGCTAATTAAACACACACACCCACATGCACAGAGTCTCATCCACACTCGCATCTCTTCAAAGTCCAGGCCTGGAGGTAAGGAAAATCAGGAATCAACAAGCACTGAAAGCAACTTTTAGGTTTAAATAAATCAGATTTGTGAACTAGTCAGTCTGCAAATACACTCTTGGATACACACACATGCAAACTATGCTGAAACACAGTTTGCTCTGGGTAGGTCCTTGACACATTCTCAGCTCTTGAGTAAGTGGGGACTTGTGTTTATAACTGTATTCTCTTGAGGCACAGAATGTTATGCATGGTGTCTGTGTGTGTGTGTCTGTGAGAGTGTGTACCAACTACATGCTTTCCTCCATTCTCCAATCTGTTGGGCCAGTTGAGATGAGCCTTTGCTCTATTTTTGGTGGTTAGATCTGTGTCGGCTGCCAACAAGACAAATTAAATTCCTCTAACGAGGGAAGAGAGGTTTGCAGGCGAAGATGAGTGCACCAGTGAGCACAGCATGAACTGAATCACGGAAGTCGTGTGAAGTGAGTGCATCCTGTGTGAACTTGTTGAGTTGCAGCATGTAAATCAGTCCCACGGCATGCTGGGTGTGAACTGAGCCAACCAAATGAATAGTGTGAGTCTGTGAACAGTGCTCAGGCCCCATCCCATCGTCTGGTAAACACGAGAAGACCTGGTCACTGCTTATGTGTGTGTGTATGTGTGTGGGGGGTGGGTGTAAGACATGGATCGAGAGAAATCTACAGTAAGCCACTTTCAGACCACTTTCAAACCATTTTCTTTGAGGGGGGGGAGAAATCATTCTGAAGGCAACTCGGTGGAGGAATGCTCAGCATTTCTATGAGGCTAAGATGTTTTTTTGTTGCATTAACTCTTTTTATTCTCTCTCTCTCCTCATCTCTCCACACTGATCCGACTGGAAGCAACGGACCTCCCTGAGCAGCCTCCGATTTTAGAATGTTGGAGACATGCCCAGTGTTTTTTCCCCCTTCTCTGCACCCTACTCCCAAAATTCTAATTAGGGATTTTCATCCCCTCTTCTCTCTCTTCCTCTCGTCCTCTCGTCCTCTATCCCCCCAGGCGTCCCTGCTGGCAGCTGGGAAGGGAAGTGCTAATTTCGGTCGCAATTACGAGGTGGGAGCGGCGGCAGCAGCCGAGTGTGGGCCGTGTGCAGACCCAGACCCAAACCCGCTGTCTCAGCAGCTTACCTGAATAGATTCAGAATCCATATTTTATCTCCCTCTTTCTTTTTCTCCCTCCTGGTCCCTGGGACTGGCTATTACTGTCTTCTAGCCTAATTATAATGGCTTATTTTTCACACCCTCAACAGCTACATCTGTCAGAGGAGAGGTGAAAAGAAAACTCATGTCCCTGCTTAAAAGTCAGTTATGGGGTCCTTCCCAGGAACATAGAGATGATCATTTCACTTGCATGAAATGAAGAAATTCAACAGATGCATGTATGCTACTGGATGATTGGAACGGCCCAGCCCAGTGTCTGATTCTGATTCCACAAGGAGCTGGGACAGTTTCCCTCCTGCACCTGAAGTTTCCCTCCTAAACCTGAATGCATGAATCAGACTGCATGGAGTTTCTGCTATTAAATGATAATATCTGTCTAACATGAACCAGACAAGCATGGCCCAGTTTTCACAAGCTAAACTTTTGACTGTCTCTACATTGTATCTGGCCCACGCTTTAGCTAAACTGGGCTGCCTGCTTTGAAATGGAGGGGCCTGCTGACTGATATGCAAACCACAGTGGTTGTGTGAGTGGTTTATTCTATGGTCTATGCTATGGTATATTCAGTTGAGGCACAAAATTGCCTTTGGACAGAGAATCCTTATGGGAACCTTGCTTAGCCTAGCGAGCTCTTGGCTTACAAGACAGCTTTTACACTAGGCTACAGCTGATTGATGGGCTCTATGAACACACATCCATTGATGTGAACATAACTATAATCTTCCCGCAATCTAATTTGCTACAATGTGTCACTACCTTCTCCTTTGCACTAGATGAAGGTATCTATTGCATAACTGAATATAATGCGACAGCTCTGAGCAAGACGAATAAGAAACACTTTTCCTCCACACTTGGCTAAGTGCAACTGATTATATGGATTATATAACTAGCAGTATGCAGGGTGTGGAGTGGAGTGGGAAGATGGTCTACACACAGCAAGCGATCTGGGCTGGGTCTCATAAGAGGAATAAGACACACCTACATACTTAGCTAAGTGCACAAGTGCACATACACAGTGGCCAAATGTGGTAAATGGGACATGTCCGGTCTGTCTTTGTGGTGTAGGGCGGGAAATCCAAGTATTGCCATCACCGACCTCCTGTGTGTATCTATATAGTGCTCTTCAGAAAAGTAAATAAATAACAAGCTGTGCATGATGCTTTGAACACTAATCACAACCCTCTCCGTTTCCCATCCATGTTCTTCCTCTTCTCTCCTCATTTCCCTCAATATCTTGCTCTCTAAGAGCACTTTCCACTCATCCCTCCCTCCCTTCCACCATCTCTCTCTCTCTCTCTCTCTCTCTCTCTCTCTCTCTCTCTCTCTCTCCCTTCCTGTCTATTCTCTGAGGGGAGGTTCATTCATCCACTCCATCTAAATGCTAAAGCAGACAGAGTGATGCATCACCCAGAGACTCTGAAGGACTCACCCATTGATTTTTCTCTGTGTGCATGCACCAACAGAGCCATTCACACACACACACACACACACATATCTATACCACGTATATGTGCAGACATACACACACATTTCCACTCAGTCATCCTCTCAGTGAGTCTCTCCGTCTCCCTCTTTCTTTCTCTTTCTCTCTATCTCTCTCTCATTCACACACATACACACACACACACACACACAAACACATGCACACACTCATGGACACAAGCACTCAGTTTCATACACACACAGGCATACATTTCCTCACGTGGTCCCAAGCGATAAACTGTTAACGCAGTTCGGCTGGAGGGATTGCTCTGCCAATCCTATTTGTTCAGACAAATAACTTTCCTGTGGAGCAAGACTGAGCAACTGCAGCAACAAATAATAATAAAGCGAAAAGCCCAGGAAATCGCAGGCTTTATGAGCAGCACAGTTATTCATCTAACACCCAGCAAAACCCTCCATTCAAACTCACAACTATGATTTTACCAGTTAGTGTCTATGCTGTAAATGTCTTTGCTTCAAAATGCAAGTATTTGTGTATTTGTAATTGCAAGTGTATTTGCCTCTCATTGCAAGCAATGACATTAAGAGTTCAAGACCCACTTTCACTGAGAAGGTGAAACACTTCTTATCATTCTGCATGCTTCCACTTTCCTCCTAGCCTTCTGTTCTCTCTCTCTCTCTTTCTCTCTCTCTCTCTCTCTCTCTCTCTCTTGTTCTCTCTCATCTTCTCAGCAGCAAGCTTTTGTCACAGAAATATGCATCTGTGTGTCTCTGTCCTCCCCCCATTTGAGACTTAGTTTTATCATTTAATTAGGGGCTGCTTTTTCCTCTTCCCTCTCTTCTGGGAGAGTTTCTCATTCACCCTCTCCATTATGGATACACGATAAGGCAAGGGTTGTGTGTGCAAAGGTGTGTGTGTGTGTGTGTGTGTGTGTGTGTGTGTGTGTGTGTGTGTGTGTGTGTGTGTGTGTGTGTGTGTGTGTGTGTGTGTGTGTGTGTGTGTGTGTGTGTGTGTGTGTGTGTGTGTGTGTGTGTGTGTGTGTGTGTGTGTGTGTGTGTGTGTGTGTGTGTGTGTGTGTGTGTGTGTGTGTGTGTGTGTGTGTGTGTGTGTGTGTGTGTGTGTTAGTGAGAGAGAGAGCGAGAGGGAGAGAGAAATAAGTGGGATTACAAATATGTCTGTATCTATTAAAGTGTGTGTGTGTGTGTGTGTGTGTCATAAAGAGATATTAGCTGGATTATCAGGCTTAAGCACCTCAAGCAGTCATGATTAGGTCACTCTG
>NW_027468689.1:31867004-31907004 GCF_046254945.1 Alosa pseudoharengus | reverse complement strand
GGTGCCAGCCCATCTCACCCGGGGCTGGGAGTGTGTGAGTGCTCCCCCTACTGCAAGTAATCTGCTACAACAGCCTGAGAGCAGACGCCCTCAGCCTCCTGGAGCCACAGCTCACCAGAGTGCTCCATCTGGAGGAAGGCTGCTTGTGTGGCTGAGGATGTGATCTCAAACACACACACACACGGCAACTCATACAGCACACACAGTCGCCTCTCACTTTTGGGATAAAAGCATCATGTGCTAAATGACTAAATGTATTGGAGATGTGAACACATGCCTGTCTAAAATAGATGTTGAATTTACATGATGATTTTACGTTCCAGAAACAACATGACACCCAGCAAAGTAGATGCTGGCAGAGAAGTTCATGGTTCCTTTAAATTAATCTGGTTTGAAGTGCTTAAACACACATATACGCTCATGTGTAAACACACACACGCACAGATCATGCAGCTAAAAAATGTGCCTTCATGGCCTCAATGTCTGCCTATGAGAATGCAGACGACTCCAGAGAATACAGTCTGCAGGCTCAACTCGCTACATTAGAGCTCCACGGCCACTTCCTGCGTCTGTACACTCTCTCACACTTCAATAGCGTTTGCGCCACGCACAGCAAGGCTACCACTTAAAGATGGAGCAAAGGTTTTCTAGCTGGGCCCTTTTCTTAGGTAGGCCTGCAGAGGCTGGTAGCGTATACTGGCGGGGGCAAAATATCTCAATCACGAGCCTATATGTAGCCAAATATTTGAAGGCTGGTACTTGATTGGTTTTTCATAGAAGGCTGTGTCCATACGCCAAAGACACAGCCTATCTCTAAGACTGTCACTTTCTGTTTGACTGTCAGCTACAAAAACAACATTTTGGGTGTTAAAGGTGTTACAGAACACATGAGCTGTTGCCCCTATCCGAGCTGAGAACGGGAGTGTGTGCACATATGTAAAGATGTAAACATCTCATACATCTCATATATATTGGTAACACAAGACTAAAAGCAGTGGCAATTACGTCACGGTGATAACACTCTTGCATGCTTTATGTCTTCTCATGTAATGCTGTGCTTTGTTTTACACCATTCAGCTCCTGGCTAGCTACTGTGGTCTCATCACTGTTCATCATGTCGATGAGAGAACTCAAACCTTGAGGCAGTGCAAATCCACTCTACATTCAAACACACAACCCCCATTTTTTCCATTCAGAAAAATAATATCCCGAGTTGATTGAATTTTCAGATCCAGCAACTATTCCTGACAGCCAGAGCAGTTTCATTGTTCAAATCATGAAGGACCTTTTGTCGGATGTGCACATCTTTGTTAGTGCCACCTCTCTTCTGGCCTCTAGTTTCATAACTACAAGTTGTGAAGATGAGTCAATCATATTGATTCTGCTTTTTATATTCATTGGTCAGTTCCTGTCTCTGTTCCTCCCACTCGCCAGCATTATTACATTTGTGACTTAAATAGTAGCATGCCTGATGATGACTGGAGTCAACTCTAATTGCATTATTTCCATTACTGAGAATGAAGGAGGCTTGCCAGATCAAGATACCAGCGACCTCTTTTCACCCCTACTTTGAGTGGTATGGGCTCTGTGAGATGATTCCCTCAGATGACATCATCTCACATCTGATATTGTGTTGACATCTGATATGGATTTACTCTAGTATCACCCTGTATGGCAACGGAGTACACACCCATATACACATACACACACACAAGACCAGACTGGACAAGAGAGATGGGAACCCTAATAAAAGGGAAAGATGTGAGTGAGAGTGATCCGGAGAGGGAGAGTTTGTCAGACTGCGGCGGCTCTGCAGGAAGAGCTCAGGGTTTGTTTAACAGGATTAGGACCGTAATCGCCCAGGAAGCGTGCGTTGTTCCATACAGATTACAGCTGCTTCCGAGAGAATCTGAGGAGAACGGTGGCCACCGACTAGCCTATCGCTGCGCTCACCGCAGCCAGCCCAGATAGCGACCACTTCACGTCTACTGCTCAGATGATTTTGGGAATTATACAGGGGTTGGGACCTTAAGAAGACAAGAGTGTTCACCACAGGTTTAAGTACAGATAACTGGAGCTTTGTTTTGTCTCACAGACACAGGGGTGTGGCATAGCATTATTTAGACCTGTGTGGTCTTTTTGTAAAAGACGTCCTGGTCAATCCATCAGAGCGGGGGGCCAAGTGAAAGTGCTGGAGGGAGATGGCTCCACTGCTGTTAGAGACATTAGGCCATCAGTGCCTAGAGCAAAACCACTTATGTAACATTACAACACAATGAATTGCTGTGAAGCGGTTTGGTTTAGCCAAAGACCACAGAGACAGCAGGAGGGAGGGGAGAGAAAGAAAGACAGGCAGGCAGACAGATATAGACAGACAGACAGAAAAGAGAGAAGATGAGATGAGATGAGAGGAGAGGAGATGAGATAGATAGATAAATAGATAGATAGTTAGATAGATAGATACTTTGTGATCCCCAGGGGAAATTCAAGGTCACAGTAGCATACAGACAACACACACACACATTCACTAACAGCAGAAAGTAATTAAAAGTATATAATATAAAAAAAACACAACTAAGCAATAAGGACAGTAGAAGATAAATATATACTGAATACTAAATATACTATAAAATACAAATTATACTAAATAACACTTAATCTAAATCAATTCTAAAAAAACAGTATCCACATAGTGGGTGATTAATCAATCACTCAATCAATCAATCAAGATGTGCTTGCAATGACTGAGGCAGGGACTGAGCCTGTGATTCTCTGTGCATAATGTAAGGTAAGGTAAGGTAAGGTGCTCTGTGTGAATGAGTGTCATGGTGATGGTGCAAATGAGTAAGTCAAACAGTCAAACAGTGCAAGAATAAAGTCTATATATCTATATATATATATATATATAACTATATTAAGGAAGGTATAAGTGTGGTCGCAGTTCGGCTGTGGCATGGAGGGAGGGGTTGTGCATATATACTCGCAATATAGCACGCAAACAGTGAGGCAGAAGACAGTGGTAAAAAGTGGCTAGTGGACAGACAGTTCAAGACATGGAGGTGGTGAAGAGGCAGACAGACTATGCGGAGAAGTCTATTTCTCCTCCCAGGCTATGAGGGTGTGTGATAGAGAAAGAGAAAGAGAGAGAGAGAGAGAGAGAGAGAGAGAGAGAGAGAGAGAGGAAGGCTCCTTAGGAAATCAGCTTGAAAAAAGTGTAATGCCAGTAAACAGCCTTGAGCCCAGATGAAGCAAATCCCATTTTCTGTTATTAGCATATGAGAAAGATGGAAGAGAGAGAGAGAGAGAGAGAGAGAGAGAGATGGTAAAGACTGAATGAGTAGGAAGACTCTTCTTCCTTTGGCTGATGTTGCTTTTCTTTTCTTCTCCCTTGGGATTTCAGGACATAGTAGGCTATTTACATAGCAGTGGCCTACTGGTTAGGGGTTCGGGTTTGTAACCGAAGGGTTGCCGGTTCGATCCCTGACCCAATAGTAAAAATGGGGGTGGGGGAAGTGGTTGAGCACTGCTCTCCCATGCCCACATCCAAGGCTGAAGTGCCCTTGAGCAGGGCACCTAACCCCTCACTACTCCCCAAGAGCCGCTGTAGCAAGGCAGCTCACTGCTCCGGGTTAGTGTGTGCTTCACCTCACTGTGTGTTCACTGTGTGCTCTGTGTGTTTACTAATTCACAGGTGGGATAAATGCAGAGACCAAATTCCTTGTATATGCAAGTATACTTGGCCTATAAACCTGATTTCCATTTACATCTACGTTCTTCTCACAACCCCTCAATATATATTCATCTGCAGGGTGTGGCAGAAAGTAGTTCATAATGCCGGTTCAGACAGATTAGAGTACTTTTTTCAACATTCAATACTCCACAAACAGCAGATAAAAAGAAAGAAAGACATGCCTGCAGGTAGGCCTGCTTTGAAAATAGGATAGGGAAAAACATAATTCCAGGTAGGCCTAAGCATTCAATAATGAATAGGCCTACAGATAATATAATAATATAATAAATGTGAAGTGAGCAGAATTTAAGCATGGCTGCATGTGACATTTTTTACAAATCAAAATGACATAATCCTAACAGCTGTTTTGAGTCAAGGCTATATGCTTAGCCTAATGCAAAACCATTTTGTGGAATGATGCATCATATGAAATTTGCAACGGTGTGACTCAAAAACAGTCTCTGGTGGCATATAATGGTGCATTCAGGGCACTTCGGAATGACAAGGACCGCCCCATGGCTACTTTGTTTTTCTGACAGCAAGTGTTCATGTGCTTTGCCGTCGGAATGTGTGACAAACACGGATGCCACAACAAAGTTTAAAACATACACTCACTAATCCTAAACAAACAACTATATTTGCTTAAAATATAGTGTAAGACGCTCGTGAAAGAAAGATATGCAGCTTTCAAGTGACAAAAACGGCAAATTCCCAAGTTCACATTAAAACTGTTGGACATGAAAGGCCACATGGACTACAAACGAACTACAACGTGACGACAAAAGTGATGACGAGCCCCTAACTGGGCAACTCTTGCTGCTTTCGAGATGTCTCGTAAATGTCTCGTAAATCCACCGCCCGAGTTGGAAAGTGTAAATTACCAAGCTTTCTTGCGGCATTTTGGGCAGGCACGCCCACTTTACCTCGGAGTACTTGAGGGTACCCCGAGGTGGACGTACGACCTTACAACAAACATGGCTGCGCCCATAGTTGAGATGAGATGACATGTATTTTTTTGCATATGTACTGTGTTGGTCATGTTAAAGCTGATGTAATGCTCTTACACACTAGATTACATTGCTGCTTCAATCCGGTCACCAATTCATGCATTGCACGGTCTTGCTGTGCCTGCAATACAATGTAACAATTTGTTTTCCAGCCGTTTAGCTAGAGGCTACATGTAGCACAAAACAATAACAATGACTAGCCTTCTACTAATGCCCCTCGTGGCTCGAGAGAAAGGCGTTCCTAAAGCCACTCATTGGTACATGTTGTACGGGTGAGTGTACGATGATTTACGAGACATCTCGAAAGCAGCATCTGTTAGCAAAATCTAGCCCCAGTTTCCGACCTCTGACTCACACATTACGTGACGTGAATGACGCGGAATGATGATGTTTTCACTCGGAGAAAGGTCTTTCCGAAGCCCATGAACGCTAGACATCACACTCTGTCTGCCACTCGTTGCTTGTCGCTGGTTATGCTTTGCATGTGTGGCATTCTGAGACGTTCTTTAAATAGGGACCATCATCGCTTGTTTCAATTTAGGACCTTGCAGTTGAATCTGTCGTTTGCTTATTCAAAGTCTAAAGACAGTCCAAAGTAGCCTGGGCTATTCATATAAGTGACATCACACTCTGTCTGCCACTCTTGCTTGTCGCTGGTTTGCTTTGCATGTGTGGCATTCTGAGACGTTCTTTAATTCGGGACCATCATCGCTTGTTTCAATTTAAGCCCTTGCAGTTGGAAATGTCGTTTGCTTATTCAAAGTTTAAAGACAGTCCAAAGTAGCCTGGGCTAATTGAAGTGTCTGTTTATTGCACATCATTTTTTACGTCATTTTGAAGAGCCACTGCATAGGCTACTGTGTGTGTTGGCGTGTTGTTGCAAAATCCGCAGAGTTCACTTTATTGTTGAGATCAGACGTGTTAAGTTTTTACCTGTGTAACCTACACTGATCCAGCTCTGCCAAAGCCCTGCTTCTATCCTCACTGGTAGCTTACAGTACAGTGGTGTGTGGGAGGGGGAGTGGCTAGCGGTGAAAGCCAATGTGCTTTTTTTACCGATATATTTAACAATATCTTTTGCATTTCTTATTCAAACAACGTCAAATTTGGCACTGCACTTACTCATGCCCATAGCAAGACACCTGCCACGACTTTGACATCAGTCTGACAAACGGTCAGCGAGATATGTGTGCCAAAGACACACAGACATCCGGACACACAGACGCTTCTTGCTTTATAGATAGATAAGGCTAATATGCTGGCACAGCATGGTCATGAAAGGTTTTGTCTTTTTTTAATTCGAAAATTTAAATTCGTCCATAGGGGATGCCACAATTCTCAAGAAAGATTTCAGCTATGCACATCTAGATTTAATTGGTTGTTCACACACACATTAGCTATAAGAAACAGAGCCATCTGTCGTTATGCGCTATGTGGGGCCAAATTGATGATTGATGATTGAAGTCTATTTTATGCAAATACTGAGCAATGCAACACGGCGACTGTCAATCCAAGTGAAGAGTTAATGTTCTTGTTACGTTAACTACCGTTACAAATTTGTTATTCTAATGTTGTATATCGCTTTGGAAAAAAGGATCTGCCAAATACCTCAAAGCTTATGAATGAAACAAATCCTGATTGACAGAGGGGCACTCTGTCTTCTCATATGTCCAAACAAAAACTGTCAGAGAATTATCCACACCCTTTTCCCAAAAGCTAGTCTAATCCCTATCATCTTCATCTGACACCTAATTTACTGCTTGAATTGCTAGATTTCAACAAGCCAAAGCTCTTGCTGACACAGCGTGGTTTGTGGGTGACACTGGAGGACTACTGAACACAGATTTGCTTCAAACACAATGTAGGTTGATCCCACTACATCATAGAGTCTATGCCAGCCTTGAACCCTAGGCTCTTACAAGCTGGGAGCTGAAACAGAGTCCTGTTTTAGATAGACAATCCAAGTGAATTTTTTTCAGCAGATGAGCCGCTCCCCTCCTAAAAGGGCTGCTTTTGTGTGTGATTACACCCTGCTGGGCTGAGGGGCCGCACACACACTTCCTGATGAACACTCTTTCCTGGTGGAGCTTCAAAGACTCACGGCCCCACAAGGCAAAGATTTTCTCTCTGTTTCAATCTAGGCATAACACCAGAAAGGGTAAATCAGGCCTGTGTGAGTGTGTATATTGGTAAATATGCATGTTTGTGTCTGTGTGTGTGCGTGTGCGTATACTTACATGCATTTGTGGTGTGTGTGTGAGGATTTGTGTGTGTTTACGTAAGTGTGTGTGTAAGATCTCCCAGCTCATGGTTCACCTCAATGATTTCTCACAGCCAGAAGACAAACTGACCAATCTCCCCCCTAGCATCTAGCCCTTCACCGCTGCCCATCTGGAATATTAAATTATAGATTTGGCATGTGCTGAGTGACTAAGTGGCGTGGATCTCTCTTGAGTGACCTGGAGTAACGAGGCGGAGGGGCAATCCATGACGAATGGGACATTCTGAGCGCGAGAAGAGGCCGTTCACGCTCCAATAAGGCCGAGGCTAAGCCATCGACAGAACCGCTGGCTGACGGCCCTCTACTCCTTACTATCAGCTTAGGAAAGAGAAAGAGAGGGAGTGAGGGAGAGAGAGAGGGAGTGAGGGAGAGAGAGAGAAAGAGAATGAAGGAAAGAAAAGAGGAGAACTATGTGCACACATATGCATTCGTGTTGTGTGCACTAATAAGGAACCTCATATTTAATATTAGGCTATGCATCATATCAAATTTTCATATATTGCAACTTTAACTGCAAAAACACTGAAATGTGAACCTCGAATTACCACTGATTTAAACCTTTTTTCAGTTTTCTTCCTTGAAATGTAGTACTACTCATAATACAGTAACAATGTGTGATTATTGTGTGTGTGTGTGTGTGTGTGTGTGTGTGTGTGTGTGTGTGTGAGAAAGAGAGAGAGAGAGAGAGAGAGAAAGAAAATAATAATACAGGGGACTCCAAGAATGCTAAACTAGCCTAGGTCCAGAGTAGAGTGCTTGTGTGTGCGCATTTGTGTGTGTTTTTCTTTTTCTCTTTGAAAGCTTAGGCTACATTTTCTGTGCCTCGTGGCAACTCAATCCCTCACCACATTCTCCCGTGTCAATTCACCCCCTGCCCTGACTGCCCTGCACACGGCTAACCTCTCCCGCTGACGCTCTGCTGCTCTACTGTGTGCTGCGTGCCTGCCCTGTTTTATGTGCAGCCAGCTCATTACACCATGACCTTTAAACAGACTCATCTGACTCACAAAGAAGCCCGCTACCTTATTTACACAGAATGAAACACGCGGCATGCCACCGTCAGTAATTTTCTCTGCCGATCTGCTGTTGTGGTTTACTTCATCATAGGAGAGGAAGGAAGGGGGATATTCACTGCCTGGTTTTTGTGTTTTATTTTCTCTCCTTCACAGAAGAGTCCTTCAGACACGTGGGGCATGTTTTAGCATATTGGCCAGAGGGGACAGCAAGTAAGCGAGACAAACTAAGGAGGGTAAAAAAGAGGAAATATTATTTTGTCCTCAAGCATGTAATTGCTACTGTGTGGACTGTGTCCACAGGAGTAATCACTGGAGTTGAGCTCTTACACAAACAACCTCTCCCACACACTCTCCCACTTTCTCTCTCATCCATGAACACACACACTCTCTCATACACACACCAGACTCCTCCATCTTTCCTTTTGAACAGACCACATTCATCAAAGAGCTTGAGCGAAGACAAGCCTTCTCCTCTTGGCTTTGAGGGATGCTGTGTTAAGTCAGTCATCTGAACCTGGTTCATAGGGCCAGAAGCAGAGTCTGCATGAGTGTGTGCTTGTGTGTGCGCGCATGTGTGTGTGTGTGTGTGTGTGTGTGTGTGTGTGTGTGCTGGGTGGGTGGGGAAGCATGGTTCAGGAGCCAAGAGAGGATTCTTCACACAAGAGCCATCTGTTTTCAGTTCCACTCCCATCACAGACACTGGGCCATCCATCACGCTCGCAAGGCCGAGGATCCTGGGCCCCATCTGACTGATCGATGAAGCGTAGAGGAGAGAAACTGGCTTTCCCCTGCCATGATGAAACATAATTACCCAGCACACTATAACTGGCCTTTTACTTCTGTGCTACTCGAGAGTGACAGCTGAGTGATGCCACAGCAAGTAAGTCTCCAAGAGACTAGCCTCTACAGTATCTAGGAGTCTGAACACACTCAGGAGTGTGACAGCATGGGAGGGGGGAGGGTTTCTGAGGCAAACAAGTGGTTGGAGTGGATTTGTGAGAGAGCAAAAGATGTAAATTCAAGATTGCATCCCCCTTCCCACTTGTAGAGCGTATAGCCCCCATGCATGGATGAGGCCTCCTTATCAGTATTTGTGGCTTTCATCATGGAAGTGCAGGCGCTTTGATTGGTGACCTTTACGTAATGTGCTAGAGCAATTTTTCCTCAGGCAATAACTGGACACCTTAAATCACTCACTGACACAGACAATCATGTCACCATCAGGGTTGATAACTGTCAGTGTTCTGTCTTCACAATGATACTGAGCATAACCCCAGGAGAGTGAAATACTGGCCTACTCTAGGTCTCATTGCATCTAATAACAAGGTATGACAGTAACTTACCAATATTGGAAAACAGGGTAAAGTACATGAAAGCTGCTAGGCAGTCAGAGATTATTTTACTGTATTTACCTGCTCAGGGCCCTGAAAACAGATCCGGCACAAGGGAGACCTTACACCACTGTCTGTGCAGCTGTTCAGGGATGTCCGCTCGTCATACTTCTCTTTGGAATTGTCCTCAGAGGAGCTGCCGCAATCCAGAGTCCCTGGCAGCTCCATCGTTGTGCTTTCCCTCTCCTCCCCTCCCATTTCCTCCTTGGTCCCTACATTTTCCCCTGACGACGGGGGCTCTGTCCAACCCGCTGGGTTATGTAAACAACCATTGGTGCTCTCCGTGGCCCCCGCTGAAGAGTTGTTCCTCTCCACGGTGCCGGCCGTCACATGGCTCTCCGTGTTTAGTGTACTCATGAGTGGGAGCGCTGGCGGTGGTTCTGATGGTGTCGGTGGCCTGAGCAGGAAAACCTTCAGGTCACTGAACAAGACGCAACAGCGGCCTTTCTGCATGCCCTGGCGGCACAGCATCGGTCTGCGGCTCAACAATCCCCAGCACCATAAAATGACACTGATAGCCAACAACATGTGCCCGCCTTAATTATGATGAAAATGGAGTAAGTTAGATATGTATAGGTTAACCTTACAAGAATGGCAAACTTACGGTTTCTGTGAAGATAATGTTTGCGTGGAAGAATGCAATCTCTGTCAACTGAACTTTACCCTCAGTAAAATTTGAGTTCAATCAAATGTAGGCTATTTGTCGTTAGGCTACTTGTTTGTATTCGACGTGGGTTCCACGTTCGGAAGAGGACAGATGCAGACAACAGGTTTAACAAGCCATGACATTTTAATCCCACGTTGGTTGTCAGACCCTTCAGGTTGCTGGATCGACATTTGATAATAACAAGATAATAACAAAGAACAAAATCATACAGCGTGGCAGATAACTATTTCTTAATATTTCTGCGAGATTTCCTTCTTCATTTGACTAAAATAAAACACTTCAGGCCTATAGGCTACTGTCACGTCCATGTAAGACGAACTGTTCATTCTACAGCCTAATGACTGCCAGGGCTGCTTTGGCTCTGACAAAACTACACGCGGTTATAGTCAAACAGGTCGCCTATAGGCTCGTGTAATAGCCTACCGCCCATTCCCCACATATAGCTCATTTAGCCTACAGATGGACATTCAACAGTCCCGCTTGATATCCCGAAATCAGTGCAATTTCGAGCAAATAGATGCTTCCCCGGTACTAGTAGGCTAGCCTAGCCTACTGTCGTGTGAGTAGCCAATGAAATTAAGAACATCTGCCAGTGTCAAAAGACAGCGTCTAGCCTTAGCCTACACACTGCCTCACATAGCCTATGATCATAGTCTTCTGAGATTTTATTTGGGGTTTCCTAAACCCCTTTGATTTCAATAGCTGCGCGATTTTTATGTGATGACAGGCTGTTTCGGGCTACTTGGTTGTAGTCCAATAGCCTATATAGTGTGTCTATCAGAGAAAATGGGCTCAATCCCAAAGCAGCCTTGCCTACACTAAATATTCGATAAACAACTGCACATGTTGTAATCCAGTCGTCAGAAGCTAATTTATCGGTTACAAAAATGACCCTCCAGGTTTGGCGAAAGGAGCTCTCGTGCACCACGGTGAAGTGAGGTAGGCTACGAAAGTGTGCCGTGATTCTTTAGCCGTAACAGTGGTTTATCTGTTTCCGTGGTCTAAGTCGTTGTTTCTTACTCATAGAGTATCCCAATTCCGGAAGCTTTTCAAGCATCTTATGAGGGAGAAAAGATAGCACACAATCCTTAAACATCACATCCACAAGCGGCGGACAAAAACGTTGCCTTTCTCGCTTTCTCCGGTGCTTTTTTTGTCATGACATTTTCTCCTGTCGTTCGGAAGAATTTTTCTAACACTCGCCCTTCTCCGATGACCAACTGTCTTGCTTGAAGTTGCACAAGATCCTTAATCATACAGTATAGCGAGGTTTGCTCCCGTAACTGAGCCAGAGGATGTTTGCGCTTGCTGCAGTTTCAGCACCATGATGCCTGGGACAGCTCCCAGGCGCGGTCCCGTCCGCCAACATTACAGTGATGCAAACGAATGGGAGCGAGCACACAGCCAATACAATGGATCTCAGAAAATCCTTCCGTTTTTTCTTGTCTCGCTTGTAGTAGCCTGGTCTAATTGGCAATATTTGAATACACGCTGTTAATATGCAATGAAATGCCTTAAATGTTAAACAACAATTTCCCACACTGCACCAAAAAGTCATGAATTAATAAATAAAAGTAAGAAAAACATGCATGGTTGTCCTTCACCGATCAATATGGTTCACAGCAAGAGTGCAGGATTTGTTCTGCTTTCTCTCTTTTCGAACTTAAATGATGTGTGTTGAATAATTCATGGTGAGTGCCATAAGCCAACGACCATACACTCTGGTCTAAATTGTTCATACTAGCCCCACCTTCCAGGCGAACTCACTGAACCCATATAGCTTTGTCTACTAAAAATAGTTTCCAGTTGGGGATTCCTCTCACATTGTCTTTCTTCCCTTTTTTCTCTCAACAGAATGGACAAAGTGAGAAATAGTAGTGAGAAGATGGAAGTTTTCAGAGGCCACAGCCTATTGCATGCAAGTTGCAGTTAGCTCTCTAAAAATATGTTGGATCCAATCTAGCATCCAGGGGTAGGACATTGTGAAGTCTTGCAACCACAGCCTCTTCAAAGATATTTTTACCACACTTCCTATGCTAGCAGGGCTATGGTAAGATGGCCTGTATACTGACACAACAAGATAAAACATTATGCTCTTTGGTTCTAAGTTGTATCAAAATAATGTGTTCACAGCTATGGAGGCCTTACGTGTAATTATTAGTAGCAGGCCCTGGGCCACTTCAGATGACTGAACCCAGGGAAGGATTGGAGCACACATAACTTTTACAGACTTCAATGGTGCAAACAATGTTTCAACACACAACGTCTACGTCAGAGTGAATTATTAGTGTCTGTCAGGACCAGCTGATTGTACTCTGTGTCTTATCACGGAGAAAGTGTTGACAGTGGTGACTTGGTCTTACCCAAGACAATGGAAATCTTGAATATTTCCATTGCCCATATTAGTTTTAAGAGATGGAGCCCTTAAGGCATGAAACAGCTATTCTCCAAATTTTGTTTGTATTAAATCCTAAATGCTAATGAGATGCCTAAGAGGCCCATAAAGGCTCCCCTCAGTCATTTGTCTCAATAACAGCAGAGGAATGCTCTGAGCACCTCAGCTAATTAAATAGGAACATTTTGATGCTCAGATTTACAGACTTGTGGTGGAGAAACAAGTTTATGCATTTATAAAGCCACTACAATTTTGTTGTATATGCCCAACATGAAATTGCCAAAGTGACTCCGTAGTATTATAGTATGGAGATATCAAAATGAAGTCTTAATAAACAGAAAAAGATAAGGAATTTAGAGTTTGGTGTATTTCATTGGGAGTTTTGTGAATGTCTATCGATGCTGTGAGGAATGCCCATGGCCTACAACAAGAATGCCTCTGATAATAAATGGGAAGATTTGGATTCATTTTCTCTTTCCAAATGGCAGAAAAAATGTGTAAATAAAATAAATTGCTATAAAAGTCACATACATTTTAATGTAGCCTTCATTTTGTTTGTCTTGGCATTGCTTGTCATACTTTTTGTCTTTGTTTGGTCAGTGTGTGTGTGTGTGTGTGTGAGAGAGAGAGAGATAGAGAGAGGGAGAGAGCTTGTGTTAGAGTGTTAGGTTTGTATGTGTGTGTGTGTGTTTGTGTGTGTGTTTGTGTGCAAGCGTGCACACACTGGGAATAATGAAAGAGCAACAGACAAAAGTGGACCACAGATGATAGCCAGGAATGACAGTAGAGACAGCTGCAATAACAGTATTTCTGTCTTGATCTTTGCTTTCTAATGTTTACTTACACAGAGAAGCTGCTCAAAGACACCTCCAACACATGACAAGTTTACTTTGGGTTTCCACCAAATTTTCTAATGGTGCATTCCTTGTTTATTTTTCTGCCTAAGGATTCATGTGCTCTATTATGGTTCTGATAGCTTTGCAGAGGATAAGGATGGTGCAGTGACATAATCAGGAAGCCACTTTATAGTCACTGGAGTTGAAGTTGGGTACAGCATCTTCTGCAGATGCTGCAAAGTCTTTTGTGATAGCATTTTTGTCTCTGATACGCTCAAGCTCACTGAATAGGATTAACATGGACCACATTGTCAGAACAATACAATAACACTTGAGCTCTTTTTTGCCAGAGCCAGCTTGCTTTTACAAGGATGCATTTATCAATTTCAGAAGTGACTCTGACACTCAGAATTCATCTTTTCAGGATGTGAGGACATTCTTGATAAATGGTCTTTATATTGATTGGTTGATGGTATTGATCGGCTAATTGTATGAATTTCATCTATTGACTACTGTGCTCTTGGACTCTCTTAAAAAGAGTCATTCAATCCTTTGCTCACATCTCTTGTATACAAATCTCTCTCAAATCAAATCTCTCTCTCTCTCTCTGTGTCTCTGTGTGTGTGTTTTGTGTGTGTGTACTGCATGTACTTTGACAAACTCTGCATATCCAGGTCTGTGCTAACAGCTATTCCCTCAGACCCAGCACTAAAGAGAAGGGATTATCCTATTCTATCTTCCCTGGGGAATCACATACATGTAAGTCCATGTGCATCGGGGCACACACACACACACACCACTCAGAATCAGCAATGCTGTCACACAGTTTTTAAGCCTAAGGCTGGTCAGAAGAGGCAGATGCAAAGATCTGAAGGAATACTGCCAAATCCTCGCTTAGCCAGCCTGTGTCGTATTAGTGGAGAGGGTGGATTGGTGTGTGCCTTATGAAATACCCTTCTTTACAACGCTGAGCTGAGCTTTTGTTCCTGTTAAATTGAAACACATTTTTGGATTCTTGATGCTCTCTGAAAGAGAAGAAAGCAAATATAGTTTACTAGTGTGTGTGTGTGTGTGTGTGTGTGTGTGTGTCTGTCTGTCTGTCTGTCTGTCTGTGTACATTGGCTTAACTGTACAAACTATGTTGTGCTCAAAAACACTATTGTTACCTTAAGACTACAACAGAAAAGAAAATTTTCAATAAATGTAAATACTGAGAAATTAATTTGAGGTCAAGGCATTTGAACTGAAATTCCAATCTCCAGATGTAGGGAATTTTCTTCTGTAAAACACAATACAACCATATACAGCCTCAAAGTGTTTTTAAGTAGCCTAGGCTATAAGAAAAATGTTCTCAAAATCCTTCAATGCAAAAATAATTGTAGAACTTGTTCACAACCCTGATGCTTGGGCAATCTCCAGATGTAGGGAATTTTCTTCTGAAAAACACAATACAACCATATACAGCCTCAAAGTGTTTTGCTGTAAAGCGCCATGATACATGTGTTATGTTTTGGCGCTCTATAAGCACAATAAATTGAAATTGAATTGAAGTAGCCTAGGCTATAAGAAAAATGTTCTCAAAATCCTTCAATGCAAAAATAATTGTAGAACTTGTTCACAACCCTGATGCTTGGGTTTGAAGCTTACCCCTCTCTCTGATTACACTGATTGTAGGGCCCCAGCAGTGTACAGCTCTCCAGTGCAAGATTTTAGGTTACCGGTATTTGTTTAAAATTGAGAGTAAAGCACTTTCCTTGTAAAGAAAACTATTCACCTGTATACAAGTATACTAGTCTTACTTTTATAGCGTTGCAGTTTGATGTAACTACAATGTAGTAGGCTAACATTGCCCCAATTCCATAAGCTGGGTCTCTGAAAAAAGGTAGCCTAAGTGAATGTGGAGCATTAATGGATGAATAATAAATGCAATGATCTATCTGCCTGTCATAAGGGACAGCAAGCCTGTCTCATAGAAGTGCTGCACTGGAGGCTGTAGGTATATGTTACCTGCGTGTTTGTGTGAAGTGGCAAGGAGGTTGTTGTGTTTTCCATGCTGGGTGCAACAATGTCTGACAACCCTTTGGCGAGAGTCGTTCACCAATTAGTGGTGTTAGTGTGGCAGGTTCGGCGTGAAACATGGCCCCACAGCTGCTCCCTAATTAACCGTTTACAGGAATGCAAGGCTGTCATGGATACTTTCCCTTCCTCCCGGGATGGACAGGATCCCCTTTGCTAGGCCTACCTAATCCCCTTGTAGGCTACACTTCAGTTGTTTTTATTCACTTTTTTTCTAAGTTTCCCAGTGACAAGTTATAACTGTTTAACGGGGGGCAAACTGACGCTGAATATTGCAACGGTGACTGTTTGAGTCAATATTATTTGGGGGAACAAAGTAGGCAACAAAACGTAGGCTAGGCCTATGGCACCTCACCACCAAAGATTCTAGCGCGTAGCGCTCTAGAATCTTTGCTCACCACCACCAAGATTTCGCGTAGCGCTCTAGAATCTTTGTTCACCACCGTCAGATGACTAGTCTACCATAGCAACATCCACAATATTCTAAAAATAGCAAATGCAGCAGGCGACTTAGCTAGTTTATTAGCTAAATAGGCCATTGCTTGTGGGTTTTTGGAAATAGCACATGTTTTTAAGTTGTGGCTTGGAAAACAGCTCAGACTGTTATGAGGTAATACTGTTACTTGAACTGATGTACTTTACTGTTAACTCAGCTATCGTAACACCCCCAATTATCACCACTTTTGTTCAGAAATTCTAAAACAACGATGTTTTTTAACACCTCAAAATAACATTTACTAAATGAACCTTACATTTTTCAGTAGCCATAGGTGTGTAGATTTGAACAAAATCTGGTTTGGTTCTTAACGGGAGCATTTACTGCCTGAAATATCCGATTTTGTTTACCACGCTCGGAGTTATAGTGCTGGCCTGATGGGTCGCCTATTTACACCGTTTCAACGGCACATGGACGGTTAGACCGAGAATTCTCGTCGTGAAATTAAAATTCCACTGGAGCTCCAAGCGGTTGTGTACACGCAGCCTTACAACACTATTTACAGCTCTTCGAGTCACGGTAAAATGTCATTTTTGGTACATAGCTAATTTAGATACACCTATGGTGTGGGTGGTTGCGTTTCTTTAGGAGTCCGCTGTCTTGGTTTGTATAGAAATGGATATTAAGTGACACATACACGCAAGACGGTGGAAATACGGGACCGGTGGAAATAGGGGGAGTTCCGATAGCCCTTGTCTGTGTTTTTGTGACTAAGTTAGCTAACGTGAGCTAGCTACCGTTACTGATAGCTAACATATGCACAAGATTTTCATATGCTAACGTTAGTCTTGACAAAAATAACGTTAGCCACTGACAGATCTGATCCTCCCCCTCCCCCCCCCCACCCAAACCTAGGCCTACCCATAAAGCGTTTAACGTTACGTTATTGCTATCATAGCTGGTGAGCGCCATCTAACGGTTAGATGGCGCTCACCAGCTATGATAGCAATAACGTAAACCTGCATGGTGTCACGTGCTAGTAAAATGGAAAAGTTATGCCAAAGACATTCATGTTCACCCCTGCTATTTTACCAGCTTTGTCATGCACATTGCAATGACTTGATGTTGTTTAAGTATAGAGAAAATACCTAATTGAATTGACATTAAAACGTGTGAATGTCACGAATGATAAAATGTCACAATGATAAAATATCACTGTAAGAAGCCAAACTGAACGTTCTGCTGAGAGGTGATATGATAGCAAAGTTTCTTACAAAGTAATAGCCTCCTTTCTATGCTATTGGCTCTATAAGGCTGAACTTCCTATCATAGATCCACCATGCGAGGTCTTACTGTTCCCCCATTATTATACATTTTTTTTTTTAGTAAAGAAATGTTTTGGGTTACTCCTCTCTCTGATTACACTGACTGTAGGGCCCCAGCAGTGTACAGCTCTCCAGTGCAATATTTTAGGTTAGGCCTACCCGTATTTGTTTAAAATTGAGAGTAAAGCACTTTCCTTGTAAAGAAAACTATTCACCTGTACTTGTCTTACTTTTATAGCGTTGCAGTTTGATGTAACTACAATGTAGTAACATTGCCCCAATTCCATAAGCTGGGTCTCTGAAAAAAGGTAAGTGAATGTGAAGCATCGATGAATAATAAATGCAATGTGTTTCAACATCTATCAAACACAGGCTGCTGTAAATTCGTTCTAATCCAGAAAATCTGTTCTTTTCAAGGTAAATTAACACATCGAGGACCAGGCAAAGATGACAGCATCATCACAGCAATATGTTTCTTATCTCTACGAGAGGCTCTATGCCAAGTTGTCTGATGACAGCTTCCATGACAATTGGAGCATTGTTGGCTTTGTCATCATATTCCTCTTCTGCTGTCTGATGATCACCTTGTTCATGACTGTCTTGTTTACCTCATGTTGTGGCCGGTATTTTGAGAGTCCACCAATCAAAATGAACAGAGTGGGTGCATTGCCTGCTACACCTTCGGAGCCCACTTTTCTAGCTCTAGGTGAATCACATATTAAAGTGTACGGTGCTCCATCGACTGCCATGGATAAGCCAGCCCATGTCAAGGAGTCAGGCAGTCAGAAGAAAGTGGCAAACCCGGCCCCACAACCACCCGCAAAGAGTGTGGACAAACCAAAGAAATCAAAACATAAGAACAAGGGTCCTAAGAAAGTCAAGTCTCAAAGCCAAAGCAAGAAACAACTGAAGGAAACACATTGATCAATGTGGATGAAATTTAGGTTAATTTTAGCTGTACACCTGCAAGTTCTGTCACCATGTTTCCTATTGAAATAAAGAACATTCATAATATGCCATAATATGATTGGTTGACTCCATCAATTGCTTTATCCAACTATGGAATTGATAAGTTAAGCATGATCAAGACATTCATCGTGTAAAATGAATCTCTGTCATAGGTGTCGGCGTGTCGCTTGTCACACTGTCACTCACAGGGATTTCTGACTGCAGCATCTTCAGAGGCATTTCTGTGTTATGCAAACACCCCTTTTCAGTAGGGCAGTATTACTTTCTAACTTGACCATGAATCTAATATAAAAGTTGTATTTTAAAATGAATAATTTTGGTTAATCTAATAATATTACTCTTTATTTATAGAGCGCTTTTCTAAACAAAGGTACAAAGTGCTTTACATATATAAAAGAAACAATAAAAAAAACAGAGCAATAATGAATTGTCTAAAAACAGTAAGAGTGACACGGACAAATAGAGAGACATGGTGAAGACCATACAGTTGAACATAATATGAAGAGAGTGTGATGATTATGTGATGAAGATGGTAAATTAACTTCTGTTAAGTACAACCCCATATCCTAAATAATACTTTTTTGGTTGTTTTTTTGTGTAAAATGTAAATAAATCCATAATGATAATCTGCAAATCTTGATTTAGTTGCAAAAAGGACATTGCAATGGTAAATATGCCCCTGTCCCAACTTAGACATGAATCTTTGTACTATTCTATATTATGTACATTTTACACAGCCTTTTTGGAAATGGGGTTGTATGATAATACAGTTTTTGCCCATTGCTTGAACACATAGACACATGCTTAGACCAAAATAACAAAACTTGAAGCTTTTGTTACTTTAAACACAGTGTAACCATACCTTAAACAAAAGCGCTGCTTTGCACTTTAGTTGTAATTTTGCAACACACAGTCTTGTTCTATTCTGCAACACACTTGCTCCTGCACACTACACACTTGAGACATCTTGTTCATAAATGAAAACTCATGGGTACCATTGGCAAAACACATCTATTCAAAATACAAAACACATTGGGTGATTGAAAATACTTAGACACACACCTGAAAATACTTACTTACAAAACTGAACACCAATCAGCCAGCCACAAATAGGCCTCAGTTGGGCCATTTTGAGAATTTTGCAAGCATGGAGGCAGGGAGAGCAAGAGATAGAGGAAGAGGAGGACAAAAACAGAGAGGAGTAAGACGTGGTCGAAGTGCTAAAACTTTGGTGGATTATGTGATAAATCATGGCCTGACAATGAGGGAAGCTGGGCAGAGAGTCCACCACATCTAAGCCGGTTCACAGTGGCATCCATCCTAAGGACATTCAGACTGGAAAACAGGTATCTTCAACTCTCTACTCCAGATGTATCTACAGTATTTACACTATACTGTACCGTATCACATTTCCATAACACATACTGTATTACAAGTTGGCTAGTGCTCCTTTTGTAACAGAAAATGGTCGTTTTAGTACATATAGTACATAGTACTGCACCATTGAGATGTTACAGTACTGTGTGCAGTATACAGAACTGTAAAAACGAACCAAACCAATACCAAATTGTGGTTACATTTCTCTACAGGACGACTAGCAGATCTTCAGCAACGCCTGTTCACCCAACAGCAGGAACTTGCCATTGTGGAAATAGTCAGAGCAAACAATGCAATCCGTCTCCACCAACGGGCAATTGTGCACGTCCCGGGGAAGCACGGGGGAAACATCACATTGTGTGCCGCCATACGTGAGCTACCATCTCACTCACATTTCTCGTGGCACTTCATGATGCAGTTGTACAGGTCAGATCAGAGCAGTCCAGGTTTGTTGTTGTCTGGGATAATGTTAGTTTCCACCTGGCTGCTCTGGTCCGGAACTGGTTTACCAACCATGATCAATTCGAAGTTGTATACTTGCCCCCTTACTCACCATTTCTAAACACTATCGAGATACCAGAGATACCCGCGATTACAACACCTCATTTTTGCTTTTTTATTTTTAACTAGGTGGCGCTATACATCAAATGAGTGGTTATGGGATGGGTTGACATGGCCCCTTAAGACCAACATACAAAAAAAGTGGTCCTCCTAGGCCCTAAGGTTTCAGCAGCCCAAAGGAGCCATACTTTTGCACCTGCCTGCCCATTATGCAGTAGGCCACTTACTAGCTGTGAGCTGTGGATACAGAGCGAATCAACAAATATGACCTTGCTTATCTTACTTTGAGAAAAATGTGATAACAATTCAAGATCAAGACTGTTTGAGAACACTCCAATGACTGCACAGTGCATACGTAAAGTATTCACAGCGCTTCACTTTTTTTTTTAACATTTTGTTCATTTTGCGATGAAGACCATGGAGCGACTGGTTTTGGGGATACTCAGACCACAGGTACGCCATCCACTAGACCACTAGTACTACAGTTTGCATACCAGGAGAAAGTGGGCCTGGACGATGGCGTCACATATCTCACACAGCACACATTCCCACAAGGGGAAAAGTGCTGTGAGAATCATGTTCTTTGACTTCTCCAGTGCTTTTAACACCATCCAACCTCTCAGACTGGGTGACAAGCTCCTGCAGATAGGTGTGGATGCTCACCTATCCTGGATTGCAGACTATCTGACAGAGCGGCCACAGTTCGTCAGACTGAAGAACTGCCTCTCCGACACTGTGATCAGCAGCACTGGAGCTCCACGGGGAACAGTGCTCTCTCAAGTCCTGTTCACCCAGTACACATCTGACTTCTGCTACAACACAGAGTCATGCCACATGCAGAAGTTTTTGGACGATACTGCAATTGTGGGGTGTATCAGGGATGGGCAGGAGGAGGAATACAGGAGCCTGGTGGAGGACTTTGTGCAATGGTGCAAACTCAACCACCTATAACTCAACACTGCTAAGACCAAGGAGATGGTGGTGGATTTCCAGAGGTCTAAGCCCGCTCTGCTGCCAGTCACCATTGAGGGGGTCAATGTGGAAGTATCTGGGGATACACCTGGACAATAAACTGGACTGGTCAATCAACACTAGGGTTGCAAAATTCCGGAAATTTTCAAAGTTAGAAACTTTCCATGGGAATTAACGGGAATATATCCCGTCCGCTGGCCCACTGTGTTACTGCTGCTATAATTCTTATATTACTATGTTTACATTTTTCTCTAATATTGTCCATATAATTATACTATAACTGTTATATTACTATGCTTACATTTTTCTCTTATATTGTCCATATTTAATGCTGGTCTCTTATATTGTCCATATTTATTGCTGGTCGCTAGACTTTATCCCTATCCCTATCCCTGTCCACTGTTGCACTGTTGGACTTATTTGCACCACCACCATGACACACACCTCATTGAGCACCTTACCACTGCACACTGAATCACAGGGTCAGTCCCTGCCCTGTCACTGCAAGCGCCTCATGCTTATACATCCATTAGTACATGGATCCTTATTTTAGTATCTTTAGTATCTTTTACTGTCCTTATTAGTCATGTGGATTTGTTATTTTATCATCTTGTTTATGTTGTAGTGTGTGTTGTATGTGATGTCTTAAGCTACTGGGACCTTGCATTTCCCCTTGGGGATCAATAAAGTATCTATCTATCTATCTATCTATCTATCTATCTATCTATCTATCTATCTATCTTATGTTTCAGACTCATCTTCGACTCATCTTTCAGACTCATCTATCATCAATCTACACACAATACTCCAACACCCCACAAAAAAGCAAGTGTTTGGAGTTTTTTGTAAATTTATAAAACAATAAAAGACTGAAAAATTCCATTTACATATTCAGACCCTTCGTTATGACACTTGCGATTGAGATCTGGCGCATCCTACTTCTATCAATAGTTCACTGGACGTTACTACGAGAGGCATAGCCTACATCTAAATAAGGTCTCACAGTTGATGGTGTATGAGAATTGTCTGTAGACCTGTGAGGCAGGGTTGTGGGAAGACAAGACAATTTCTGCAGCATTGGAAGTGCATGATAGCCTCCATCATTCTCAAATGGAAAAGTTTGGAACAACCAACAGTCTTCCTAGATCTGGCCGCTCATTTTCATAAAAGTGAAAAATGTTGACTAAACACCACATCTCTCATGTTATTTGGAATTAAAGGTAGAGGGCTGTGATGACATTAATTGCCACAGAAACAGGCCTCAGACCTATTATTATTGATGCCTGGGGCCTGATTAAGTCTCGCGATATTTTGTAACGGGAGTAAACAGTCGCCATTTCTACAAAGTAAGAGGGGAATAAAACCCTGATAAAAACTGAACAGCTGAAAGAATATCAAATGACTTGCCATTAGCCCGGCAAATTAATGTCGGAAGCTTAACGCCTGTAATTACCTTGCTCTATTCTCCAGTTCAGACACTCAAGTTATTGCTGAGGTGAGGAGTAATATAGCTGCTACACTTCCAAAATAATTTAATCACGTCGCTGGGCCTCCACGCTGGGGAACACTTGCACATTGGACAGAACCTAGATATGCTAACAGCTAACGTTAGGTGACTGCCTGGCTAACGTTAATCATTTCTATAATTTGTTCCTCCAGATTGTTTCAGCCCCGAAGACCTGGAGATAATTAGTGATATATCTCTAAGATGATCATTGAAAACTTGGATGCCTTGAAGACGTGGCTCTCCAAAACGCTTGAACCCATGTAAGTAGGAAACAATCGAGCCAGCTAACGTGAACGTTTACTTGGTTAGGTGCTAACGTTGACGTGACTTGGTAAGGACAGAGCTACCTAAGAAATGTGGCTGTAATGAAAAACCTATTTTTTTCTAAATTAGAACACTTTGCTAAACCACCACGTAGTAGCCCAGGGTGACACAAATTGCCCCAGTGTGCCTGAAAGGCTAATAAACACGCTAGTTAGCCACGTAGCTTGTGGACTGGTTTGTAATCTATAGTCGGTCAGTGTTTCGTTAGTAGGCTACTACTTGATCTAATTGTCATGAAAGGTGTAATAGCTAGTCTTTGGATAGCACGCATGGTGTGAATGGTTAGCTAGAAGCATAATGCATTGCTTTAAGTAATGTATACGTGCCATGTCAAAGTGAGTATGGTCTATACCCTCTGTTTTGCACCTTCAGCTACATAACTCGGGACATGTAGTAAACAAGGCGTTCATTATTGATATGACAGATCATGCCTTTCACAGTTTTCTTTCCATTCATTCATATTTTTCTTCTTATCTACTTTGTAGATGTGATGCAGACCCATCTGCCCTTGCGAAGTATGTTGTCGCCTTGGTAAAGAAAGATAAATCGGAGAAGGAATTAAAAGCACTATGCAACGACCAGTTGGATGTATTTCTACAGAAAGGTACTTTTTGATCTACGAATAAAGCCTCAAATCATAGTTTTACCAAAGCCTTCCAACAGTGAACACATTGCTGCCCATTTTGGTTTCAGTTTTCATTCTAACTTTATGGCTGTCTTCCAGAGACCCAAACATTTGTGGATAAACTTTTTGAAGCTTTGAACTCAAAGAGTTACCTACCTCAGCCTGTCCTCGAGCAGCCTGCCTCCACGAGCCGCCCCGCCGACTCGCACCAGCGCACAGACAAGGATGAGCCAAGGAAAGAAGAGGTGAGCAGGCCCCAGGAAAGGATTGGGCAGAGGGAATTGTTTGGGGTGGTAAATGTGTGGGGTACTGTAAATTGCTTTGGGTGAAAGTGGCTACTTAATTAGTAAATGCATGTTAAAGTACACTATAATATAAGCAGTCAATTGCATGCATTTTTCAGTCATTATTTACTTTCATTGTTTTCTTAATGTTTCATACAAATAAATGCCTGATTGTGACTAGATCCCAACATGTCCAATCTCAACCTTTGCAAACTAGTTGCAGTAAAGAGGTGAAGTGAAAGAAATAGTGCAATATAAACACCCCTATTTGTGGTTGTTTGCCCAAACAGCCCAGTCGTGAGGAGGACCGAGATAAAAAGTTCTCCAGGAGGGTGAACCACAGCCCCCAGCCTAGCCGCTACAGTCGAGACAGCAGGTAAGAACTGAACCAATAATCATGGCCCTGATCACGGGATGACCCAATTAGAATGCTCATAATTGTCCAAGGTGCCCTCCTTTTCTGTGGAGCTTTCACTCCCCTTTTATTTTTCTGTTTTTACATTTTTGTGCCTGACAATCCATCTCTCATTGTCTCTATAATTCCACCCCTAAATCCAACAGAAGACTGGATGACCGCAAGAAGGATGACCGCTCCAGAAAGCGGGAGTATGAGCGGAACTTGCCAAGGCGCGACTCGTACCGGGAGCGCTACAACCGGCGACGGGGCCGTAGCCGCTCCTACAGTCGCAGCCGCAGTCGGAGCAAAGAGCGCCCCCGCGACCGTGACAGAGACCGCGAGCGGGACCGTGACCGTGAGCGAGAGCGCGACCGCACACGCAGCCGCTCACGGTCCAGGAGTCCTGGTCGCAGTAGAGGTGAGTGGACTGGCTGGGTGAATCAGCACAAAATACAATGCGTTTGCACTTTCATGATGGTGATGTGGGTTATGTTGGCATGAGAGAGAATAGATAAAGATAAAAACGTGCAGCTGGTCATGGTTGTGTAAAAATGACTACGAAATGAGTATGTTAAACGCAAGCCAGAAACACAGGTAAATTTGTGTGTTCAAAGTGCATTAATGCCACAAGTTGCCTAGACACCATTTGGATTAAAAATGAATAGAAATAATTGCATTATAAATTGCAGAATGCAAATGTAGTCAAACTGGCCTAGTTAGGCATACCAGCATAGGGGAAGCATTCAATGTGTTCCATCAGTCAGGTCTCTTACAAAAAGTTTTATATAAGTTGTCATAACCAGACGTGATGGCATCTGATTTATGTCCATTCAGAGAGGGATTCTGGGAAGAGCAAGTACGAGCACGAACGTGCTGAACGACCGGACACAGGGCCGGCCGATGGTTACTCCAACCCCCCCCTGGTTCCTGGCCCCTCCTCTTCCCACTTCCCTGTGCCTACGCTCAGCAGCACCATCACAGTCATCGCCCCTGCCCACCATGGCAACAACTCCACGGAGACCTGGTCTGACTTCCCTCCAGACCACCAGCTTGATCACGCCCCCTACGCCAGAGGAGCTCTACCCCAACAGAGGAAGCGCTGCCGGGACTATGATGGTAAGATGACAAAAGTCGGAAAAAAGTGAACAACTGCACACTCTATATACTCCAAAATCTCAATTCTAAGAGTTTTTTTTTTTTCTTTATTTCTCCATGCTTTCCCTCTTTTAGAGAAGGGCTTCTGCATGCGGGGGGACATGTGTCCCTTTGACCACGGCAGTGACCCTGTGGTGGTGGAGGATGTAAACCTTCCCAGCATCCTCCCGTTCCAGCCTCCGCCTCTCCCTGGGGTGGATGGTCCTCCCCCGCCTGGCCTGCCCCCTCCCCCACCCCTGATGACGCCTGTCAACCTCAGGCCGCCTGTACCCCCTCCGGGTACCATGCCACCCAGCCTTCCTCCTGTCGCAGGTATGAACCTCAGCGAAAAAGGAAATCATGGATTACTGCTTAAAGTTCACAGACTCTGATTAACTTAAAGTTGAAATATATTAGGGAATATAAAAGGGGAAAAAAATTCTATCTTCCTGCCACTGTTTTCAGTTAGAGTTGGCTCTGAACACTCTGAGAGTGTTATGCTCTGAATAAACGGATAATAATTTCATCAACACTCCAATTTTATGCATTTCACTCACTGTCAGTTTCCAATCCAAACTGACCAAGGATCACATCTGACACAGACACATCAAAAAGTTTTATGCACTTTTTGATGTGCCTGTGTAAAATGTGAGCAAATTCAAAAGGTGTATAATGAAAAAACATTGTTTTTAATACATAAATTTGTATGTTGTATTTGTTTGGCCCGGCTAAATTTCTTGGTTTGATAATCTGGCCCAACTGAATTTGTGATCGAATAGCCCTGCTATACATGATTGACATCTGCCATCTATATTAATGTGGTTCTGTGCTGCTCCCCCAGGTCCCCCACCCCCTCTCCCAGCACTGCAGCCGTCAGGCATGGACGCCCCTCCCAACTCGGTTACCAGCTCAGTGCCCACCATTGTTACATCAGGGGTGAGACCCCCCATCACCCAGCCCCCTCCCCCTCTCTTCACCTCTGGTAAGTCTGTTCGGACTGATTTTGTGTTTGTTTGTTACTTGCTGGTGTGTTTGTATTGTAGAAGAATGCTCTTACAATCTTCCAACGTGTAGACCAGGTTTTTTTTTTATTTTAATTTTTTTAGATATTCACATTCACAGTTGTCATGGACTATGTTTAATGAGCAATATCTCTATGATATGATGAATTATTGAAACCTAGCACTACAAACCTTCCTCAGGAAGGAATATGCAGAAAAGGAAAATGCGGTTTGCTGCACCAACAATTAGATTAGGTTGGCGTAGCCATATACTCTCTATGCAGGTGAAAAAGAGAAAGACTGACATAGAAGGTAGGGTATTTCAAGAACGAAAGCAATGTATGACCGCAGTACATGATAAAGCTATATGCCTTGTTTGCTAATATGAGTCTGACACCCTTGTTGTAGAGCCGTCCAAGACAGATTGTTGAGAAGCTCATTCTATTTCAGTTTGGCATCTGCCATCTTGAGTTTCTGTTTTCTATTTTAAATTTGTTGGCAGGATGACTCCACACTACAAAAACTGCTTATCTAATACAATCTAACCAAGTCGTATTAATCTTATATCAAGATAAAAAAATCTAGTTGGTATTGTTTTCAGTATAAAGACCTATATATACCTAGCGCTTTCTCGTAAAATCATTTGACTTAATTTAAGAAGAGTTTGATTTATTTTAAGACGTCTCACCCTGAAAACAAGCAAATTTGTCTGCCAGTGCGTTAAGCAAATTTGCCTGCCAGTGCAAGTTTTGTCTTGATAAGACTCCTTAAAATAAGTCTAAGTGTTCTTAAATTAAGTAAAAATGATCTTTCGAGAGAGCGCTAGGTAAGTCTCTTCATACCAAAAAGATTTTTTGATCTTAATATAAGATGAATAACAGTGCAGGATCATGTTATGCGCTGACTTAGCGTGTGATGTGAATTTTTTGTAATTTCACTCAGTTATACCTTTTAAAACTCCTGCGGTGTGTTTTTGTCCTTATCTCGGTGTGTGTGTGTGTGTGTGTGTGTGTGTGTGTGTGTGTGTGTGTGTGTGTGTGTGTGTGTGTGTGTGTGTGTGTGTGTGTGTGTGTGTGTGTGTGTGTGTGTGTGTGTGTGTGTGTGTGTGTGTGTGTGTGTGTGTGTGTGTATAGACTCCTTTGAAATGGATGGATACAATCCAGAGGCTCCCAGCATGAGTGGCAGTAGACCCATCTTCCGTCACCGTGTCAACCCACAGAGGTCTAACCTGATTGGCTTGACAATGGGAGGGGTGGACCTAGAGCCAAGAGGTCTGACACTGAAGCATATTCTACTTACTATAAGTTGTCATTGTGGTAGTTTGGCTGGCCCATATTTGACTTGTTGTTATTCCTGACCTACAGAGAAGATGCCCAACAGCAACAACATGCGCATTGTTTTGGAATCCGACTCCAGGAAGAGATTAGGTGGACCTCACGATGGGCCAGGACCTGTCAAGAAGCCCTGGTTAGACAAGTAAGCCTGGTGAAACACACACACACACACTGTCTGTAACCTGGATTAGATGGTCATCACTAAGGCATTTTACTCCATTAGTTCCCAAAGACTGGGTCACAGGAGATTTTATTTGGGTTGCCTTAGTCAATTTTTGTCTGTTATACCTTTCAACCAGGAAAGCTAGGGCATTTCTATTAGGAGTAGAGTTAACCACAAGAAATGCATGCTTGGCCTAACAACTACCGATAGTTATAGAAAAACAGCATGTGACAAATCACACAGAATAATCACACTATATGATGCATTGAGCCTATAACTGGCCACTATTCATTTGAATTTGATTTGAACAGGTCATAGGTTCATCTCCCATTGCACATTTGTGATGTAGAGTAAAACATCAAACATCAGTAAAACATCTGAGGTGCGTTCAAATTCGGCAAACGTTGGTAAATGTTTGTGGTGAACAATTTGTTTCTGAACAGTTAAATTTGAACGATTTGGTGTTAACATTCCATTGTAACGGAGATTGCATCGTTACCTTCATCAAGCTCACATCCAGCTCCTCAGACTGTTTGTGAGTGTTTGCAAACGTTTGCCAAAAACCGAGGCAAATAGTAACACGTTTGCAAACGTTCGCCTGGTGATTTGTTTGCAAATTTAAATGCACCTCTAAGTAAACAGGTTAGCTTCTGAGCCATCCTGTTCAAACAAGAACCTCCAATAATCCTGTCTTGCTTCACCACACACACACACACACACAGGCCAAGCTACAATAAGCCTAATCACCAGGGCTTCCATAAGAAGAATCCCTTCAGCCTGGCAAACACCAAACTGGACGTACGTGTGATCCCACCCGAGCTGAACAACATCAGCAAACTCAACGAGCACTTCAGTAAATTCGGCACCATCGTTAACCTACAGGTGAGTGTGTGCACACATTAAACTGTCTTACCTATACAAACAAAACTGTTAAATATGTATACTTTCACACATAAACTCACCCGAACACATTGTCTAGTTTAGCTGTCCACTTGGTGATCCTGTTGGTATAACAGTAGTTAGTTGAATCATGTATGTATGACACATGGAGGTTGGCATCACATGATCAGTAAACATGTGTTGTGTATCAGTGATCCAAGACTAGATGTAAAAACTGTTTTAGTACGGCACCAATCAGCTGATCCCTTGACTAGATGTATTTTATCTGTATTGCCTTTTTCATGAATAAAATAAGTCTCACTTTTCTCTCTCTCTCTTTCTCTCTGTCTGTCTTTCTCTCTGTCTGTCTGTGTATGTAGGTGGCTTACAGGAATGACTCGGAAGCGGCTCTGATCCAGTTCTCCACCTATGAGGAGGCCAAACGGGCCATGCTGAGCACTGAGGCAGTCCTCAACAACCGCTTCATCAAAGTCAACTGGCACAGAGATGACCCCCCACCAACACACACATCCCAAAATATGGTAACCATGCGCACACAGACAGATAGCTTGCAGACGAGAAGCAAGAAAAAAGAATTCCCAAAACGCTGCCATTTCTACCGTTTTGCCTTTGCTAGGAGCACCTCTCTGTTCTTTGAAATAACATACATCTGTTGTCAGAGAGAATTCTGTCATACAACGGAAGTCCTCGCTTTTTGATATTTGTCTCAAGGCATGTCTCAGCAGAAATATCTTTTATGACTGTGTGCGTGATTGAATTGGTTGGATTATTTCAATTCTGGAAACGTAGCATGGCTTTATAAGTGGGGGAGTGGGGGATGTGCGTCTAGGCACAATGAGTGGGGAGTATTTACTGCACCCCTTCTATACAAATTCCTCAGAAATGAACCTAAACCTCATTTGTGTACAGACATCTTGGAAATGTGTGTCTCCATGGTAACACCCTCCTCTCTCGCTGTAGCAGCAGGGCATCCAGCCTTCCCAGGATGTCCCAGCCACCACCCCCAAGCAGTCGATCAAGGACCGTTTGGGCCCAGTGCCCGCCTGCAACTCTGAGCTACCACAGGACCCCAACACTGCCTTGCAGGTGTGTGTCTTAGTGTGTGTGTGTGTGTCTTAGTGTGTGTGTGTGTGTGTGTGTGTGTGTGTGTTGTTTTTGACTGTATAGACTAAATAAAATAAATCCGGTCAGTGAAATCAAGCAGATTTCACCCTCTTGAAAAGCCTATTAACTTATTTCAAGAGTGGTGTAAGTGTACATGGAGCAGAAGTGTGTTCTTACATCGACTAGGTCTTAAAACATTTGTTTCCACTGTACAGAATGCATCAAAAATGTCCGTGAAGGAGAGGCTAGGGTTTCCCATGAGACCTGCAGCTCCAGGAGGAAAGGTAAGAGCAGGTTATTGTTTGTACATTGAAGGAAAACATCACATTTTCAAATGATTGCCATGCATTCAAATAACCACCAGATGGCATCATAAGTTCATGCATGCTGTGCCAGGTCATTTTTTCAAGGGATGTAATCAACAAATGATCTACAGTCATATGTATGTTGCAAGTTCCACTGATATTTATATTGTGACAAAACATATTTTGTATTTTTCTCCTAACATGTCTCTGTGCTTATGTTTTTGATGTGCTCCTTAGGTCTGCTCTCCGTCCATGGGGCTAACAAAGACAGTCTTCAACCCAGCAGCACTCAAAACGGTCAACAAGGGGGCGTCGTACATGAGCACGACCACTCCTGAGGAAGCACTGAAGAGAAAGCAGGTGAGTGGATCAGGACAATAGTGCTTGAGTTTCCTTTAGTCGTGTGTGTGAGTCAGTGTGTTGTGCACAAAGAAGGTTTAGATGTGGGAACTCTTCGTGCCCATCTTCCTCATCCTCTTTCTATCACAGGAAGCCATGAAGCTGCAGCAGGATGTGAGGAAGAAGAAGCAGGAGATTCTGGAGAAGCACATCGAGGCCCAGAAGGTGAGCGAGCGCCTCTACTTCTCTGCACACACTAACTCTGTAGGTGGCTGGGTAGTTGGTCTTTGTGGATGCCAATGACACATAGCAGGTTTGCAGAATCCTGATATTACCAACCTTAAGATTGTCATGGGCAGTCCCAGACAGTTGCAGATACTTAGCCTCTTGTTTTGATCTATCTATCTATCTATCTCGATCTCTATCTCTATCTCTATCTCTATCTCTCTCTCTGATGGACATTTAGAGGGATTCAGTGAAGGGATGTTATTGATGTTAGTGATTTGGTTGTTAGTGATTTAAGCAAAATTTGTGTGGATTTACATATCTACATATCTGACCCTGTGTGTGTGGTGCAGCTGCTGATCTCCAAGCTAGAGAAGAACAAGAGTATGAAGGCGGAGGACAAGGCCCAGATCAAATCCACGCTGACCACCCTCACTCAGAGCATCACCAAACTCCAGGAGGAAATCAAAGGCCTCGCCAGCCCCAGCATGCTTAAGTGCATCAAGAGCAAAGCCCAGGTACACAGCAGTCACCTTCCTCTAACAATACTGTAGACAGTGTTTACTACAATAGAGATTGAGAATGTGTCGTCATCATGCCATTTTCCCATTGGTGAACGCAAAGCATTTTGGGGATCCGCGGCAATCCATGCACATGTAAACCAATGTAAACGGCCAAACGTACCCACAATCTTGGTCACGTGTCTTAGCAATCTCTATACAGTACAGGTTGTTAAAGTTCAGACCTCACACTTTTATGTTACTTTGAAAGCTCAGGCACATAGTAGTCAGTAGGTGGATTTAAATTAATCCTGAAAATATATATCTTAATTTCGAAATGAAAAAACGAAAAACGTGTTATAAAAACAAATGAATTTTGAGAAAATATTAAAATTTGGCAAAAAATTGTGTATACACTCGCTTGAGGTGGTTTTTCAGGCGAGTCACATTACACATTGAAAAAGTTGTGTGGTCTAAATTATTTTTATAGTTGGTTCGAGGTGAATACATCGGTGCAAGTCTGCACCAAGAAATATATACATATTATACTTGATAACTCTGAACTATACTCTCCATGAATTGTCATACGTTGTCGCTGCCAAGTATGAAGCAGCGATATTTGTTTCCTCCCATCACATTCCCATCAGCCTTTATTTATGACTACCACGGCTTTTGGTGGATGCTATTGAAGTTAAATAGCCAAAACTCAGATGTGGGGAGAGCCATTGTCCCATTTATCTGGAATGATGTATCGCAAGAAGATAAATTCCACATTTAATCCCACATTTTTATGTATTTTTTTTTTTTTTTTACTTGTCCAGTTTTGTGCAAAGCTGGAATGGAAACCCAGCTACAGTCACTCTAAACATCTGAACAAAACATTTCATTGCTTTTAAAATACAGTATTCAGTGGCATAGATATTTCCGTACATATGTCAAAGTTACTCTCAAAGGCAGACAAGGCATGTGTTGGTAGTTTTTGTCTAAGTGGAGTCTGTATTGATATCTACTGTTGTGGACAGGCACAGAAGGAGCTTCTGGACACAGAAATGGACCTGTACAAGAAGACCCAGGCCGGAGAGGATACCGCCCAGCTGAAGATCAAATACACACAGCTCCAACTTGAGGCAATGTCCACACCACGCACACACACACACACACACACACACACACACACACACACACACACATGCATGAAAACACAGGGATTAAGGAGACTTAACTTTTGTACACTTTATAAGTGTTTATGATGATTGACATTTTTGGAATGATTAGTGGTAGCAAACAAAGGGCATAAAGGTACTTCACAATAGAAGCACTTGCTTAAATGCAGGGAGCAGGTAGATGTAGTCACAAAGAGATAATATAATCTAATATGAGAGACAAACAAAATGTGGGGTTTGATAGTGGCACTTAACATCCCTCCCTCTCTTCTCTCTCCTCCCAGGCGGCCAAGCGGGGGCTCCTGAGTACGGCGCGGGGCCGAGGGGCTCACGCACGGGGTCGTGGGGTTCTGAGGGGCAGGGGCCGTGGGATCAGGGGCAGAGGGCGTGGGGGCCAGTCAGTGCACGCAGTGGTGGACCACCGGCCCCGCTCGCTCGAGATCACTGGCTTCAGTGATGCAGACCGCGTAGACGTTCTGCCACACTTTGCAGTGAGTTAAATGATATTCATACAGATTTGTGTGTGTATGTACAGATTGGGTTGGAGGTGCAGTCCATGCAGTATTTCATCTCTAGCATGGTTATTGTTACTCTACTTTCCCCCATCTTGCTTGTCAACAACTTGCAATCACCTCAGGCAAAATATGTCCGTGTATTAGGCCTAGAGTTATGTGATCATAGTTATGCAATTTCAGGAATGCAAACTGCAAAAATGTCTGAAATGGTGACTAAAACTCATAAAAATTGATGTGATTAAGATACGGTGGCTGGTTGTTGACTGCACAGACTGCACACAGTAATTTTTTGCCATTCATTACCAGTCAAGGAAATTCAGCTTTTTGTGACTTATGAAATGCTCACACGGGCATCCACGTCAACACTTCTCTTTTCGTGACTAGCAGGCGTTGCCAAACTGAATTATGGTTCGCGGTTTAAGTTCAAATTTTCAAGTGCCAGCGCAAGCATCAGCCAATCAGATCGCCTGTATGCAAATGCAAAAGTGAAAAATTCAAGATGGCTGATAAATGGTAATGTTTATGCATATAGATTCTGTAGTATTTATTATTTTACCCTATTGCAATAGTTTGTGTCTCTCTCCGCCACTGGGGTTGATCATGTGGCCGAAGGATTTCTTGCGCATGCTTTCGTGGATAATTGTGTGTGGTTCCCTTGTGAATGCTGGTGTTTTGTTTCAAAGCAATTTGGGGAGATTGAGGATTGCCAGATGGAAGACTTGTGTCAGAATGCCATTATCACCTACAAGACCCGTGCTGAAGCAGAGCTGGTGAGTCTATCTGCTACACACACACACACACACACACACACACACACTTTTTAGTTTGATTTTAGCACTGCAATATTTCTATGATCTATGTAAGTCCTTACTTTGTCCCTAGGTCACTTAAGTCTACTTTCCAAAAGCTCTTTCCTGTCCCCAACTTGCACCTCAAAACCTCTGTTGCTGCCCCCTGGTCAAGGGCGTCTTAGTGGGGGGACAAGTGGGAATAAATTACCCGGGCCCCAAGTGGGGGGAGGGCCCCTAAGGAGTTGAATTTTATTTTCCTTAATAATAAATAATTTCCTTAATTTAAAGATCTTAATAAATGTTATTAACTAATATAGATGCAAATATTTCGGGTAAATGCATCAGTTGATTGATGTATTAAATTGTGTCCAAGCCAACATTGTTTGAGGGCAGGCACCCTCAATTAACGATTATCAGTGCTAAAACAGCATTAACACAAAATTAGAAATAACATGATGCCTGATTTATAGCCAACAACATTTCAATAGCCTACTAATTCGAAAATTATTATGAGCTAATAGCTTAACTTAGTAGACTCAATGTTATATAGGTTCATGAGGAAAGGCTGTCAAATTAGTAGCAAAGCTAACTTGTGAAATGCATCACACTCAGTTAGCTATAGATAGCTGTTCTCTCAGCCAAAAGTGTTCAATTTGTATAGATAGCTGTTCTCTCAGCCAAAAGTGTTTTCATTCATTTCATGTTCTAGCTTTTAAACATTCTTCAAATAAAACAGAAATTCAGTGAAGTCTTGGGTAATAAGATTATTTTCTGTTATACAGTACATATAAGAGTTGTTAGATTAATTCAATGTGTGATTAGATAGTAGTTAGTTGTGAACCTCATGCTTACAGCCGGTGGTTGGTTGGTTGGTTGGTTGGGGGGGGGGAGGGGGGGGCGGCATGGCCACCACTTGTGCATAGGGCCCAGAATTTGGTGCTACGCCCCTGCCCCTGGTTCTGGAATAGTCTCCACCCCCGACCCATATCGTCCTGCCCCATTATTCATTTTAAATCTAATTATGACCGCCGCGCAGCGAAGCGGCGGTCATATAGGTTTAGTCAGATTTTTTTTTTCTTTTTTTTTTTTCTTTTTCGCATGCCCAAATTTCCGTCAATGATTCCCGGGATACTGAAAGACCGGGGTACACGAAACTTAGTGGGCATGTAACCCCACATGGATAGCATGGAACCATCGTTTTTCGTTTTGATCTGTAGCCCCCCCGCTGGACTGGACCCCCCGAAAGGAGGGTAGGGCAGACACAGTTTTCTGTGAATATCTCGAAAACCGTAGGGTTTAGGAGGACCATTTTTTTTGTATGTTGATCTCAAGGGGCTATGTCAACCCATTCCATAACCACTCATTTCATGTATAGCGCCACCTAGTTAAACACAAAAAAGTGAAAATGAGGTGTTGTAATTGAAGGTATCTGTGACCTAACATAGTCAAAACTGCACGAAATTGGAAGTGTAGGATCATTATGACACCCTCTGTATGCACGCCAAGTTTTGTGGAATTCCGTTCATGGGGGGCCACACAATAAATTAATTTATGTTACTATACACCAACTGGCCTGTAGGTGGCCGGAGACAGTTTTCTGTGAATATCTCGAGAACCGTAGGGCCTAGGAGGTCCACCTTTTTTATGTATGTTGGTCTTAAGGGGGCATGTCAACCCATCCCATTACCACTTATTTCATGTATAGCGCCACCTAGTGAAAAATTAAAAAGCAAAAAATTAGGTGTTTTCATCACAATATCTCTGGCTGACAAGGTCAAAACTGCACGAAATTAAAAGTGTAGGATCATTATGACACCCTCCGAATGCATGCCAAGTTTGTGTACTTTCATTCATGGGCGGCCTTACAATAAAATAATGTATGTGTACATTTAGTGACGTACACCAACAAGGATTCCCGGGACACTGAAAGACCGGGGTACACAAAACTTGGTGAGCATGTACCCCCACATGGATAGCATGGAAACGTAATTTTTCGTTTTGATCTGTAGCCCCCCCGCTAGACTGGACCCCCCGAAAGGAGGGTAGGGCAGACACAGTTCTCTGTGAATATCTTGAGAACTGTAGGGCCTAGGATGACCATTTTTTTCCGTATGTTTGCCTCCAGGGGTCATGTTAACCCATTTCTTGTGCACACATGTGCACAAACAGATACACACACACACACATACATTCACAGTAATCATACGTATGTCACATACTCACACAGTTGTCTAGCAGATACCAGTGAGAATTGAGTGTGGATAATGCAATTTAGTGAGACAGTTAGAATCATATAGGCCTTTCAGCATGATTTCTTTTTGTGGAAAAAATGTGCTGGACTGGGAGGCGGTCATATTTTGTACCGCTCTGCGGTACATCTAGTTTAAACAACATTTTCCACTAGCTTTTATTTGTTTAGGGCATTCTTAATTTATTTGATCTGAAATTAATTCTTAATTTATTTGATCTGAAACACATCCCTGTTATGTTAAATGTGCTATAAAGATAAACTGACTTACTATACAGTATAACTGCATGAGCATAATTTGTCTTTGTCTTCCTCTTTGTCTCTCTGTCTCACTCTCTTCCTCTCTCTCTCTCCCAGGCGGCGCTGCATGGTGTGAGGTTCAATAACCAACTGCTGCGCCTGTCGTGGCACAAGCCGCCTGTGCCGCTCACCACCAGTGACCCTGAGGAGGCCGAACCAGAGGAGGAGGAGGTGAGCTCTCATGCCCGTCTCACGTCCAGCTCCTCTGTGATTGGTTCCGTCATTGTGCTTTAACTGAGGGGTCATGCTTCCTTATGGTAGACAGAGAAGTGACGCTCTTCTCTTATGGGCCTAGATATAGACCCTATGTATCTGCCTTTCACAGGTGTCTTGTGAGAATGTCATTGGTTGGATTGACCTTGTTAGGTTTCTCACTGGTTGACCAGTAACAGTAATTAGCAGGCGACAGATCAGGTATTCTCGCCAGCCCTTAGCATGCTGCTGGTCACTGGGTTGCACCAAAGTGAGTCATCTGGTGCTCTACTTTGTGATTGCCAGTTCCAGGAGGACTCGCTGGCGGATGACGTGCTGTTGCAGGACGACGACGAGGATGACGATCATGAATCTCGCCCATGGCGGAGATGAGGAGGAGGAGGAGGAGCAGGAACAGGAGGAGTAGGAAGGCCTGGCAACAAGCTGCATTGAGCTGACATTGTTTTTAATAGTCTACTCACATTTCCTTTGCTGTTATTAACTCCGTAGACCAGACAGACGTGTGCTACAGAGGTGAATTTGGAAGGGGTGGGGGGAGAAGTGGCTGGCGGTAGAACTTTGTGTGTGAAATTTGACTCATGTATATACCACAATGTTACTTTTTTTAAGCTGTAAAAAAAGTTTCTTTGGTGTGAAGGCTTGCTTGTTTGAAAGGATGCATTTTTTATTATTATTATTTTTATTTTTTTTTAATGAATGACTGGATTATTTGGGTACATTATGACTGTGACTGGGTGGACTGCCGACTGGTTTTTGTTAAAGCGTTTGCTAGACGTCCTGTGATGGAAGGAGGTGCTTTAACATAGTTTAGCAATTAAGAGCCTCATAGTACAGCTTTGTTGCATTTGATGTACATATTTTATGTCTTAAATTTTAATGATTTGTATGACTATGCTCTTGTACACTTCTGGATTCTTGGCTTTCATTTTGAAATGTAAAAAAGAGAAAATAAAGAATTGAAATGGTCTGAAAAAATCAGCTGTCAAAAAAGATAAAAAAAGAAAAGAAAAGAAAAAAAAACATTTGGAAATCACCTATGCCTTAAATGGCCAAAAAAGATGAGAAAAAAAAGAAAAGATGGAAAAGCTGAAAAAAATAAAGACCATTTCAACCCCCCCACCCCCAATTCTCACAAAAAAGCAATATTCCAAGATAAACTTCCACATATTGTGGAATCCTACTTTCCATATTCCTTTTCATCCCACCTGGTGAGTAGTCTGGTAAATTCGAGGCATGACCTAAGGTAAGAGGCACCTGCGGTAATAGCTGAGCCGCTTTACTGCATGGATGTCTTTCACTTTTTTGGTCTTAATTTAATGTACTATTCCATACATTGGTTCTAGTTATGCAGATGACCACATACACTCTTGTTTTTGTCCTTTGCTCTATTCCTCTCCAGACAACTCTTATGGGGATGGTGCTGCTTTACCCGTAAACTGGAAGACTTCTCCGACAACCCAGATGGACTGTTTGCTGTTTATGAACTGTCTTTGTATACTCCACTGTCATGAATGAAATTGTACAGTATTTTTTATAAACATTTACCTCTTGAAATAACAATAATAGTCTATTATCAAAATGTGTGTGATTTAGTCTGAAACTATGGCTACAAATAGTGTTTGGCTGCAGTATCTTGGGGCAAGTCTTACCAAAGTTTGCTGCTTTCATTATTTAGATGTAGCCCTGCTGATGGGGTCAGTTTTAGATGATTGAGAGACATGTCCACCTCAGCCAGTACATCCCCCTCCCACACGCACACACAGAGTGGCCCATCACGTCACACTTCCATAGCACAGAAACTGATAACCCAATCAGTTTCATGTCTGGCCACAGTTACACACATGACCTCCTCCCCCTGCTCACCTGGGTTCCTGCCACACACCTCTAGCTAATTGTAACAAATTCGATTTGGCATTTCTCCAGGAACCCCCACCACCTCCATCTACCCCCCCCCCCCCCCCCATATGCGCCTTCACTCTGCCATTAGCCATGACTTGCACACCACAGCAGCTCGGCCCAGTTGGGGGTTGTTTAAATAGGCCACCCCTGGGCCCAGAGCTTGGACCTCTGTCTCTCACTCACGCACCCTCCCATCCGGCAGCTTCGGCCTGACCTTTCCAGTCTGTGGTCATTTTAATTTACCTCTTGTGAATTTATTCCAACATTGGTGTAGGGTAAGAATGTCTGTGGTGCTCTATGTGGTCAGTATCCACCACCCCACCCCCATACCGAACTCCTCAGTCAGCTTGTCTCCCTGCCATCATGCAGGCTAACAAGTTCATGCCACCATTTGTGAAGGCTAACAAATTTGCATCCAAAAGCTTCCACTAATGAATTTAATACGGTCATGGCCACTTGAAAATACCCTTTTCTTTATAATTTGTGTCGACATGACAAATGGCTCATTATTTTTTCCCCCAAACAGATCATCACCAGGCTAGCTGACCAAAAAAATTGAGATGGCCAAAACTTTTCTCTGCTGTCAAGCTAAAGGCCTATTTTTCTTTTTAATGTGCAACCTCTAATGTAGTTTCCCCCCACAGGGGAGAGAAAACATGTTTATGTGGCACGTGCTGTTACAGAATATTAATCCATATTCATGAATGAGCCTTTCGTGTGGCCTGCATCTCAGAAATGTTGCATATTGATAATTTTTTTTCCCCTTTTCACAAAACCCGTTTTTCGCAAAACAGACTTTCCCGCTGGTTGTAATTCTTTGTAGCTCTTGAGGAAGGAACTCTTTGTTTACGAGACCTCCTATTTCTTGTATGTGTGTGTGAGAGAATGTGTGTGTATATGTGTTGAGAACTAACCTCCCCCACCCCTTGCCCACCCTCCCTGGCAGTTCTTAGCTTGTTAATATTTCATGCGATCATGATCCTCCATAAGCAAATTTTTGCTCCCCAGAAAGTTCAGGCGAAACATGATTAATTTAGTGTTTATCTCCAATGTCCTCTTAAACACCGCGTCCCGTTGGCCTCTGCATAGATCTCAGCATGAGACTTAATCGCTGGTCCTAAATCATCACGAGGGGCCAGAAGAGTCCTCTGTCATTTTTTATTATTGTATCTCACTTGGATTAAAGTATGCGGTGGAGAAGATTTGTGGCTGGATAAAGTAATTTTAATTTGACGATTGCTAGTTCAAAGGATGATGCTACAAAATAATAGCCTAATTAAAACATTATACTGTTCTAATCAGTAGCAAACAGTAAGTGAAATACTCAATACTTAATCGTCTTCTCTGCTTTGTCCAGTGCTGTTGGTGGGGCCATGGGTGTATGGACCTTGTGGTGGCCCTTGCATGCAAACTACTGTCCTCCAATGAACCACAAATCCCAGGAACCCTGGCGTCTAGGTGAAATGAGAGCCATAAATCAGAGAGGCTGCTGGGAATTGGCGTGATGCGGAGGGCCATAGATTAAGGGCCACACAGCTGAAATGACCCACAATTCCACACTGTCACACCTTTCCCCTCACAGACAAATCTTCATCTGTAGCAAAGTTAAGAGGAATTCTTGCTCTTTTGTGTCTCTGTCTTCCCCCATACTCACCCTCTCATACTCTCTTCATCTTATTTTGTCAGTATG
>NW_027468689.1:31832004-31862004 GCF_046254945.1 Alosa pseudoharengus | reverse complement strand
GAAATTTAAGATCTGCAAAATACCTTCTACACTGCTACAATTGAGTCTCTTCTCTGGAACACAGCCTGGTATATATAGTTAAGAACAAAATCATTCATACCCCTGGCAAATATTGATTTAATGTTGATTTTTCTCTTGACCAATATGTTCTGACTGTAAATGACACTGCCACATGCCAGAAGGTATGTGGCAGTGTATACAGTCTGAGGAGGTAGTTCTCCGTGAACATACAGTGGAAATGGACACGAGTTTGACGAAGGCAACAATGCAATTACCGTTACAATGGAATGTTAACACCAAATTGTTCAAAGTGAACTGTTCAAAGAAAACATGTTCATCACGAACGTTCACCACTGTTTGCCAAATTTGAACGCACCTCTGGCTTCTTCTCTGGCTCAGTTGAGAGTGGTTGCAACCCCCCATTTCACTGCATTTGTACTTATACAACCACGCATGTGATAAATTAATGACTATTACTGTTACTATGATATCATAAGTTTGTCTTTTTCAGTTTGCCTGGGTTTCTTGTGAAATTAAGCAAAAAACTATTCCGCTTTTATTCTGTAGGCCTACTATAGCTGAGCAAAAATCTTGAAACTGTCAGTGCCTTGCATTTCTCTGCATTCACAATTTCATTAGGTGTTGAGAAGTGCAGATCTTTGTTTTCTAAAATTTGCATGTCTGGAATTAACAGTGTCATTTGCTTTGGAGGTAAATCTCTTCTCTCTGAAAGTTTCTCTGTGAATCCTGACATTCCTTCCTCTAATGTCTCTTCACTAGTGCATCCTCCCAGTAACTTTTACTTCCATCAGTCTCAACCATCCTGTAGCTTTTCTAAGTGGTCATATAGAGCAGACTCTCTTTTGCCTTTTTGTGCCCTGCTCTTGCTCTTTCTCTCTCTCTGTGTGTGTGTGTGTTCGTGTGTTCGTGCGTGCTCAGTAACTGATGTCCTGGGTGACTTATTGCTGTCACATTAACCTACGTCATGTCAGAGGTTGAGCCTGTCAGCATAATGGGTCTAGAGAGAGAGAGAGAGAGAGAGATGGAGAAAAGATAGAGAGGCACTGATGATGGAGAACAAGGGAATGAGATAGGAGAGAGAGAGAGAAGAGTGCGAGTGAGATAGAGGAAATGATGGCAGGAGGAGTAATATCATAAAACAGTGTTTAAATATTTTAATTTCATTTGTCAGGGCCGCCCGGTACACTCCATTATGAGCCCAGCCATCCTTCATCAGCGGAATTAGTGCATTATTCATTAGCACTAATTATTTTCACATAACGCCTGCCCCGATATATTTAACCCGCACATTATGCCTCCATAATGGGCTTGTAAAATTGAATTGCGGCAAGACATGGAGTTGGGAAGCTCATTTAAAGAACATCAAAGAAGGAGAAAATGAGTGAGGGAGTGTGTGAGCGACGGAGGTGAGAGGATGGGAAGGAAGGAAGCACATGGGGGGAGGGGGGGGGTAGAGGTGAGGGTTTCTGCAGGACAGGCCCAGCTGGGGTGGAACATTTGTCCCTGTCTGATTTGCATATCATGGGGAGAAAAATCGGTGCTCTCAGGCCTAGTCCACACGTATCAACACGATCTTTTGTCAGTGGAAGAGTGTGAGCCTTAGGTGTGTGCACGCACAGACATTGTGTGTGTGAGAGAAAGGTAGAGAGAGTAAGACAGTTCTCACAAGTATATGAATTCAAAAATCAACTTTATTCATCTGAAGGATTTTAAAAATAGGTAGACAAAGAAGCATACATTTCAGTGCTTTTCAGCTCCGTTTTCACATGAACCAATCGAGTGTCATTGATTAATGTTGTATTTGTTCAGGATTGTGAGGTCTCTGTGCTGACCAGAGAGGCATACCCATATCACAGGTGAACCCTGAGAGATGCTAACCAGACAGGACACATGTTGACCTCCAGGACAGGTCATTCTGCTTGACCTCCTCAGGGGGAAGAATGGCTTTATAAGTGTGTGATATAAGTTTGTCTGTGTGTGTGTCTGTGTCTGTGTGTGATGCGTACATGTGTCCCAAGTGACCAGTGAGTCTGGCCGGTAGACGCCCCTATCCGCTTCCTTCCCTCCAGTGGTTCTCCATCCACCTCTTCAAGCCCCAAGCGGAGACATGAACAAGTGGGTTTCCCCAGATTGCCTTACCTTTCCACTGACCTCCTTTATCTACCTCTCTTCTCCTCCTCTCGTCTGTCTTGCTCTCATCCTTTCTTCTGTACCTGTTTATCATGGAGTCCACACTCACCTGGCTCTTGTGTCCATGTTAAAGGTGCATCTTTGGGTTTACAGAGACAGATACACACACACACACACACAGATACAAACACATACTGATAGACACAAAGAGGGGCTTTAGCCCATCTTTATTAATTCACGAGGCTGGCATTCCACAACATGTAAAATTTAAGCCTTTACCTGCTCCTGCTCCAGTTGTTTTATTTGTGGTCTCTCATGGGCATTACCAACAGCCCCACCTTTACACACACACACACACACACACACACACACACACACACACACACACACACTATTAGGAGCAGCTTCATCTGTGAAACTACGTTATACTCTTGTGTTGCACAAACCCACACACATACACTTAGAAAAGAATTGACACAAGAATAGAAAGCAAGAAATCAAATCTTTCCAGATGATAATGTTTACATAATTTATTTATTTATTTAAATAGCCCATAAGTGGTGGCTGGTCTGATATGATGTTACCTATCATACTGTTGTTATTAACTGTCTATACTCTCATGGTATGTCCTGTGTGCTTTAAGTATCATACCCATATTGTCCACACAATATTTTGCACAAGGAAAGCACTAGAAAGCATTAGGCTACTTACGGCACAGTCTACACATCCACAGCTAACGTTAGCCAGCCAAATCTGTTTGTCCATTTCTTTAGCCTGTAGCTCAATTTGCGATTCTGGATCGGACCAAAATCATTTAGGCTATACCCTCCTAATCTCAGGTTTGAGAACTGTCTAATCACGTTCAAAGACCATGAAAACAAGGGACAACATAAGTGTTCCTAGAACAGCTGCCAGCGCTTAATCAGACCTGACGCCTTCTGAGAGCTAGTTTGTCACATTAATAAAGCCTTCCCATGCACTCACATCCATCCTGTGACTTCTCTCAAATACATGACATAAAGGTCCTGTTCCCCTCAATTGAATCTGTGTGTGCCTGTGTTGGCATTTCTGTTACTGCGTCACTTACAGTATGTCGTTTCCCTGTTCTTTTATCAAAGTTCTAAGTGTAATTGGGTTACGTTCTCTCTCATTCTCTCTCTCTCTCTCTCTCTCTCTCTCTATTCTTCTTTCTCTTCTGTCACCTCTCTCTTCTCCTCTCATCTCCTCTTCTCATGTCCTCAGGCTGTGTGAGATGGAAATGTTGCTCTATGTTCTTTATGCCTGTGCATCTGCACTTAGCATTTGTCTGAATGACACCAAATCTCTTTCTGTTTCTGTTTCACTTTCATCGCTAACCCCATAAGGCATTCACAGTGTGTGTTGGTGTGTGTGTATGTGTGTTTGTGTGCATGAAAAATATTCATCTTTTTGACACAGCTTGCTATTTTCAAACATTTTTCAGGAATCCCTCATCATATCCTCCTGTCCAAACCCAGTCCAACTCATGCCATTTCTCTGTTTCTACATTTCAGAGTGTTGGCATGGTGTATTTACTGTGTGTTTGACAGATGCCTTAGTACTCACTAAAGGAATTTGTAAAAGAAAAAAAAAACGGCAAATGTAAATAAAAGAGAACTTACTTTCACATAATACTTTACTCAAATGGCTTCTCTGTACCCCCCAACACACTCATACACACACACACACACACACACACACACACACACACACACACACACACACACACACACCAGACTGTTGGGGCTATCACCTAAAGGCTCTTATCTCCTCTGCTGTGCTGGTCCTCCTGGTCCATCCTGGGGTGTCTGGTGAGCGGTTGGCCCAGGTTCAATCACAGAATGTTGTAAATCCCACTCACTGTTACCTTTCATCTGTTCTCTTACCTGCGGATCATCTCCTACCTTATTTCAGGGTGGACAATTATGTGTATTTCCATTTTGGCAGACATTGGTCCTGACTTTACGGCTGTACACAAAAGCATAACTATTACAACAAGTTTTATATCACATAATTTTGTACAAGATTTATAAGAGATATAAGATAAGATACAAGTTAAGCAAGATTATTATGTAATTAATGCACATTGGTAAGTTAAACATTACAATCACAAACTAGATGTACCGCAGAGCGGTACAAAATATGACCGCCGCCCAGTCCAGCACATTTTTTCCACAAAAATAAATCACGCTGAAAGGCCTATATGATTCTAACTGTCTCACTAAATTGCATTATCCATACTCAATTCTCACTGGTATCTGCTAGACAACAAGTACCAAAACATGATTAGTGCATATAAAATTCATTTTATACAACCCCACCTCCATCTTGCCTGTTCATAATTCTGAGAAATTCTTGAATTGTGTGCATGTGTGCATGTACATGTTTATGTTTGTGTGTGTGTGTGTGTGTGCGTGTGTGTGTGTGTGTGTGTGTGTGTGTGTGTGTGTGTGTGTGTGTGTGTGTGTGTGTGTGTGTGTGTGTGTGTGTGTGTGTGTGTGTGTGTGTGTGTGTGTGTGTGTGTGTGTGTGTGCGTGCTTGTGTGTCTGGGTATGTGCCTGTGCATGCAAGCGTACATATGTCTACTGTGTGAGTATGTGTCATACGTATGATTACTGTGAATGTATGTGTGTGTGTGTGTATCTGTTTGTGCACATGTGTGCACATGAAATGGGTTAACATGACCCCTGGAGGCAAACATACGGAAAAAAATGGTCCTCCTAGGCCCTACAGTTCTCAAGATATTCACAGAGAACTGTGTCGGTCCAGTCCAGCGGGGGGGCTACAGATCAAAACGAAAAACGACGGTTCCATGCTATCTATGTGGGGTTACATGCCCACCAAGTTTTGTGTACCCCGGTCTTTCAGTGTCCCGGGAATCCCTGTTGGTGTACGTCACTAAATGTACACATAAATTATTTTATTGTAAGGCCCCCCATGAACGAAAGTACACAAAACTTGGCATGCATTCGGAGGGTGTCATAATGATCCTACACTTTTATTTTCGTGCAGTTTTGACCTTGTCAGCCAGAGATATTGTGATGAAAACACCTGATTTTTTGCTTTTTAATTTTTAACTAGGTGGCGCTATACATGAAATAAGTGGTAATGGGATGGGTTGACATGCCCCCTTAAGACCAACATACATAAAAAAGGTGGACCTCCTAGGCCCTACGGTTCTCGAGATATTCACAGAAAACTGTCTCCGGCCACCTACAGACCAGTTGGTGTATAGTAACATAAATTAATTTATCGTGTGGCCCCCTATGAACGGAATTCCACAAAACTTGGCGTGCATACAGAGGGTGTCATAATGATCCTACACTTCCAATTTCGTGCAGTTTTGACTATGTTAGGTCACAGATACCTGCGATTACAACACCTCATTTTTACTTTTTTGTGTTTAACTAGGTGGCGCTATACATGAAATGGGTGGTTATGTAATGGGTTGACATGGCCCCTTGAGATCAACATACAAAAAAAAAATGGTCCTAAACCCTACGGTTCTCGAGATATTCACAGAAAACTGTGTCTGCCCTACCCTCCTTTCGGGGGGTCCAGTCCAGCGGGGGGGCTACAGATCAAAACGAAAAACGATGGTTCCATGCTATCCATGTGGGGTTACATGCCCACCAAGTTTCGTGTACCCCGGTCTTTCAGTGTCCCGGGAATCATTGACGGAAATTTGGGCATGCGAAAAAGGAAAAAAAAAAACACATAAACATAACACAAACAATCATGAATTTCTCAGAATTATGAACAGGCAAGATGGAGGTGGGGTTGTATAAAATGATTTTTACATGTGAAATCTATGAACTAATCATGTTTTGGTACTTGTTGTCTAGCAGATACCAGTGAGAATTGAGTGTGGATAATGCAATTTAGTGAGACAGTTAGAATCATATAGGCCTTTCAGCGTGATTTCTTTTTGTGGAAAAAATGTGCTGGACTGGGCGGCGGTCATATTTTGTACCGCTCTGCGGTACATCTAGTTATTAAATAAGCTTTGCTTGCACTTTGCTCATCATTCAAATAAGGACTCACATTAATCATTCAAATAAGGACTCACATTGTGGGACGTTTCTTTTTTTGTTTTGGCAAGTAGCTGTTTAATGACTGGTGGTCAATACGTTATCTCTTACATAGAGACCAGTTGGATTACTTTCAAATCGTTACATTCCTAACTGTTCTCCTTGAATACAGGGCATATTCCACTGTGCAGATTTTCATAGTCAGAAATGAACAGAGGACCAGGAGGACATTCTAATATATTTCTAACCTGTAAGAGGGGCCATTCCTCTTGTTACAGTAAATACTACTTTGATTATATTTAAAGTACTTGAATGCAGGCTTTATTAATGCTACATTATAGCTGCAGTCTGTGTAGACCGAACTCTGGTTCTCATAGTGTTTCTGGCTGGGTTGGGTTCGAGGACATCTAGGGACTTCATAAAACAGCCATAATCTCATGTAATCATCTTCCAATCATGTAGTGGTAATATCTAGCATATCTTTCCTCAGAAATAATGAGTCCTCCTCCGTCAGGTCCATCAACTTCCTCATGAACCATTCGCAAGACTCCTCATCTTTGATGTGCTTGATTGACTTCTCTAAAACGAATCCACAGCCTATCCCCCAATGCCCCCCAACCTCTCCACCTCATCCTCCACTCTAAGACCACGGCTGCTCCGCAAATTAGCATACGATCTCGGGGAATGATCTCCTCGATGTGGGGACTCTGACTATGAAATATTCAGGCTTCAATTTTCCTCTATCTGACATGTGAGAGATTCATAATTACGCAAGGGTTCATATTATAATTCAGACAGGGCTCAGTGGCATGCCCCCCCCTGCTGCCTCCACCCCACCACCCCCGATCTCTGCACCCCTCCCTGGGTGACACTCAATAATTGAGCGTGGGGAGCGGAGGCCTCGACCCACACTGTTGGTCCGGAGGAACATTTATTAGGGAAATGTTCTTGTCGCGCTGACAGTTGTATCTCCTCACCGGGAGTGACAAGCAGATGGGCTAATTGATTCACTGGGGGAATTACTGGAGATGAGACAGGGAGAGAAAGAAAAAAAAAAACACACAGAGGACAGATTTTCCAGAGTGCACATTGGTGCACACACACTCATTCATACACACACATAAACTCACATTCATTCATACATATTGTCTCTGTCTCTGTCTCTCTCTCTCTCTCTCTCTCACTCTCTCTATATATATATGTATATATATATATATATATTTATCTATCTATCTTCACCACACACATACACACACATGTACAGACATGCATACACATAAACACACACCATTCATACACATGCACATGTGTACTGACAAACACACACACACAGAATATACATACGTACATATGCATATATACACCCTCACCCCACACACACACACAAATAAATGCCCCTTTATCTACACACTCACCTACATGCAAATGCTAACACATACAGTACTGACACACACACACACACACATATGCACACATATCTGAAAGAGAGGCCATAAAAAATTGTGAGGACAGTTCCAACAATATGTTGTCATTGTATATGTTCATTATCTTTAACACGTCCATCACATTTAAATCATAATTTCAGTGCATTGTAAAAATGCCAGACTAATGACATAACACAGGGTGTAAAAACCAGTCAGGACCCAACCGTGTGACATTACTGGACTGGCAAAGACGCCCAGTAAAAATGATATACTGGGGACGGGGACTGGAGCTGAGCGGGCCTGGCTATGATGCACGGCCCAGATAAAGGCCTGAGAGTGGGGGAGAGAGGGAGATGGCTGTCTGGGGAATGCCTCACAATTACTCTGCCCTACCGTAGCTGAAAAAAAATGGCTTCTACTCTGAGAGAACTAAAGTACATTCTAGAAGCGCCAAAGATTCTTTGGCTTGTATCAGTAGTGTAGACCTAATAGATCTCTAAAGAATATTTTCTTTGACATTTCTGGAGCTTCTTTTGGTGACAGCTTTATAAATGCTCTTCACTCTGAGCTACCTGTTCTAGACCCTTTAGCCAATACTATGTTGTACAATGTACAATAGAAGGTATATAATGAGCAGTGGTTCCCAAACTGGGGTCCGTGATCCACTTGCGAAATAATTTGCTATAAATTATAAAATTGGGCTGTATCATTAAAAATGCATAGGATATAGATGGGGATCATTTGCACCAATGCAACACATATTGTGTTCATTACTTTAGCCTTGTTCATTTTGGGCCAGTAGCTGCTCATATGACTCATACACTGTAACAGATAATGCCAATCTGTTTTTAATCACTCACTTCACTCAGGGCACAACAAACTTGCTGTAGCTACTCAGTTTAGTTTATTAGCAGACTAGCTAGCTGTCCATATTAGCACACTGTACCACTGTCGACTTCAAGGCACCTAACCCTAACCCTTGCCTAACTCTAGCGCCTTCCATGCAGTGCTGCCTGGAAGACTATGTTGGGGGCTTAAAACACCAAAAGGCTGATTTTTTCTGAGAGGGAGACCTATGAGCCTCTGGGTGATTTGATATGGAAAGAGCCAGTATTTATAACTACTGGAATGATCTCCTCAGCTCCCCTAGGCTTGCAGGAGTTTTGGTCTCCATAGTTAGCATTGACAATGGCTGGCATGTCATGCAAACAAGATGTTAGGAAGTGAAAATGAGGTCTGAGGGCTTTGTCATACGTGATAGTGACTCCACTAGCAGATACATATACTATGTCTGCTGAAGTCTTACATCCCAGGTGATGTTGTCATGGAGCTGTTATTTAGTACCAGCTCTGTTCCTAAACATGCACTCCAGAATCAACATATCACTGCATTTATTCAAAGAGCAAGAGGCAAAGCATCTACCCAATAACACACACCCACACACACACACACACACACACACACACACAGTAGTCCCAGACTCCAAAAACAAAATTGGATGCATTTCTGTCAACACCCTAACTGGCATTGCTCTCACTTTTGACTCTTATCTCAGTGACTGCCATTTTGGATGCAGTGTTTTTGACAGTGTGGCAGGCAGGCCGTGACGACAGCCATTAAAACACAACCAGACATGATGCACCACTGAAGGAGGAGTCTCAGACCTCCATAGCGTAACACCTGTCCGTCGTTGGGAGTTTAAAAGGCACTGGGGTGGAGACGGTGGTGGTGGGATTTTAATGCCCCCTCCCTGAAAAATATGACATGCTCATGATAATGTGACAGAGGCAAAGGGCAGCCTGTCACAACTTATTGTAGCGCTGAAGGTTTATGGGTACGCATTAAACAGCGTGGTGGCCAGGGCCACGTGGAATTTTCATGAACTCTACGCTGTCAGTCATCCTGGCCGCTCACTCGGCCCCATGGGAGACTGAAACAGGTTCGCTGGAAAGTGGGAGGTTTTTCCACAGGCCCTTTAACTGCTGAGTCATTGAGCGAATGGCATTTGAACAGGAAATTGCCACTGCGTCACAATCACTGTTCTGGGGACATTTTGGTGTGTTTAGAAAAACTGCTGTGTCATCTTGGTCTTGGGGCCCACCAGAGAAGGACTTCCCTAAAAAAGCATTGTATTGGTGCTCAGCAGCCTTCTTGCCAGATAATATGCTTGGTCTTGTGGGACTCTCAGGTCAAAAGAGCTACTTGGTATGTCCCCCACACAGGATGCCTTTGCCACAAAATACTTATTTTATGCAGGATAGAGCCCATTTTTCCTCTCTGTAATAAAATCCCCATATCTCTCATTCTCTCCATCTGACTGTGATAAATCAAACTGGAGATATTTCAGCAGATTTTTGCCCAAGGAGAGGTAATTTAAATAATATCTCTCACCAAGCTGCTTCCGAATAAAAATGATGTCTCCGGCGATATTTCATCTGATATGAAACCGAGGAAAAGATTTTCCTCCTAAATAACAAAAATGCAATAATTTAAATGCCCAACCTTTGAATGAACAAGGTTAATTACTTCATGCTGAGAGGAAGACACACACATGCACACACACACACACACACACACACACACACACACACACACACACACACACACACACACACACACACACACACACACACACACACACACACACACACACACACACACACACACACACACACACACACACACACACACACACACACACACACACACACACACACACACACACACACACACACACACACACACACACACACACACACACACACACACACACACACACACACACACACACACACACACACACACACACACACACACACACACACACACACACACACACACACACACACACACACACACACACACACACACACACACACACACACACACACACACACACACACACACACACACACACACACACACACACACACACACACACACACACACACACACACACACACACACACACACACACACACACACACACACACACACACACACACACACACACACACACACACACACACACACACACACACACACACACACACACACACACACACACACACACACACACACACACACACACACACACACACACACACACACACACACACACACACACACACACACACACACACACACACACACACACACACACACACACACACACACACACACACACACACACACACACACACACACACACACACACACACACACACACACACACACACACACACACACACACACACACACACACACACACACACACACACACACACACACACACACAGCAGACATCTTTACTTTCACACATAATCACACCACAGAAATGAATCATTTGATCAGTTTCAATTTCACTGCATCCTTCATATTTAAACATGAGCTGTACTCATAGAGCCCACTGTGGAGGGGCAGCAGACAGAAAGCTGCTTCTCCTTTCATGTTGCAATCAGGGCCTCTGCATGCCTCCTGAAATGCCCAAGAAAGAGGGAAAGAGAAAGAGAGACATTGGTAGAGAGAGAGAAAGCTATAGAGAGAAAGTAATCTTGTTGAACAGAAATATCCATGCTGAAAAATAACCCTTATTACCCACACATATAACGCAAGAATACAGCACTGCCATCACCACTATGAGAGGTCATCCACTAATGGCAGTCAATGGAGAATGTTCCATTTTAATTAGACTTGGACAGGACTGGTCATCCGGGGTCAGGGTTGCTATCAATACATTCATAAGGCATCTTTAATGTCAGCCTTGGCTTAGAGGCCGGCTGCACTCCACATGTGGCCTGGGCTCCGTCGTGCTCAGAATATTTCTTTTAATTGTGAGTGGGGCCATTACATTTTAATTAAAACTCCAGCCCCCATGCACACCTCCAGGTGGGACCTTAAGAGTGTTTCGGTCCTGAAGAGCAGCTGCCTCTATCCTCTGGCATAGAGTGAGGAATCTGATGACAGCTGGCGTGATGAGTGATGGGATCTCGGTTGCCCTTTACTTAAGCATTCTGGCATAAGGCTGTCATAACCATGTCATTACTGCTGTCATAGCTGTATGTGTTGAGTGTGAAATGAAACCCTTTGCCATGGCAACTTGATGACAGCACATGCGTTGTGTAGGTGGAAATCCCTAGAATACTGTCAAGTAAATGTTAATCACCTTAGATTTGATTTGCTCTCTCAGGCCTACTGTATGCCTTGGAAGACTAGGGTTGGGAACAGACATATTAGAATAAAGTAGAATCATTAAGGAAGAACTTGAACCGGAACTGGTCATCATGTTCAGGAATAAAAAAAAATCAGAAATATATAGAAAATAAAAATTCAGAAATATATATATTATATATAATAAAATAAGTTGGCCTATCAACTTCTTAACACAATAACCCCTTTATTATTGCAAACAAAGACAAATAAAGATGCACACATCTGTCACCTACTTTGACTCACAACAAGGCCTAGCAGTTTTTTAATTTTAATTAGCTGTTAGGTAGATCTGTATGTGTTTTGCCTTAGTATGCCTTAGTGTGTTAATGCATATCTCTGTGGATCAATTGTAAGTGTAAAAAAATGCATGCAAAACCATAGACTGAATATATAGAACTATATACAGTCTATGTGCAAAACTGTACAAGCTACAAGTTGCAATCATCATTACTGGCAGCATTACAAGATGCAGATACATGTTACAGGAAATTAGCTAATTATTACTGTAGCTAGTTAGTTAATTAATAGAATTTAGCATGTTCACAATGGATGGATATAGTGTTACCGGTATTCTTCATCCATATCAATTGTCAATTTGACATGGCATTCGCACAAAAGGATCTCCCATAGATTTTATTTCTTGTAGTCATGCCACCTTAGTAGTTCTTGTGAGTCCAGCTCCAAGTCTTCCTGTATTCCCGATTTGCCACATGTACTGTTTATTTCCTGCCAAAACGAGTGGTGGCTTTGAGTTTCTCCTTTTCCCTCAGATGTGTCATTCTCTTGTCAAACTGCACAGTCTGGGACTGTCTGAGAGTCTCTGGCACCCTGTTGACCTCCAGGTTGCTGACAGATGACCCTGTCTGTCTGTGTCTCCTGCCCTCCTACACACATGGACACCTCATTAAGGTGTTAGGTGTTCTTAATTGGGTGGCTCTTTGTTCTTGAAAGAAAATGATAAAGAGCTTTTGTGGTTGCATGTGTGTGTATAGATATGTGAGTGTGTGTGTGTGTGTGTGTGTTTATGCGTGTGTGTTGTGGGGGTGGAGGGTGAAAGGGTATAAGGGTATCACCTGTGATTGTCCCTCCGTGGATTTGGAGTCTTTTTCATCTTAGTTATCTGATCTATCACACTCAGCCTAAACTCAATTCGGTAATCAGCCACCCTGCCTATACCCTCTACCATGCACATACACTCACCGATACACACACACTGGCAGAAAGCATCACTTGTGTGGTCATGCCCACACTCATGTAATATTAACAGGCTTTTTTATATTCAATAAATTGATTCCCTTTTGTTTATTCACTAATCTGATCAGATTTCTGTAACATTTTCACATCATGAGTTTCTTATTAATTACACACACACACTACACACACATGGACAAGCATTTTCTTCACATCTTAACAATTACTCTCTAAAGCTCCCTACTGAAATATTTTATTGGTCTATTCTGCACAAGATCTTAATACCCCCTCTCTTTTTTTCCTTATTTCTATTTCACGGACACACACACACACACACACACACAATCACACACACACACACACACACACACAATCACACACACAATCACACACGCACACACCACTGGAGCGATCTCTAGCCCAAGCACTTTGGTGGAGCTCAGGGGTAATTGTGAAATGGCCTCTCAGAGAGCACCGGTCCACTTACAATAATGACATATGATGATTCTTCTCCTTCTGTGCTTCTGTTTCTCCCTAATAACCTCTGGACGGTCTGAGCGCGCTCATACCAGGCTCTGATAAATGCACAACTCCAGCAGGGCACAGCACCCAGCCAGGTCCATAAAGGCCAGCAGTGTATCTGTTAAAGGGATGCCAAGTGTGGGCTAAATTGGTGCAGACTGCCCTACCCCCTGGGTTATCCAATTTGCTTGGATCTAACGTCGAGGCATCTCACACAAGGTGCAATCACCCTGGGAGACAACATACTTATGCACACATTGTTATTCACACGTATTATCATGTGTGGACACACAAGCAATCACATGAAGATGTTCTCAACTATACACATCTTTGCACATAGACTTTTGTCCAAATAATAGCAATCCTCTAACCAAGCTATTTCTTGTTTGCTTGATGGGGGACAAGGCTGTCCTGGAATAACCAAATCTGTAATGGCTATCAGCGACTGTACAGTCAGACATGAGATTGGCATAGAGCAGCCAAAGAGCTACCAAGAGTGAGAATTAATTTCCTCTGCATAGAAAGCAGTAGACTAAAGACTGAATAGAATAGAAAGCAGTAATAGAAAACAGTAGACTAAAGACTGAATAGTATAGAAAGCAGTAGACTAAATGGCAGATTGAATCCCTGACAGACAGAGGCAGTGAAAGTACCAAAAGCACAAGGCAGGCCTCCATGTCAACCTGGGATAAAAATGTCACAGACACAGCTGCACTGAAGAGCAGAGAAGCGAGACAAAGAGACACAAAGACAGAAAGGTGAAAGAAACAATAAGAAGAACAGACACTGAACGGAAAGATAAGAGAGAAGTGGGAAGGTGTGTGTGTGTGTGTGGGGGGGGGTGTAAGGAGAGGAGTGAAGGGATGAGGGGAAGAGATGGAGAGGAGAGGAAGGGTAGTTGGTGGTGGTTTTATCTGTAACCGAGTGGAGACAGGAAGCAGCTGGCAGTGGGATTTGTCTCTGTTATAGGAAACATGGCCTCTTTATTAAAACCATTTATCACCACGCGAATATTCCCCCTTAATGGGCTCTGGTCTCTAATCACCCAACTTTGTCACGACCTCTGGTGTAGGTCTCCAGTTCTTCCTCTGTCCCTCTCTCCTCTCTCTCCCCCTCTCCCTCTCTCTCTTTACCCCTCTCCCTCTCTCTCTTTTCCACTTTTCACCAAGTATTTATCTATCTCTCCTCCTTACCTTGCAATTGCTTCATCTACTACCGCCCAGTTCTTTTCTCTCTATTTCCTGACCCATCACTATTTCACAGCCTTTGTCTTTCTACTTCCTTCTCCATGTCTTCTCTCCCTCTCTGTGTCTCACACACTCCACCTTGCCCTCTATTGCCTTCTCTCTCTCTCTCTCCCTCTAAATTAGCTCTGTCCTTCTTTCTCTCCTGTTCTCTTCTGTGTTGTGCTGTTGTGGAGATAGAAAATAGCTTTTCTAATGCCAGTCATCATTTATTTAAGGCTCAGAGGCCCCAGTAGTTTTGGAACAGTCTGTATGTTCTGCTTAACCTTATGCAAAACTCAAAGCACAGACCAGAGACATTTTCATTTACATTGCGCTATTTGCATGCAATCAAATCCCCCTTCTCTCTTTTTTTCTCTCATACACATACAAATACACAATATTTACACACACACACACACACACACACCTGTACATGCATCTTTTCCCATTAAATAATTTTTGGAGAATATGTATTAATAGGCATGAATGCACAGGAGTCTGGGGCAGAAATAAGAATATCTATGTTCCATGGCTTGATTGATCCAGACAGGAAGTATCATCTCATCTGAGCCAGAGATAGTATCACTGATGACAGAACTCTTCCCATCGCGCTGGTCTGCAGAAATGTCTGACTGTACCAGGTCTCATGTCCATTCTTGCAGTAAAAGGTTAGGACTTACAGATATATGTGTCTTCGTGTGTGTGTATATGTGCGTGTGTTTGTGTACGTATATGTGCCACAGTGTTTGTGTGCGTGTGTACGTTCGCATGTTGTGTGTGTATAGTTAAGAGATGTTCTCCATCACACACACACACTAAGTAGTTGGTTCCTGTGTTTGTGTTCTGGAGAAGAATTTTTGATGATGACACAGAATTTGGACTTGTGCACTGGGAGTGTATCTCTCTTTTCCCCTTTATGTTCCTTACATGTGTTATAGTTGGAGAGGCTTAGTGAAGGAACCATTTGATTTAACAATCTTGTTATTTTGTATTAAGTGGTAGTGTGGCTAAGGAACTGGGCTTGTAGTAGCCAGAAAGGTTGTGGGTGCGATACCCAGTTGCCACTGATATTTGGATACTTGGACAAGGCACTTAACCCTAAGCTGCCCCAGAGAGACGGACCCTGTAATAATTGATGTCTGTAAGTCACTTTGTATAGAATAAATAAATGAATAAATAGATATTGATTATAATATTAATAACCATAATGAGGTATCTGCTTATTCGCACACACACACACACACACCCCCCCCCCCCCCCCCAGCAGTAGACTAAATGGCAGATTGAATCCCTGACAGACAGAGGCAGTGAAAGTGCCAAAAGCACAAGGCAGGCCTCCATGTCAACCTGGGATAAAAATGTCACAGACACAGCTGCACTGAAGAGCAGAGAAGCGAGACAAAGAGACACAAAGAGAGAAAGGGGAAAGAAACAATAAGAAAAACAGACACTGAACGGAAAGATAAGACACACACACACACACACATGTTCTTGGCATAGCTAGTTTCATCTCTGATTACTTGAATAAGACACAGTCCTCAAGCTCATAAACACAGTCATATTCAGCTAATCATAACCACAGCATATACATGTTCACACATGGTACAATTCTTCAGCTTTACTAACCACGGTGTGCCTGAAAGCTCATCAGGCTCCTGACACATATGATGAAATGAGACTATTTAGCGTCTCATAATGGGAAGTTTCCCCCCGTATTCTGGGGCCTTAATGCCGCTTAAGAGCCTACTGACAGTCCCCCGTGCCTATGCTGCCTACTTTGAGGCTGAAATACCTTTTAGCGCACAATGTTAACAGCAGTCTTTTTCTCGTCGCAAGCCGTTGGGGAGACATGGAGAGAGTGGACCAGACAAGCTTCTGATTGATTAACACGTGCTGATTAGCTAGAGAGAGAGAGAGAGAGAGAGAGAGAGAGAGAGAGAGAGAGAGCGAGGCGTTGGGCCGCCATCCTCCTGTAGATGAATCAGATACATTGACCACTGCCCAATGCATTTTTAGTGCCTCTGTGGGCAATATTGAGGATTTTCAGAATCAAAGAGAAGCAGTTAACCTGAGGGATGGGCAACACAGGGTCCAGCAGCCTGACTTTGCCTTTCGGCCCAAATGCTCACATGTCAATACTCACATTGAGAAAGTGCAGCCCACAAGTCTGTGAGAAAGTTAACACAAATCACTTCCAAGCGCAGGGACCTTGCTTTGTTTTTCCTTTTATGCTGGATTTTCGTTTTATTGAGCTCTCTCTTTTTATCATCATTTCCACACATTTATAAGAGCATTACATATTCATGTCCCTCCTCCCAAGCCTTAAGAGAGCTTGCTGAAATATGAGTGGCCATATCAGCGCTCTCATCGTCAATGGAACAGATTCACTGCAGCTTGATAAATGATGAAAGCTAATGTTTATGATCATGATCTTCTCATCATAAAAGAAGGACATATCTGAGGCTAAGTGAGAGGAAGGCCTTGGTCTCATCTCTTTTGATGTAATGCTGTCTGCCATGGTGTGCAATGCACTCGGGATGCTCTGCAGTGGCAGTGTTTGTCCACAAGAGGCCTCTGTGTGTGTGTATGATTTGGGGAAATTGACTGGAGAACACAGCTGTGTGGGAGCTGCACTCTAGATATACTACAGACATAAGCTTAGACATCACATTGTTCTCAGTTAATGTAAAACATACAGCCATACAAACAACATACTTACCCATTGGCATAATCACATGCAGCTATGCACACACCACACACTAACCTATTTATGTTGTGTGGTGGAGGTCAGCCAATAGACTAAGGAGTCGGGGACACTATTTGGGCACACTGGTTTCCAATTGGTTTTGCTATTGTATGCAATATATTATTATTCTCTTATTTCTTCCTTTCATTATTTTCATTTTCTATTGAATACATGTAGAATAATGAATTGTGGATGTACTGGAGTATATTTTACATACATTTGTTTTCTCATACATGAAATGCTATTTTATATAATTAGCTGTCATTTAAAATTGACATTTAAAATTGGTTTGAAGTAGAACATATTTTATTGCAATATACATTTGATGTACCTTTTGTTTGTTGAGCTGGGACACTGTGTATATAATGGGCTATGACAGCACAGTGTTAAGTGTAAGGGGAGAATTAACACTAAAATGAAAGGTGATGACTTCTAAAGGCAAGCTGTGCGTAATTAAAGCTACATACACAAACAAGCACACATAACAGCATATTTAAGCACTAACATACAATATTTCTGTGAATATTAACCCCTTGAGCAAACTTATATAATAACAGTATTAGTAACAGTGATATCTGAAAGCAGACTCTTAATGTTTACCCAGAGCAGTCAGTAGCTGTAGCACTGGAGAGGGTTTTCATGGAGCAGAAAGGCTATCGCTTTTTCTCTAATGGCTTTTAGATGTCATTTCCAGTATTGGCAGCAGATGGCAGGATCCATACATTGATTAGACATGGTCACCTCCCTAAATGCAGGGTAGATTTCTCTTACAAACTCTTTAGCAAACCATTAAGACAATCACACAGCCCCATAGCCAGTAAAAACATTTTTAAGAACTCCCTATAATCCCTGCCTTTCATTCAGATGTGTTCATCTTTGTGGAAATGCTGTCACAGTTGAATTGTGTTTTAGGCACAATTCCTGAATGCTCTCTGCATATTTCAAGACATATTAAGGTCCTTTGTATACTGTTATTTGTTAAAGTATAGGAGGCCGAAGATGATGAAAATATATATAATATTTTTGACGACACAAGGCTTTTTTGTCAGACTTCATGTCTTCAACAGCTCCAGTTGTGTCTTGAAGAAAAGGGGAGAGTGCAAATATACCATTTATTGTTGTACAAACAAATGCATATAGATGCACTGGAAATGCAATTAGCTAGAAAGCTTTACATTTCTGATATCAGTTTCATAATTGACACTTACAGTTAACAGTTCATCACACATTATCAGGAAGATAACTGACAGCAAACTAAATTCTTTCCAGATTATGCATGGGCTGACCAATTTACTCGGAATGTTTTTGTACACAAATTATTTTAGGCCAAGAACAAGGCCATGCATTTTGGATTAACTACCTAAAGCTGAATTGTATTTCTGCTGTAGGGCCCTAAATATACATATCCTACCATACATTAAATACATAGCCACATATCATATAGACTTTCATTCATATTCCCCTTCCAAAGTCCAACCAGAAGCAGACAAAAGCTATGCATTGTACTATTTACATGTGATCTTCTTTTGCTTTATGGGGGATCTGTTTGTTCATCAGGTACTGACAGGCTAGCATAGGGGCTCAGATGTGGGTTTTAGTCGCTTTAAAAGACGACACAGTGTTTCTGTCAAGAGGAAGTCGCAGATAGCTTGTCAAAACAAGCCACTCCAGAGGCGTGCAGGCAACCAAAGAGAATACGGAATAAAGCCGCAAAAGCACACAGCAGATGCTACTTAAAACACACACACACACACACACACACACACACACACACACACACACACACACACACACACTTCAGCCTTTATTTGACTCTTGACACATATTTATTTTTCTGGTGCCTTGCCATCTATTCTAAATGTTTTGTGGTGAAAGGTTGTATATGTCTATTGTCAAAGCTACACAAAATCATCAACCACCTAATGAGCCTCCACAGATGGGTCATCAGATTGTTGTAAAAGGGTCATGGATAAGTGTGTGTGTGTGTCTGTGTCTGTGTGTGTGAGTGCTCTCTGCTTGTGTACTTGTTTATGCACATGTAGATGTTTGTGTGGAGTACATCATTATATTATGTGTGCATACATGTGTGTGTTCTATGTCTTTGCAACTGTCTCCCCCCTCTCTCTCTCTCTCTCTCTCTCTCCTTTTTTCTCTTTCACTTTTTGTTCGTGAGTGTCTGTGTGTGCACGTAGTCTCTGGGTGTGGTCGCTCTCTGGTTAAGCTTGATTTAAAAGCACAGCCAGTCAGACCTAATGAAGCTTTCCAAAATGAGGCAGCACCCCTGTTGCACCCCTGATGATACTAAGCGCAGCCGTAAAGGGAAGCACTGTGGCCCTGTGGGGTCATGCCTGCCACTGCTGTTGAATGGCATGCTCCTGGTGCCACCCTGCCACTGCCAACAGTGCCAGTTAGTATGTATTTAATTCCTCTAAGGTGTCCTGTGTGTGTGTGTGTGTGTGTGTGTGTGTGGATCAAGGACTTTGATGCCAAACATGAAGCAGTCTCTCTTTTGCTCTTCCTCTGTCTTTCTCTCACACACTCTCCCAGGCAGTTGTCTTATACTGATGTAAGGGACCCATGTGTCTAGTGGTGGGGCTATGGAGCTCAAGTGCAGTCTGTTCTCTCAGTGTTGTGTGGCTATGGCCACAGCATCTGCCCAATAGCTCCTCACAGAGCCATACAGCAACTCTTTACACTCTCCACTCCCCCACTCTCTCACTGCGTGGACGGTGGTGGCTCTCAATGACAGACAGATAGGGGCAGAATGGCAGATTAGTTGGGAGGGGTATGGATGCAAGGTAATAATGTCTCTCAGGCTAGGCTAGGTATATGTTTGTGTGTATCTGCATGGATAATATGCAACTCATAAGATGCAAACTCATCTATTTTTTGTGTGTGTGTGTGTGTGTGTGTGTGTGTGTGTGTGTGTGTGTGTGTATGCATGTGTAACGGTAGGAGCCAGGCCCCAGAACTCTACGTGAGCCTACCCATGCTTGCTGAAATATTGAAAAGCTTTTGTTTTGCTTAGTTAAACATGCACTGATGTGACACAAACTGTGAACAATGCCATACCACACGCACGGGAATCCAGATCTCCATTATTCATGATCGGAGGACAGTAATCCAAACAGAGAGGGGAGGAGACCGAGAGGGAGAGAGACGGAAAAGAGAGAGAAGACAGAGAGAGAGAGACAGAGAGAGAGAGAGAGAGAGGAAAGAGAGAGACTAGGGTTTGGCCCTAACCCTATTTGTGTTGAGAAAACTTAACTTATTAAATATCATTTGCAGCCTGTTGTGTTGAATATGCAGTTACAGTGCCAGAAAATGAAGAAGGTCAAAATAGCATTTGTTGTGCATTAGATTTTCATGTGTCACAGTTTATGCAGTGGAATTTACTTTTTTCAGAATGTGTACTTACATTTATACAATGGCATTTGTGGTTCATGTGTCTCTCACTTTTCATTCATATGCTGTTGCTCTGACAAGTGAGTGTCCTACCAAAAATGCTTCACAATCTCCAAAAACACTCCATCAAAAACACCGTCTTTGACATACAAGTAGAACTATTTGAGATGTTGATTTTCTTTTTCATTGCTTGTGTGGTTCCTCAGACCTCGGCACTGACCTAACTTCTGCCCTGGCGTAAACTCAATCCATTGGCAGCAGGCTCACCCGACCCGACAGAGCAGAGAGTGAAGAGAGGAGAGGAGCGATAGAACGAACGCGGGGCGAAAAAATGGCATCAGCGAATAAAGAGCAGTGTAGCAGCATGGTGCACTCTCTCCCCGGCAGTCGGCGAGCTCACCCATGAATTAATAATGCCTCCTGAGGATTTGCTCTTTCCGTTTTCCCCCCTCGCTATATCTTTTTTTAAGGAGTGATGGAATAAAAAAAAAATCAACAACAATGAAAAGATAAAACAAATAAGTGTGGCATTATGTGCGCTGGACAGCCGTAGAGAGTAGGGGTAAAGCTCATGACAACACTGGGAAACATTGTGGAAGTCATTTTCCATTAGGCTACTGCAACATTAGATATGGGAGTATTATACAGGAATATGGGCTTTACTAGCAAATGGTGCTTGGGAGTGCAAGCCTTTTGAAAGATAATTAAATGTTGGATCTGTGTCTGAAGACACTAGCCCAATAACCCCTTAACACCAATCTGTTGGGTGGGGGGCACATAAACTAGAAACATGATTTCATTTTCCCAAAAAGTAGCAGGTGTTATTGTAGCACTGGATCTTGCAAGGATGCATTGTTTAGATGTGTTGGTGCCTGAATGCTAGTTTTTGAAAAGCACATTCTATCTAGGCAAACTCAAACAAATGGGATTGGCCTATTGCTGGGATAGCACGATCTTCAGAGACATGTCCCTTTATCGTAAGCAGAGTGCATATGTCCCGCCATGGTGGTAAACCCTGAACACACACACACACACACACACACACACACACACACACACACACACACACACACACACACAGACACAGACTGTATACTGTATAGTGATGTCAGGCTGACTCACTGGTGATGAATTAATGATGCGTTTGAAATTTCATCATCATGGCTGCGGACTCATGTCTGTTGACAGCTCAGAGGTTTGCCAGGTGGGTTGGTCAAATCGAACAAAACAAAGCAAAGCAAAACAAAGCAAAACAAAAACAAGAGGCAGTAAGAAAAACTGATTTTTATGTGTATGTGTGTGTATGAGAGATGTAAGTACACATGTAGAGTTATGTCTGTGTGAATGTATATATTGTACTTGTGTACTTATATTTTAATTAATTGATATATATATATATATATACATATATTAATATTTTTATATTATTTATACAAAGTGGTGTAATATATATATATATATATATATATATTTAATGTGCTATATATAAATTGACATTGACATTGACTTATATCAGTGTATATAATCACGCAAGTGTGTCTCTGGATGTGTGTGTGTGTGTGTGTGTGTGTGTGTGTGTGTGTGTGTGTGTGTGTGTGTGTGTGTGTGTGTGTGTGTGTGTGTGTTGTGTGTTCATTTGTGTGTGTGTGTGTGTGTTCGTTTGTGCATGAGTGTATCCCTACAGAGACATAAAACAAAACACCGGGGAGCCATGGGACTGCCATACCGTAATTGGGCAGGTGGCATTTTAGAGCCGGTCACCACACACACACACACACATACACACACACACACACCCAAGCAGGTCAATTCTCCCTCAGGTCACTGCCAGTGACATCATCAAACCGCTATTAGCTGGCCAAACAATCCTAACTCCACCGGTCCCCATTATTGACAGTGAATCGCTTCAAAACACACACACACACTCTTCACTATCAGAGCTCTGCCCTCAATCTCACACTCTCACCTCCTACCAATGCACACAACGATACTACTCAGCCCCACCAAGGCAGCAGTGAGAGCTCCACTTCAGGAAAGAAAAGGAAAGATTGAAGGTGTAGAGAAAAAGACAAGAGGAAAAGAGAAATGAGAGAAAGAGACAGAATGGTCAGCAATCTACCCACAGATGCTCTCTCTCTCTCTCTCTCTCTCTCTCTCTCTCTCTCTCTCTCTCTCTCTCTCTCTCTCTCTCTCTCTCTCACACACACACACTTTCGCAGACACACACACACACATCCTCATTATTTGTATTATTGTTATTATTATTATTAATAATATAACATACATTATGTGTATGTTACATTACATTATAATAATACATTATGCTGTCTGTGCATCATTCATAGACTCAACTTTTTAGAACAATAAACTGTTTAAAACAATAAACAACACATCAACAATAAGCAAAACAAATAACAGACAAATCACAGAACAGAACTTGGATTGAACTAAACACAAGAGTGGCAACAGCACTTATTTCCACGGGCCGTATGAGGTGCTGTACTTTGATTTCTCTCTGATGTTTCAGGAAGGCAGATCATGACCATCCCACCTCTGTTAAAAGTGCATTAGAGCTTCTCTAACTCTGGACAGGAGGGATAGTGTTGTTCAGAGCGCTGCTCTGCGGTGCGCTGCTCTCTGGGTGAACTGTTCTCTATTGACGTCCACGCAAGAGCCGTGTGTCCAAATGCAGGGCTCTATTTTTCTGTAATAATAGCTAGTAGCTGTGCCGCTAAATTATTAATGCACTCCATTCAATACTAACAGGTAGGGCCACACACGCGTACATCCATTCCACCCTGTACACACACACACACACACACACACACACACACACACGGACATCCACCCCACTCCGGTACTTCTAATAGATCGGCTCCCATCAATATACACACTTCTAAATGTGTGTGTGTGTGTCTGTGTGTGTTATTTGTGTGTGTGTATTAATGATACAAATATTGAGTGTGTTTAACCTGTGAGGACTGTGAACTCTGGATGAAAGCAGATAAAAGAAAAAAGACAAGAAAGGAAGATGGAAATAGAGCAAGGCAGCAACTGTGAGCTAAAGAAGTAACACAAACAGGTGGCTTTAAATGATGCTTCAGTGTGCACAGCGACGCTGTTCCCCGTTTACACATATCAAGTGTGGCTACGCTGAGCACCAGCAGCAGCTCTTCTCTCCCTTAAGGGGCCGCCAGCGTGCTTCTGAAGCCTGGGAGAGTGAAACGCTCCAATGCACACTGATGTCATTTTAAAAGCTCATCACAGGGTGTGTCTTCATAAAAGGGAAAAGTAAGTGTGTGGGTGTGTGTGTGATGTTTGTTTGTGGATGTGTGTGTGTATATGTATGTGTGTGTGTATACACTTTGGTGTGTGTGTGTGTGTGAGAGCTGTCTCTGTGCAGCAGAATATACCCAGACACACACTGACCAGACCTTGGAGTTGCCCACTACCCACCCGGAGTCAACCCCAGCTGTCGTCCTTCCAATCAATTGTGAGCTCTAAGTAAAGAGCAGGTTGGAGAGAGCACTGCCCAGGGCTGCAACCGGAGAGCCTGCCTGTCTGCTGGGGAGAGAGGAGATAACCCCACCCCCAGCCTAGCCCAGGCTGCCCACACGAGTCCAGCTGAGCTGTCTATTCTCTGGCTGAGGTAAAACAGCTAAATATGGAGCACTGACATCATCACTTATGTGGACACACATATTCATACACATGCTATATCATAGGGCACACACACACAAACACACACTCGTACTCTCGCTCTGAGTCTTATTGATGCACAATAGGCCCATGAACACACACACACACACACACTCATACACACTAGTCTGAAAGTCTTATTATATTTATTTTCTTTTAATTTAACAAAATATATTGTCTAATTCAATATGCCAGCTTGCACACATTCACACTGTTATTATACAGTATCTGTGGTTCACCAGTATATCAGATATCCTCTCTTCCCACCTCAGAAACATTTTGTGCATTGTGCAGAGCGTGGAGTTAACACTGCAATATTTCTCCATTCTGGCATGGAATCAGCCCAAGTAAGCAGACGCACTGTGTGCATTATGTTTCACTGAAATCTCAAATTCAATTCCACTAAACTTGAAGGCTCTCTTTTTCCGCAACATTAAGACCTTCATAGCAAAAAATTGTCCTATCCCAAATTTGGAAATTTAAACAATACCTTTTTGAATTCCTGCATCGTGAGTGCTTATATTGCAAGATAGTGGCACACTCCAGGAAAGTTCTGAATTGCAAATGAAGCAAGTGATTCATACTTTATTATAGGCCCACATGTGCCTTTGAAGACAAAGCATTTCTGCATCAGATGGTGTGTGTAATACACAGTGTAACAAAGTAACAAATGTATGACTGTTCCCCTTAAGTCAGTGAAGTGTTCAATAATTATTTAAAATTGATCACTTCATCTGTTCAGTTATAACTCTTAGCACAGTGTACTAGAGAGCCTTCAGGCAAAGTGAGGAAGCATAATAAACAATTAAAAACAAAGCACAACAAAAGCATCAAGCGCAGGGACACTGAAGTTATGCACCCTGTGAAATAGTCACACAGTGTCTCTATCCTGTACATGGCCTTTGCAATTGTTGGGGACAGCTGTGGGGAAGAACGCGCGTGTCAGTTCATGTTTGGTGGACTGAGCTGAGGAACCTCGCTTTGTCCAATCAGCAGCATCAATCTCTCTCTAACGAACAGCACGGACACCTCGTGTCCTGATGGCGCTGCATTCTTGATGCCGGCGCCCATCTGGGCCCCCTTCTGTGCCACGCAGCGGTGGGGCACGTCAGCGTGTCTGTCAAGAGCTCCGTCTGATGCCAGCCAGTGCTCGCAAGCCATCTATGTCAAAGTGTGTGTATATCATGACCACTGAGTTGGTGTGCGTGTGCGTGTGTGTGTGTGTTTTTGTGTGTGTGTGTGTGTGTGTTTGTCTGTGTGTGTGCGTGTGTGTGTGTTTGTCTGTGTGTGTGTGTACGTGTGTGAAAGAGACTGGGAAAAATGCTCTTGAGTGGCTTCCACAAAGTCACTCTGACAGAAGTTGAAAGTTTGTCCACACAGAAGTCATGAAAGTAGGGGTAAGAAATGATGCACTAGTGAAAACATTGAGGAAAGGATTGTTGTCAGCCTAACTTCCCCTCTTTGAGATGATATCATGTAATTTGCAAGTTATGAACACATTCCCTGAAATCCTGTCATATTCACTCCACTCCCAATAATTGAATTCACATATGCCTGACAGCTTATGCCTGAATGTTGAAAACGTTTGAAGTTCAAAGAGCTGAAAACTTGTAATCAATTTTCTCAGTTAAGGTCAACCAATCTACCAACTACAAGTACTATCAAAACTATACTATACATTTTTTTCACCAAGCACACTTAATAAAAATACATGGGAGCAATAAAATATATGTGAGAATTAAATAATAAATGATTCACATAAGCCACAGCAGGAGACACCAGCCCCAGAGGCCAGCATTGACCCACTGCCCATGCTGATAGCCCTGCCACTGCCACTGTCACCAGCACTCCAGCAACACTTCCCATAATCCCACTCTTCCGTAATCACTGTGCTCTCGCTAGTTTAACACACCCGCTAACATTGAAATACACTTAAGCAACACGGGGTAAACGACATCGGCCTGGCAAACAGGATTGGTACAGGAGGGGGTGGGGGAAGGTGGAGCAGGGGGGTATTGGGTGGTGCAGGGGGCTCCTCTGTGACACCTCATTACGGAAACTAATCTGATTTCCCAACAACAACAGGACGGATGGCCTCTCGCAGCGCTGTGCCGCGCACATACATCTGACTAATATGGGAGATTAATAGAGCACAATTGAATCAGGCCTGTGATCCCGCACATGATCTGGTTATGGCCACAGATGATAGATGGAGACAATGTGGAGCGGAGAGGAGGGGACAACAGTGTGTGTGTGTGTGTGTGTGTGTGTGTGTGTCTGTTTCATCATCCCACAAAAAATGTCTTCTGAAGCAGTTAAAGCTGTTTTCATTAGTGTGCTCATAGCTGTAAGTGGCTGGATGGGGACTAAGTGTAATGAGTGTTTTGGAGGTGAACACATGCTATTCCTCTCTTCAACAACCTTATAGACAGCAGAAGTAAAGCTGGCTTGCTTATTGAAACGCTGACGCACAACAGCACTGGGTATTGACAGCCCATGTGTATTTCAATGAGTACCTGTCGTTTGGTTCATTTTTGGGCTATTCACAACATTGTACATATAAAAGCAAAGACATTATGCATGTCAGCTTCTTTTTGCACTCCCTCCCCATAGTATTTCAAGCCTTCAGCAAAAGCGGAAAGTTTCTGGAAAACAGAGAAGGGAGACAGTGTGAGTGGTGTAGCTCATCACATCATTCTTATCTGATTGTGAGTGTGTGTGTGTGTGTGTGTGTGTGTGTGTGTGTGTGTTTGTGTGTGTGTGTGTGTGTGTGTGTGTGTGTGTGTGTGGGTAAAGCAAAACCTTTCTGTCTAATGAGTACAGACAGTCCTCTGTCTGGGGTAGATTGGGGGGACTACTTAACAGGACACCGAATGTCAGCCACCCTGGCGGCCTCTGCCAGCTCAGCACACCACAGCCGTATTCAGTTGTCAGTGTGTTGACATGGAAACTGGGGACACGCAGCCAAGATGGGTGCCTACGCACCCTGATAAAGCCATGCCATTACACTGGTCCGTTATAGTGTCAGCGCTTGATTTCACTTGATTTAAAACATCTTGAAGAAGCACATCAGAGATTACGGTATATTCCAGTTAAATGTACAGTTGAAATAGCCTCCTTCTCTGTGCAGTGTGCCCCTGTGTGCTCTTAGGTTTCTAAGTGTGTTGAATTCGTATGACGGCTTGTGTGATTTAGAAGGTATTTGAAAGAACAATCTGCAACTTCTCATCACTATCCAAACTCCATATCCAATGGAGTTTGTACGTACCTGCATGCCTACAGATGGTAATATTGTATTTTGTATGCTTGTATATGGAACTATTTCAGAGGTCGGAGGACCTCTTGGTAATGCTGTTCTTTAGCTGTAAATGGTCATTTGGTCATTTTACCATCACTGAAACCCTTTTATTGCAACAGCATAGAACCAACTCTCAGACCTAAATGCCACCATTTCCTGTCACTGGCCACTAACTGAACTGTCATGCTAGCGTATGCAGTGTAAGACCAGTGTGGCTCAAGGAGAGCTGTTTGTCTTGCCCCCACTTCCCTGTGCCTCTGCAGGGCTGATGGCATCTCTAGGGTCCCTGTGGGGACAGTAATTGGTGCGGCAGACCAGATTAAATTGACCTGGAGGGAGCTTAGCCACGGCCTCAGCCTCTGCAGTACATGTCTGTGTCCAGGCCTAACCATAACCCCATCACATTCAATGCACACACACACACACACACACACACACACACACACACAGAGAGAGAGCTCACAGAGCTCCATTGGGTTAATAGCAGCGTTATAGCCACTGGAGTGAGGAGGTGTTCAGTTGTGTGTGCAGACAAGAGAGTGAAGGGGAGTTAGTGCTCCTCTCAAGCGCTTTCAGAGAGACAGAAAAAAATAAATAAAATAAAAATCCCATGATGACTCATTACTGCTTCAGGTAAAGGAGGATGAAACCCAAACACATCCATTTGCCTTTTTGTGGCCCAGAGATCTCAGCAAGATCAGAAGCACTTGAGAGTTTTCAGAAAGTGTAAAATAAGGCGGTTTGTTTTTTACCGTTTCATCGGCCTTTACAAAATCTAAAATAAAATAAAATGAAATAAAAAATCAGACCAAAGAGAAAAAGCAATACTTTGGTCTCCCTCCCTCCCTCCCTCTCTCTCTCTCACCCCCTCTCCCTCCCTCTTGCTCTCTCTTCTTTCTTGCTGTGAGATGGAAGTTAGTACTCCAGCTGCCTGGTTTGCTGTTGTAATTCTTCTTTTGGAATACCGATCACTAATTACTGTGTCGGAGTTTTTAAGTAGGATAATGAATCTGGCAGTGTTTCTGTGGCGATAATGGAATCTCTGAGAACAAAGGACCAACTTAATGAATGTGTCCTGAGCTTTTGATTACTCGAACATACGAGAAAGCAGAGGGGTGGGGGTGGGGGAAGGATGCAGCCTAAGGATGGCAGGATATAATTGTGTTGGACCAAGGAATGAAGATGAAAACATGCAGATGTGTGTATGTGCGTGCGTGTGTATGTGTGTGTGTGTGTGTGTGATACTACACTCATTTTCAAATGGTGCAGATGAAATATTGATGTGCAGTAGTGGAGTGGAACAGCACGTGGTCCTTCTCTGATTTCACTGGGTGACGGTGTGAGGGCCGCGGGCAGGCAGGATCCCACAGCCTGCATGGTGCAGCAGACACGAGAGCGTCTGCAGTTCAGGGCCCGAGGACACGCTCATGTGCAGCAAGTGTCTGCCATGATGTCCACAATCATTTCATGTCTTTGAATTAGACAGGAGGAGACATTACTGGCTCAGAATGCGTTTGTATACAACACTGGAGTGATCCTATATATTCAGGCAATGACAGCTGAATGCACATTAAGAGAGTAAGACAGTGAGGCTCTTGCAGAGCGTATGGGAATCCTCTCAGGGTAGTCCCATTCACATAAAATGATTTTCAATGATGTTTTTTTTATTTCTTTTTTTTTTTCCAAATCAATCAACATATTTGTCTTATACTAGTCTCTCAAAACTCAGAAAACCATGAGCTCTGACATGCACTTCATCCAGGGCCGGAGTGGGGCCACTTTTCAGCCCGGGAGTTTCAGGCCCAAGATCGGCCCACTTTTTTAGTGGTGGCGGAAATTGGATAAATAAGGCAACATTTCAGCTCTTATTATCCTGTAGTTTTTATTATAGGCTAATATTCCACTATTCCACAAGGATAGGTTGATAAGTTAACAAAAACAGGAAGAAAGAAATAAAGCATTTGAAATGTATCCCACAATTCCACTAAGAGGCATATTGAACTACTGTATTGTTTACATGTTTTTTTCTGCATGGGTCAGCTATCATGTTGTTGTTTGGTGATTTGCTCCTTTACTA
>NW_027468689.1:31789504-31827004 GCF_046254945.1 Alosa pseudoharengus | reverse complement strand
CGCCGCTCTTATCCAGACCATCCTCTGACTTTGCACTGGGAGCTCCCCAAAGCAGATAAGAGAAACTTTAGGTCAAGAGACAGGGAATGATGGAGAGAGAGAGAGAGAGAGGAAGAGATAGAAAGAGAGAGAGGGGGAGAGAGCAAGGAAATTAGAGGAGGTGGAGAGGTGGATGAATTGTTGTTTTTAGCTTCATGGCACTAATTTGTTGTGCTCTGGCACCTGTGGGGGCTCATGGAGGGCAGTGAAGTAGTGACCCAGATGGATGCCTTTAATGACCATTAAGTCAATGTTTGTCTTTGACAATGCCAAATTTAAACCAATGTAACACTTTATCATTGTACGTCTTATGTAGAGCGGTATGATTCTTCTACAATTTCCCTCTTGGTCAGTTTGAAAACCTTTGATTTGTTTCAGACTGACAGACAGTAGCATTCTCCCTTTCATCATCAGGCCTGCTGGAGTGTTGTCATGTTGTTATTTTCCTGTTGGACAGCGACTAACTCCACCCCTGCCTGTTGTTGTGGATGCACAGGTCTTTGATGTGAAGCAGGCTTGATGGACAGGATGCACCATGGGAGGAGGCTGGTGTCCTTCAGTGTGTGTGTGGTGTGTGTGTGTGTCTGTCTGTGTGGTGTGTGTGTATGTATGTATATATATATATATATATATCAGAGGAGGCTCCTTCATTGAGGAAAGGGAGGAACACCCTCCCTAAAATTTCAGAGAAAAATAAAAAATATATAAAGTGAATTACTAATCTGATAAATTACTGTTAATATTACTATTTTTAACACTTTGAATGAACAAAATCGTTCCCCTAGGTCAAAATGCCAACAGCACCCCCTATCGCAATTGAAAATTACTGTATGGAGGAGCTTCCTCCTCAAGCCCCTCATTGAAGTGCATTATAAACGCCTCGGACCCCAGCGGCTCGTGAATCACGTCGTTTTCAATGGCCAAGGGAGGAAGCTCCTCCGTACAGTAATTTTCAATTGCGATAGGGGGTGCTGTTTTTAGCGGCAACGGTTCAAGAAGGTTATCTGCAGTCAAACTACGAATCTTATGTTGAACGGAAAGCTTGTTTTTTGCTCGTGAAATAAACAGTACAATGGAATCAGAGGACAATCTCAAATCTTTTATACATTCAAATACACTGATAATGTTTATCAAAGCAGGAAGACAAAAGGAAGCAAACATTCATATTCCAAAACAAGATGGTAAGTGTAGGCTACTGAATGCTTGTCAGACAAATAGGCTACTCATGGCTAACTGGTAACGTTAGCACAGAAAACAATCAGCCATAGCCTACTGCTGGCCTGTCACATACGTGGACAGTTCACTTGGTGATAAAACAGTTTTGGATATTTATGCGTTGTTATAATCATCCAAGTTATGCCTTAACTAAACAATTGTTAAATAAGGTTCTTGTTGTTATGTTCTTGTTTTCAGCGTTCTAAATGTATGTTTGGATGGTAACATTGTTAATGAATGTTTCAGACCATGATGCATTCCTTTAATGACGTCTTCAATAACATTTGCCTTTCGAGTATGCTTTCATAAATTCCCACTTAGCTACTACAACCTGTCTTTAAATTATAGCGATTTGGCTTTAAAAACAATAGCATGTTACAAATAACCACATTTAAGGTCTATTTTTAATGGTAAATAGTTACATGGTTTTATAAAACAAGTGTCTATTTTTATTATTATAGACTTTTCTGCCAATGTATTACACTGAGCAAAACCTCCAGACTTTCCGTAATTTTGCACATCTGGAAAACAGTATTTCATAACTAGACCTACATATCTTCCCTGACTTCCCAGACCTAAATTTACATGTCAATGTCAGAACAGCATTTATTGCACAACATTGCCAGTTAAAATGCTACATAGTACATACTGCTGCTATAAATGTGTCTGGGTAGGCGGCCTACATAGCCTACTCTATTGTTCACATATGCCACCAAACACCATCTCAACCTCACATTTGCCACTAACGCCAATCAAGCAGACATTCCTTCCTCCGTTATTTTTTTAACCACCAGCCGCCACTGATATATATATATGTGTGTGTGTGTGTGTGTGTGTGTGTGTGTGTGTGTGTGTGTGTGTGTGTATCTGTGCATGTGTCTATGTGCATCTCTGTGTGAATGTAATTAACTAAAGAAGTGGTTCAGGTCAAAGCTGTGAGGAACAAAATGGAAAGCTAACACAGATTAGCATTTAGGGTTTGTGTGTATGTATGTATGTCTCTGTGTGTGTGTGTGTGTGTGTGTGTGTGTGTGTGTGTGTGTGTGTGTGTGTTTGCACATAATTTGCAACTGCATATCTGTACTCTAGTTGTACGCTAATAACTTTATGTTTATGCCCTGATATCTTCTTACATTATAGTATAAGATGACAACTTGGTACTGTCAAAGTAATATTATGACATTTATTCATTTCTTTGTGCTTATATATTGCGGGTCTGTATGTGTTTGTGTGTGTGTTTGTGTGTGTGTGTGTGTGTGTGTGTGCGTGTGTGTGTGTGTGTGTGTGTGTGTGTGTGTGTGTGTGTTGTGTGTAAGTGTGTAAGTGCCTGCATCCAGCATGTTTGTGGGGGGTCGTTTGTGCCAACAGAGGGACATTACTCTTCTGTGACACCAGCCGATTGATCATGATGTAAGACTCAATTTCAGAGGGGGGACCTATAATGTTGGAGTCAGGAGGTTATCACTGATGAGACTGCACCTTGTTCCCCTAGCCTGTCTTATTGAGAGCCCCCTCCACAGCCTGGGGGATGTGTGTGTGTGTGTGTGTGTGTGTGTGTGTGCGTGTGTGTGTGTGTGTGTGTGTGTGTGTGTGTGTGTGTGTGTGTGTGTGTGTGTGTGTGTGTGTGCGTGTGTGTGTCTGTGTGTGTGTGTGTGTGTGTGTGTGTGTGTGTGTGTGTGTGTGTGTGTGTGTGTGTCTTTGTGTGTGTGTTTGTGTGTGTGAATATGTTTGTGGTTATGTGCATATGTGCATGTGTCATCTTTCTTTCTTTCCTTCTCTCTCTCTCTCCCTCTCTCTCTCTCTCGCTGTAAGTGTGTATTTAGATATAAGTGTGTGTGTGTATGTGTGTGTGTGTGTGTGTGTACTTCAGTCTACCCCTTAATAAACTCTCACATTCACAGCTCAATACTTCTGAGGATGATCATCAAAGGCTCAACACAAAAGAAAGCAAATAGAATCTCAGATAAAGCCTTCAAGAGGAGCCAGGGTGGGAGAGAGCGAGTGGGTAAAAGATAGTGATAGGAGCACGAGAGGATGAAAAAGACAAACATCCTCTAACTAAATATGGGGAGAACAAATAAAATGGTAACTGCCATGTAATTCTCTGGTGAGGTGTTATGAAGTACTCCAAAGAGGTTCTATTCAGTGGGAAACACATAAATACCGCATCCACTTACAGACACACACCCACACACACGCACACGCACACGCACACGCACACGCACACACACACTACACTGAGAAACCCTCACATGAACAGTCAACAATGTTGTACTATTTTTCACTATATTATAAAGCACACAAATGTAAGATACTTGAGAAAGTTTGAGTGGTATAATAGCATAGTTTGAGTAAAGACACTATGTTTTGGATTAATGCACTTTGAAGCAATTATTGTGTTATTAGCAAGTATGTTGCTAATTGACACTGTTAGAGACCTGTGCTGGTCCTGTCTAGTCCTCACTCCCCCTGCTGTGAAATAGCTGGACACTGCTCCAGTCATGGATATATCTCTGTCCCACTACATATGGTCTAGAGCTCAATGGGCCAGTGGGTCTACAGTTACCATAATACAACTTAATAACGTATTAAAACTTTACTAAAACTCAATAGCAATATGCTTTTCTAATTTCAAATGGAATCATACTGTTATTTGATCTCTTCTTTGCCTCTTAGATCTAGTGTTATGCAAGTCCATGCATCTAATTATCACGGTAGCTTTCTTTGGAAGAAGTTTGTACAATCTGCTTTACTGTGTAAGGATGGATGTAGGCATGTGGGACGAAGGAGAAAGAGGCAGACACAGACAGAGCAATGAAAGAGACAAAGACACAAAGAAGTCCAAATATGAAAGGAGAACCAAAGAGATATACCCAGAAATGGGGGGGGGGCAGAGAGAGAAAGTGAGAGAGTGGGACTGGCTCATCCCAACATGTTTGTTCTTTTCTTTCCCGGGGCAGATTAAGCCACACAGGACAAGCGGCCCTGACCCTTCTCTCTCTCTCTCTCTCTCTCTCTCTCTCTCTCTCTCTCTCTCTCTCTCTCTCTCTTTCTCTCCCCATCCATCTCTATCTGTCTCTGTCCATTTCTCTCTATCCCCCTTTTATTCCTGCTCTCTTTCCTACTCTGTTCCTCTCTTGCTTTTTTCATAGTTGCCACCCGTCTGCCAGCTCACATTTCCTGCACTCTGGCATTTACATTTTTATCACAGAGAGAGGGAGGTACACCCCCCCCCCCCCATGGGTAAAAATGAAACTGTGTGTGTGTCTGTATATATGTTTGTGTGTCTGGTGGAGGGGGTGCTATCAGAGTTTTGTGTCGAAATAATTAGCCTGCTTAACGCACCATCTGGGCCACCATGCCTGGCTGGAGGCCTGCGGCAGATGCTAGCTGGCTAGTGCCGTGGAAACCACACTGGAGGCGGCATCTCTGAGAGGGGGCAGCATTCCCTCGCCACACCACCAAAAAAAGGACCACTGTAATATATTACGCCCCCGCCCCCCCCGATCATCCCCTCCTGTCTGATCCATGGGAGGCATTATGCTTTAATAGCTTCATTAGCTGGAATATTCCAGGGCAGTTTGTTAGACTCAGGTGCTCAGACAGTGCAGGCGGCAGATTAGCTGCCGATAAGAAACTTTGGGTTTGTTTCCTCATGGTGGAGGGAGGAGGGGGGTGGGGAGGTGGGGATGAAACATCCACCTTCACACAGCCGAGATCTTCCTCCAGGGGATCAGACAGAGAGGAGCGTCACTGCTGCAGGTTGGTTACAGTGCGGAGGAAAAAAAATGACTCGAAATCTCATTGTGATAACGCTGGGAGCCCCGATAAATTGCCAACGAGCGTGATGCCAATCGCCCATTTAAACTTGAGTTGAGAAACTCTTTAAAAAGCAAAACGCCCTCTTGTGCTTAGCATTTACCACTTTTACGACAACACACTCCCCACTCCCTGGCCCCCACCCGGTCCCCAATCTACCTCATTATCTCTGAGAGAGCAGATGCACTTTTATGGCCATGCTGCTCCTCTCCTCTTCAGTGGACATTCTCTTCCTCCTCTCCTCCTCAGTCTCTCTCTCTCTCCTCTCTTTCCCTCTTTGCCTCTGATGACAATGGTTAAATATTTGCAGCATTCTGTGCTGCGGCCTCCGGTAACTCGATAAGGGCCAGAATTTACTCGATGAGGTAAAAAGTTCCTGAGCTTGCAGCACGAGGCGGCTCCTCCCCGAGGACTCTGGGAAACTGTATCTGCCTGGTTGGAGCTTCCTCTGTGGTAAGCATTTCTTATCGCCCCACCAACCCCTCCTCTCCACTCTCACCAATCTACCCCCAAGCCACCCACCCCCCACCCCAGCAGGCAGGCCGATAGCGCGGGGTAATATCCAGTAACGGCAGCCTTTATGTGTGATCCAATACCCGGATCAATCCGGGAGCCCAAGAGCACACATTAACCCCAGAGTGTCTCCCTGGAGCTCTCGCCACGACCTCTGGGTAAGCCAAAGGACTAAGGGAGATGGGACATGACTCACACATTGTTTAATAGGAGTTACTTTTTGGTCCTCGTCAAGATTCGGCATCAAAAAGAAATGATTCTACAATTTAAAGAAGCAGTTTAAATCCCCACCCTTGCTATCTAGTATTTGTGGTGAGATAAATGCTTAAAGATAAATCTATGCAACACAAACGAGTCATATAATGTGTTCTAATAAATAATAAAAGTGCTAATTCTTTGTTTCACATGTTGACTCTGCTCCCATACAGCCAAGTAAAGAAAAAGGAATTTAAGACAGTCACATAAAAATAACAAAGGACAAGTATCATTCTGATACTTTTGAAAAGATAAAGCTATAAAAGATCCTTTATAATTTAGTCACCCTTTAGTACTCCTTCAATTGTAAATATACAAACAACATTGTATTTAAATACATCAGGAAGCTATTGTTTTAAATAAATATAACTAATAATAATAATAATGATAATGATAATAATAATAGTAATAATAAATCAGAGAAATATTCACCATTTGAAATTCAATCATATGGCCATCCAGGAATATGTGACTTGTTAACTTGTTAGACTGTCCATGTATGCCATAATATTTCTTTAGAGTGTGTCACTGTTGTCTCACAGTATGCATGGCCTATGCAGAGTGAGAAGAAAGCTCTCAGTGGCAAAACATTTTCATCTCTCAGCTGACAGTTAAGCTCGCTTTGTTAGCCTAGCATCCGCGTGTGAAATAAATCCAGTTGATTGGAATCCTCCCGACGGACGCCAGTTTGTTAACTCCATCTGCACACAGCTGACGGCTGAAACAGCGCTGAAATGAACAGCCTCTTAGTGCCTGTCTCCCTGCTCAGGCTGTTGCTTTCTGAATTGTCATATTCGCCAGCTTGATTATGATAAACCAGAGACCACCAGACATCCCTCCTCATTTGTCAAAACATATTGTAATTATCGCACAGATCACAAGCATAGGCAGGGAGGAGAGAAACACAGGAGGAGAGATATACATCACCCTACAGTAAGATGCACACAGAACTACAGTGCTGTGAAGGACCCAAACAGAGTACAGGGAAAAGTTTGAAACAAACAGCTGTGTCTAAGCAGACATTTTTTAGAGTTGAACATGCGCAAGTTCTGAATGTTAAAGAACTTGAGCCAAGTGCAAACAAAGCCGTTAAAAAACAACATTTTCAGCCTAACAGGTGTGCTTGTCAAGTAGCTAAGATGCTTCTCTTACCTTAAGCGAAAGCTGATTTTTTTCCTCTTCCAAGTTAAGGTCAAGACCTTGTCAAGGGGTAACGATGGAAGATTTCACATCCACAGGGGTGTCACACACACATCCATACACACACACACACACACACACATAGACATGCACACAGGCATACACACATCACAGGCCACTTGTTCAGCGATGACAAAAAAGCCCATTAGAGAAGCAGCTGTTCGGCTGGCTGGCTGTCTGGAGGCTGAAGCTGGTGCCGAGTGAGTCAGGGGTAGCCGGAGCAGGATGCTGCCCAGGGAAGAGCACCTTGTGCTGGGGCGAGGGGAGCAGCAGTGCAGGGTCTGCTGCTGAAGGGCGGCTCTTTCGCCTCTCTCCCCTGAATGAAAGCCATCCCTAAGACTGCATGGGTAATGAGAGCCTGGCTCCAGAGATTTTAGCTTTCTTAATCATGTTCATAATTAATTCAGGAACATTGATAATTTCATTACATTCTTTTTGTCTTATCAATAAATGATGTGCCTGCACTTTTGGTCTTGTGTACGGGAGAGGGAGAGAAAGGAAGAGAGAGAGGGAGAGAAGGGGGGAGAGAGAGGGAGAGAGAGAAGGAGACAGAGGAGATGCAGAGTAATACTGCACTAAAAGCAAGTTGAGATGAATACGATACAAACAGCAAAGTGGTAATTATAATCTTTGACCCGGCCACTGGCTGAACAATACGAAGTCAAGTGGTCACAAATAATTAATAAGGCCTTATGGTGCATGTTGGGGGTGACTCCTTTGGTGTGTGTGTGTGTGTGTGGGGGGGGGGGGGTGTCTGTCACTGTCTGAGAATGCTTGTATGTTTATATATGTATGGCAAAACAGATGCCTCACAAGCGCAACAAGACACAACACACTGTCAGGTACACTGAAAAAAGCCTCAACAGCACTCTGGAGAACATGAGAGAGGAGAACGTTCTGCTTAGCACTTCCCTATTCACCGTTGAGTTCTTTCTCAAGTACCTTAAGGTTCGTCAGATCAAGTTCCTCCCCATCGTATGCTCAGTTCCACCGCCTACATCAAGCACCCCTAGCAGCTCCTCAATTAAAAAGACAAAATGAAGAAGAGGGACAGAAATGGATGGCTAACCTCCAGTCTGGTCATGGAAGGCTAAAATAATGAGCCATTATGCATTTTTAATAGTTCGTTTTAGCATATTCAGAAGGCCACCACTTTTCCTATCTTCTGCGCTAATAGATTTGCTTCGTCTATCAGTGACCTGATGGAAGCTACATCACAAACAGCCCTGAAAATGCAAAAAGAGAGACTTAAAAAGTGATTTAATGAAGTTTTTTACTCCGCCAATATTTAACCCCTAATATGTGTCTTTGATGCGGTTGCCTTTTTTAGTTCAGCAGAGGAAAGAGAAATAGATAAGCCGTGCTCTTTTGACAGATGAGAGAGACCCAGCACATTGGGCAGTGACTGATCTAGCCCACTCAAAGGTCTAATCTGATAAGAGGCCTGAATGAGATCTGCTCCATGCGTGCAAATGCAGTCACTTAAGTAGGACCAAGTCGCAGTCAGGAATGGTGATAGATGAAGAGCAGGGCTGGGGGAAGTCAAACACTTTAATGCAGGCCAGCCCAGAACACACACAGATACACACACACACACACTCATTTCAGAATCATTTGAATTTCTACACGTGTTAAAAATGAGATGGCTCAATACAATTGCAATTTGTTATCTCCCACATCTATAATCACATTTGGATAATCTATATTCTATCATCTAGTAACCCACTTAGGTAGCAAGGGCCACATAATATAACATTTAACTCTAGGCCTACCTCAGAGAAGAAAATAAACACATCAAATATTTATAATAATAATAATAATAATAATAATAATAATAATAATAATTTCATGTCAAAATTGTGTTACATACAATTAATTGATATGTTCTCATTTTTTTTCAGAAGTTTATGTGGAACAATCATCAATCACAAATACATTTCCATTTGCCTTGAGTAAGATGGGTTGTGGAATGATTGTGTCCTGTGTAAGACAGCTTTTATTTCCTCCCAGTCACATGACACTGTAAACAGGATATTTGTCCTCCTGACACACTGGAGAATAGGGCCTGCTTACATTCTTATTTACAACTTCTCTGCACCTGCATGTGCCCTTCAGAATGCAAAACCTACACTGCCAGGAACAGAGAAAAGACAAAGGGAGAAATGATTGGCCATTCTGACAGCACTTGATATAAGGTGTTCATAACAAGTTTTGCATTTTATTTCCACTCTCCTACACCCATTTGATTTTAATCATGTTTCCTGTGATATATGTGTACTGCACCTATATGGTTGTCGTTTATTTCTCTCTCTCTCTCTCTCTCTCTCTGTCTTTTTTTCTTTATTTCTCTGAACAGATTGCCACAGTGCTTGTAATGATGTCTCTGCCCAGCTGTGCTAAAGATGCTGGGGACAGGAGAGCAATATGGGCTTCAGGGGCAGTAAGCGATAGTATTACCATAATATCACCAGCACTGCCACCCCTCCCTATGTCCCAGGGGGCTCACTGGAGGCAAGGAGAGGAGAGACACATGAGCCACTTCACTCTTCTGCTTTGGCTATGTGTTTGGGAGTGCTTATGGGGGTGAGTGTGTGCAAGGGATAGGATAGGAGGACTATGTTGTGGTTTGTGACTGAAGTTTGTGTGTATCTTTGTGTGAGCAGAGGGTTTGGGGTCTAGAGTTAGGTCTGTGTATGTGTATGGGTGTTTTGGATTTGTGCTCACTGGGGAAAAGTAGAAAGGAGATCTAAAAATCAGAGAGAACAAGAATAAGGGATTGAGGAAAGAGAGGGTTGGTGGTGGTGATTGCAAACAGACACCAGGTTAACAAATTAATACATTATTTATATGTGAACATGGAACGCATGTAAAGTCAATGTGCAAATATGAGACACAAAGATTAAAAATGTATCTCTGTATCTGGCTATTATTGGAGGTTGGAGGATGGAGAGAGTTGAAGTTAAAGGGCACGGCAGGGAACCACCAGCTGCTCTCCTGCCCAAACACAGACCTGTGGAGAGAGAAACTCAGGAGATGGGGCCCATCACCACAGAGACCCCCTCGTCACCATGGTGCTCTCCTCATCACCACGGTGATCACCGCCAGGGTTGGCACTAATCAATTCGCTAAACCTGCAGGAGAATGGAATAGGATCACCACCCTTAGAGGTGTATAATCAGCTTTCACACACACAGCTCACACACACAGACACACATGCACACACACACACACACATTGAAATACATCCATACTGTTAAGTACCAAAAATTCACACAGTGGGTGGAAGTGTAGCAGGAGTGTGTGTGGGAGCTCTCTGGTGTGTGTGTGTGTGTGTGTGTGTGTGTGTGTGTGTGTGCATGTGTGTGAAAGTGTGTGAAAGAGAGAGAGGGTCACTGTGTCTGTTTTGCCAGGGCCCCCTTCAGCAGGGGAGGTGGCGGGGTGGGGCGCCGTGCTGTGCTGGGCAGGAGGGGGTATGAGGAAGCGAGCAAACGAGGACGAGAGTGAGCGATCGGTGCAGGCGAGCGAGTGCTAATTAATGTAAGCATTTGTCAGTGATTAAGCTTTAAACAGAAAAGGTCAGCAGAGCGGCGGTGCGAGGGGCCCCACGCCGCCCTGCTCTTAGGGCAGTCTAAACCTTTCCGGCCCAAATGGTAAAGATGCTATTCGGCAGGGGTGCGGGGCCCTCACACCATCCATCCCCCCCGGGTGGGTCATCGCCTCGCCACCCTCTGCTTGGCCCGCCCAAAGTCAAATTTGGCGTCCATGCCATTTAAGGATGAAAAATAAGGCCTGGGACGAGATCAATAGGGGCTGGAGTATGAACCGGCTGTGATTAATTGACTGTCACCAATTAATGACGGAACGATTACAAAGCGTCGTCCGGAACATATTCAGCTGAAATATAATGCTGGCAGAAACCATAGCACGTCTGAATGCTGCAACCCCCCCCCCACCCCCCCCACCCCACACACACACACACACACACGACACCTTCTCTCCTCATCAGACTATTCAGACATATGCCCATGGTTCATAAAACAGGTGATGATCATACACTCAATAACGCTGTTATCTTCAAAACAATATTTTGCTGTTATCAGACATGACTTAAAATGTTAATATAGTGTCAAAACTCGCATTCTACAAACTTCCATTATTGCAGGAATGAAGTGGGTCGTCACTCTATGGTAGCCTATGTGGGTGATGGGTGTATAATTAAATATTTTCAGACAGTTGTGACCTCAATACTGAAATCAATGGTCTTAATTGAGAAAATAGATGAATACAATGGTGTTCCAGGACTGTTTGTTACAAACATCAACACAAGTAGGAAATTGAACCTGACCATTCTGGACCAGTTTGTGCTGTAGGCCTAACAACACCTCGGCAGTTGGTTTCACGGAGATAAGATGCGTATGGCTGTGCCTTTCTAACTCCACTTTGAGGATTCGGAGCTTGTCCCGAGGCACACATACAAGCTTGCTGAAAAGAATGACTCGCAGCTAATAAGAGCAGTGAAGGCTAGTGGAAGTAGGCTACTAACGGGCGGCTTGATGCAATCAATGTACAAGATTGTTTTGCGGCAGTTCAATTCTAATTGTGTTAGCGCATGATGCGGTCTGGTAGCCTGCTGCAAATGTCTCTCTGCAAGATAGGTATGGAAGGACATTTAATTCTGTAATGATTTAACAATGAATGATTGCACTGGAGCATGTTTTCCTGTGTTAGGCTATGGCTACAGTTTTGATTTTTTTGCCCCTAAAATGCAAAAAGTAAAAGTATAGGCCTAGCGAATGTTTTTTTTATTATTATTATTATATCTTACCTTTTTAGTCCTACGGCAAAATAAAAATGCAGTTATACTGGTTTTCCGTTGCACCGATTGAATTGTCAGATGTTCATGAACGCGGGTTTCAAGCAGTGAAGTTTCACCCTCACGACTTTCCGTACTTATCTGTGATGGGAAGCATGCTTTGTTTGTGTTGGAGGGATTTTTATCGGTCTGTCTGAAACGTGTGTGTAGCCTACTGCTGGCCGTCTTAGTGGAATATCATGGCGGCGAACTACCAAAACGTCACCATATCCTTAACACTGCCGATTTCTTGTCAGATTTGCCTCGGAAAGGTAGGCTAACACGTTTGTATTATTTTACTAGTGAGTTCCTGGGGTTGTTACAGCTGCGTCTATCCTGTTAGCAGCTAACGTTTTCGTGCTAATTTAAAGGCAATTATTTTGCTAATTTAAAGGCAATTATTTTGCTTTGGAGAGGGAAAAAAATTATATTTAGCAAATGTAGCCTACATAAAAACGGCTATGTTCATAAAAACACTGATCAGTTATGATTAGTGTCACAGACAGGCTGGTTTAACACAGTTCAGTTGAGTAAATTTAGCGTTGACTTCATGCATGGGACATTGCCAAATGTAACATACTACTTTACTCAGGCTTGACGGAAACATTGTATCAAGATATGATGAAAGCAAGTGTGTGGCTTAGCCTAATGAGGTATTGGCGCTTGTTATGCAGGGTATTATGAAGACATCCTCCTCAATTGTGGCCCAGGACGCATGTTTGTTCACAAAGTAAACCCTATGCAGACACATGCGTCCTACAAATATGGCCAGAGGTGGATCTTGCATGTGGATTTGAGTGGGTTGACTGCTTTCACACCTGGCTTACAAGGTGTGAAATGGGCAAGATTGTCTTTTTGAGAACAGGAGAAAAGAGCTAGGCTACTTGTCTTTTGGAACAGTGTATTAATGGTACTTGTCTTTTAGTATACTTTTATTTTATTAAAATGCATTAGTTAAATGGCAAACATTGTATGGTATGAGGCTACAGTAGGTGGTGAGGTGACAAACCTGGATAAGTTAACTCAGTAAGCTAAGTGGTAGACTTCATGGGCTTTGGCTTTGATTTTGGTTTGTTAGGGGACACCATAGTGCAGGGCTTCAGCCTTTCCCTGCATTCTTCATATAAAACCCAATGGTAGTCCTTACTTCACTATTAACCCCAATTTTAAATATGCATACATTAAATGTACATTTTAAGATACACATTTCTAGATTAATGCATATCATTGTATGTTTGGAGGGAAAAGTCTTGACAGCTTATATGCTATACTTACAATCGTGTTCAATGCAGGTTCGTCAGCCAGTTGTGTGCTGCAATCACCATGTTTTCTGCTCTATCTGCATGGAGGTTTGGCTTAGCAAGGCCAGTCAGTGTCCTACCTGTAGGGTGCCCATCACCCCTGACAACCCCTGCAAGGAGATCATAGGTGAGATGTGTGGAGGGAGTCATTCATATGACGTTGCTGTTAAAACGTCTGTGTGGGTTTATGTCTGTGTGTGCTCATATTTTCTCTACAGATCAAGGATTTGCAAAACTAATGCAGAATCCAAGAACTTTATTAGGCCATATACTAATGGTCACATATATTTCACTCTGTTTATAAGTGTAACTCTTAAACTCATCAGATAGTCACAATGTTTTATACTGCACTTTTCTAATGTGGGTACTGGGTATCACAATATTGAGGCACTTTGATATTTCTTAACTGCATTTAATGTGATTATACCAGCAATGTATAGTATGTTACATTTGAACAGGTTATTGTATTTGATGTTTTTTTTCACTCCACAGGGGCGACAAATGAGGGTGATGCTCCGGCAAGCCCAACCATGAAGAGACGTCTGAGGAAGACCAGAGGAGAACTGCTGCTGAAGGAGTATGAGGTATATTACCTGACCATCTGCTTCAGGAACATGCCATGTGTCAGTGTGAAAAATATATTTTTGGTCACTCATACACAATACAAAAAGTATGTGGCATGACGATTGCACTTTTTGCAGAGATGAGTCTTCACAACATCAATAAGAGACAGCATGTTAGATGGAATAAAACCAATACAAATGTCATGTTACAATTGTGATGCTTTGTATGACATAAAATCAATATTGTATACACAGGCCTGTCTGAATTATACAAGAACAGTAAACATTAAAGGAAAGTGGAGGTTCCATTGATATGTATTACTTAATTGTTATGGGGCAGCCGTGGCCTGCTGGTTAGGGGTTCAGGCTTTGAAGGGTTGCCGGTTCGATCCCTGACCCAGTAGGAACAATGTGGGCGGGGGAAGTCGTTGAGCACTGCTCTCCCATGCCCACATCCACGGCTGAAGTGCCCTTGAGCAAGGCACCTAACCCCTCACTGCTCCCTGAGTGCCGCTGTAGCAAGGCAGCTCACTGCTCCGGGTTAGTGTGTGCTTCACCTCACTGTGTGTTCACTGTGTGCTCTGTGTGTTCACTAATTCACGGATGGGATAAATGCAGAGACCAAATTCCTGCAAGTATACTGTACCTGATTTACATTTACATTTACATTGTTGTACATAGCTTTCAGGTGTCAAGAGCCTTATACTTTTGTGTTATGCCATATGATATATAGTAGAAAAGCAAACCTTAGACCATAGGTATTTAGTGTCACCTTTTTTTGAAAGTAAAGTAGTTGTGGGTAACCATGTTATCTGTAAAGTGCTCCCGAGTACTTGATAGTGTGACCTGTGACCTTTGTATTGCTGCTGCCATGATCCACTGATTGATGCGCCGTAGCACAGTTCAACCTCCAGTTGTCTCTCATTCGTTAACATTCACTGTGACGTGCCAAATGACGCTCCTCAGGATGAAATCGAGAGCCTGGTGAAGGAAAATGAGGAGTTGCGAAACAAAAACCGTGCCTCTGAGACGCAACTCGAAACGTTCCTGGAGCCCCGCGACATATCAGTGTCCCGCAGCGAGGACCGGGGCCTCGACCTCGCCGAACTGGAGGAATGGGCCGACAAGGTGCGGGCAGCCACCGACCTCTATGTGAAGGTCAAACAGGACGTGGAGAAGCTGAAAGAGGTAAGGTCACATGTTTGCTCCTTCGATGCCCATCAGGATTGTATCTGTAAACAGATGCTGAGAATGTTACATTTGTACCATTCCATGATTCTGGCTATTTTTGCATGTGATGATAATGCTGCTTTAATGTTATACATTTTTGTATGATTGTACATTTTCTAGTTTCATAAACGAGGGTGTTAGATTTGCAGTGACTACAAAATCCAACCTAATACCATTAGGCCTACCAAGGCATTGCGTTGGATGTTTCTCCACTTGTTCTCTTCACGTATCTGGCTGCTAATCCATGTAATGAAAAGGGATAGCCTACCCGTTCAAAAGGAGGCTTAAAGTTGTTTTATATAGGATCGCTATGACCGTGATGTAGAGGGCAAGAAAGTATAATAGTCTCTCGTGCTCATAACTTAGGTTATTATCAGGTCACTTGCTCATGATTTGCAGATAGCAACTTACAAATGAGGTAGCCTATTGCTTGCCATAATGGTTAGAAAAATATATTACTAGTAAAATATTCAAATATTTAGGGTTAACCTTACTCAGCACTGAAACCTGTCTAACTTCTTTCAAAGTCCTTCATCACATGAATTAAGATTAAAATAATTTAATTTCTGAGCACCACAAAGTCAGACCTCAGCAACTTTTTTAATGTAAGATTGTTCTTAGGTCACATATCAATCAAATCATAACAACTGCAATGATACTGTTTTTAAAATCATGTGTAGTAGGCCTAAGTGTAAATGTGTGTGTCTAAACATGCTTTAATGATCTGAATTTGAGCTTGCAGTTCTTTCACCAACCTATGTGTTTTACATTAACTTACAAAATAGATACTTTAGCTTAGTCCTCAGATAGAGGATGGTTGCTGCTCTGTTAAGGTATTTCTGTCCCTCCCAAACTGCATTGAAATGGTATGTTTAGCAGACAGAATTTCAAAATCTCCTGGGGGAGAAATCACCGGCCCCCCTCTAACAGGAACTCCCACCCCCCCCCCCCTCTGAAAAAAATTGCCTGATTGTGCCCCCTCTGAATTTTGCCTTGCATGACACCCCTGTATGAGAGAGTGACAAAAAGATATTAAACAGTTTGTTGGGTAAACTACAGCAATTGAACGTACATTAAATATATCAATTTGGTCATTCTGTGTCAAATCAGACAGAAAATGGTTGCTTTGCCACCTCAGATTATGCTCAAAGTTTGTCTACACACTGTTTAGGTCCCAAAACTAAGACCTGTGAAATGTTTTTATTAAATTCCAATATGTTTAAGGCTTGATTTTTTCAAATTCTTTTTTTATTTATTTTTTCAGTAAGTTTACACAAAATGCCTTGTCTTGGAGGCCATGTTTGGACATTGATAATATATTAAAAAGTGCCTGCCTAGCCTGCCTAAATTTTGTTGGATGGAAGACAAACGTGTTCTCAGTAAGACCATTAAAAGTTTGTACTGCATGCTGATTGATTTGGAACAAAGTACAAAATGGGGCTCTATAAACTCGTTTTTTGTACCCACATGGCATCAATCAGTATTCTGTCTGCAAATACACTACTTTATTAATGTTGTGCCCATATAATCAAAGTCTCTACAACACATTCACAGGAAGATATTAAGGATAAAACAGGGTGTGATAAAAAAAAAACTATCACTCTGTTCCAATCCACATACTTCTATACTTTAAATGCCTAATTTGAATGCATAAGTGCATTCACACTACTGATTATGATGACACGAAGTGCACTGCAAATACCCGAATGGTGCACTCATAACTCAAAAAGTTGAGTGTGAAACATTGGAAAGTTTTTGCCCTTAAATGTTGCCATCCTGGCTATGTAACGGAAGGGGAGGGACCACTTTCAAACTTGTGATAATGGGGGTTGAGGAAGCTGGAGCAGTAGTGGTTTTTAAATCTTGTCCCTAAGGTAAAACAATGATTTGAACTTATTGGCAGTGAAATTGGCACTTTGTACACTAAATGTCTATACATTGAGCTGCTTCCATATAGATTTACATTTGCTTTTATTTTACATACTATTTTAGTCCTTTGAAAATAACAGAAAATCCAAACATTCCCTGGTTTTATTTTTAATATCTTCATACTCATTGTATGTGGAGAACACATATTGGCACAATATTGATAAAATAGTGTTTAAGAAATAATAGTGATTGTTTGATACCAAATCCCCTCAATGTCACTCTGTTTGCACTTTCTTCCAAATCTAGGGCCTTATTGAAAAAGTTTGGTCTGGCCTTGAAAATTAAACTTCTCAAAATATTAAAGGTGCTCTAAGCGAGGTTGGGTAACGTCACTTGACGTTCAAACAAAATAGAGAGGACGCCCCTCCCTTCCTATCCCTTCTGTGCAACTGAAACTGCTGAACGCACATCTCGTTGGTGATTGGTTGTAACAGTTTGCTATGTTTCATGGTCCAGGCTGGACCAGGCTGTTTTTCGAGCCGTTTTTGGAGCCTGGGCTGTCCAGAGAGACCGCATTTTTTTACAGTATATTCAGGGGACAGGCAGCTAGTGGATGGTGAGGAGATGTTTGCTGTATGTGACTAAAAATTTTTGAGCTTAGAATCCGCGTAACATCGCTTAGAGCGCCTTTAATGCTGAAACATTGTTGCCCAGATAATGTGTTTTCAGACTGTAAAACAAAAATAAATGTCAAGGGCTGGAAAATATATAACACATGGCTAATGCTGGAATATGACCAGGAATACAATGCAGAAGTAAACAAAAAATCAGAAGAATTGTTGATGGGGAAATAGTTGGAGGTCTCTACATGAATTTTGTGTACAGACCTTGAAAATCACTATGGACAGATTCAGGGTTGTGTTTCGATCTATATTCACCTTTATTTACACAATCTAACTTAAGATTTAGTAGTCTTATCAACTCTCCTGTGGGGTGAAGCACTGGCTGTGGATGCCAGGCTAGGAGTGTACTATTGGCTTTATGTCTCTAAAAACGCTGAATAAAGGAAAATAAAATGTGCATCTTTTTCTCTCTCTCTCTCTGTCTCCTCAAGGCAAACAAAACCTTGCGAGCCCAGAACGTGGACCTTGTCCAGGAGAACATGCGTTTGAAGGCAGAGGTGGAGAGCCGCTCTCCACAGAAGTGAGTATTCTGATCTTATAAGCTCTTCTTAATGGCAGTAATACAGTGTCTTTCAAAGGTATTCAATCTACCTGTAAGTAATCACCCTTTCCTTGTTTTAAAAAGGCATCTACACATATCTGCCCAATCAGGGTTTTGATTGTAAACATGTATACTTTAGTACATTTATGAAGGTTAAATAAGTTGCCTGTCTGTTAATATTGAAAATAAGTTAAATAAAAGCAAAAATATCCTGTTCCCATTTGTGTTCTATGGATATCTCTTAAGATTATGGACTTCTTCACCAGCACCAGGTTCCGGCCACTAGATTTTATGGGGTGGTGGCTGGACTGTGATGGCTTCATTTCCTAGTTATTATCTTCCTCTGACACTTGGTTTGGGGGTCAAACCTTTCTATAAAGCATCTTGATGATGTGATGCAAGTAGTGGTTGCAGGAATATATTCCTGCATTTTCATTTCTATCATTTGGATCACTTTGTCTCTTTAGTCTTCATTTCTCTTCAGTTATAACCTGGCAGGTGACCCTTTAAAGATTTTTATGTCTGAATATTTCTTGAATTATTTATTGGTAGCACCTAATGATCAGTTATGGTTAGGGTTGCAAATTTACAGGAATTTTCTTAATCGACTCTCACTAACCTTAATGAACAATAATCGATTATTCATTAAACCCGGACTTCACCCGCCCGCACCTATCACCACACACGTTTTGATAACACACACAGCAGACCTAATACATTCTTTAATAAATGACTATTGAAAAAGCCAAAAATATAAAAACATGCCCTAATGCCATGTTTCATTTAAGTTTTTAAACTGTATGGGATAGTCACGGCGACTTTTTTGTTGGCAAGCGGTTGGCTATGTAACATGACATATATGTGCTGTTCTAAAAATGCGTTGATTATCATTGATTCATTGATGATTATGCCAACATCCCTAGTTATGATCAAATAAGTTACACCTTCGTACTATTTGTGAATTATTTTTCATCTGGAACTGAAAATCACTGGGGGGTTGAATACTTGTGCAAATAGCATAGTTACATTTTAAATTAATTTATCTTTAATCCTAGCAGAAAACAATGTGTTTGGAAATATTTTTGGAAATCATAACAAATATAAATATTCACAATAATAACACTGATTGGTCAAATATGTTTAAGTGTACTTTTAATAATTAATGTCAAGGATGTTTAATACTTTTGTGACCCACTGTATGATGGGTAATGTAGGGATTGCTGGTTATGAATGCAAAAGAAACCCAGATAACATTGTCAGGTCATGGCAGACACTTCCGTCAGTCATACAGCAAATTGAGTTTAATTAAAAAACAAAACAAAAAAAAACTCACAGCTCTGGAGAAAATGTTCATGCATGTCTTTTTGCATGTGGAAAAATGCAAAAAGCAAATATATTGTCAACATATTGCAATATGAAAAATTCTTAGATATAGAAGAATAATCTCAATATACAACGTAGGATATGATATGAAACAGCTCTAATGTGGAGTAATATTCCTATTTGTGAGTTTGATGTACATTATTGGACATATAATGAATCTAATGAGGCATATTCAGGATACATTTGACTACTGTAAGCATTGTGTTGTTATGTAACGTGTTTGCATTACATTCAGGTACGGCAGATACACTGTAGCAGCTCTTGAGGCCAAGATCCAGCAGTATGAACGTGACGTGGCTCACTTGAAGAGGGCACTGGAGCGGAGCGACTGCTACATTGAGGAGTTGGAGGCACAGATAGACCAGGTGGCAAATGCCAACACAGACGCCACCGAGCCCAAGGAGGATGCCCACGCTGAGGGCACATGGGTCGGGGACCTCCAGACGGACCGTCCCCTGGGTGATCGGATCACCACCATGCGGAGGAGCCTGAGTGGAATGGAGGAAAAGTTGGTGCGCACAGACTTGGATGGGGAGCCGTCTTGGGACCAGGGCCTTCTGCAGACGGCGACAACAATGTCCGAACAACTGCTCCAGGACGTTGCCACCCCCCACAGAGCCAGGGGGGAGGCCGGAGAGCACACAGACGTCAGCTTGTCCTCGGCCGGCTTTGCCAGCCCAACCACACCCTCCGCAGCTTTCCACAGCCTGAGCCTAAGAAGCCCATTGGTGCAGAGTGAGGGGAGGGTCAGGCGTGGGTGTGGCCAGGGTCGAGGTCCCCTCTCTTACCTGCGCAGGCTGAGCTTCGATGGGTGTGGCTCCAGTGAAGCCTCTGCAGCCACTGAGCAAAAACCTGTAGCTTCCAAAAATAACCCATGGGTATCACCGTGGGTGACCCAGCAGTCCCTCAGAGGAGCAAAAAACACTGTTGAGTCCTCAGACGTCCCCCACGCCACCACAGGGGTCCTAAGCGCCTCTAGTGAGGCCTGCATGGATGCAGCATATCAAGAGAAGATGAGTGAGTTGGACTCCCTGATCTCTGATGGCGAAGGCCCAAGTGGAGCTGCTGGAGCTCGCCTGCCTTTGCCCACTGCAGGGCATAGCAGTGGCCAGGTAACCACTGGCACCACTAAGACTGAACTGGGGTTATTAGATAAAACCAGTACCACCGGCACAGATGCCACCTCAAGGTTGGGGGCAGACGTACAGGAAAGCGGGCAGGGAATGATATATAGACCCAAGGGGACCCTCATGACCTCTGTCGGGATAAGACCACCATCATCATCATCAGCATTGCCGTCATCATCATCATCAGTGATTGCAGCCCCGGTGACCAAACGCAGGTGTCCCAGCGACCCTCTTGCCTCTAGTCCATCCAAGCTGTCCAAATGCAGCTGAATGCCCCTCGATCTTCCCTCATGACTTCCCGTGGTGAATGTGATCAGCTGATAAATGACCCAGATGAAGCCTTTAGGCTTATGATCGCACCCAGCCTATATCTAGTTTTTAGCAGTCAGTCTGCTTTTAGAGTGACATTTGAACTTACCTCTGATCTTAGAAATTGTGGCTAAGGCTTGGGGGTTTAAAGGTCTTAAGCAGAAAGTAAATCTTGGCTTTTATTAAAGTTACACAATTTCTCAGAGGCCACTCATCATGCTTATATTGTGTCTTGGAAGTTGCCTTTAGTCTCCTTTTGCCAATTATGAATGCTTAGCTGGTAGCGTAAAGTGAATACAGGATGGTTTTTAAATCATTTGTTTTGACAATCTCAAAGAATGAAAATATGTGATGTTGCATGTGTGTTTTTTTTTGTTTGTTTTTTTTACAAACTTTGATCTGAATTTATTTTCAAAATTCAGCACCACACTACCCACATAATCATGTCATTGTAAACAATTTTTAACAAAAAAAGCAAATAAAAATAAAAAGCAGTAAATGGTAGCCTTCTGTTTATCAGGTATGTTCTATCACTACAGTCTACTCTACATTATTACAGTCTATCTGCTTCTTTCAATCAATGCCACCTATTTTTAAATGCAACTTGAAGTTTTAAATATGCAGTTGATCATTTGTGTTGTGGAAACGTAGCTGTTTCCATTTTGGTTCTTTTCTTAAGACTTTAAGGGAATAACAAAAAAGATAATACTTCTCATTAATTATCTGTATTCTCCTCTGTGTTTCCTGAATCTTAATTTTCTTAAGGCGTTCTTAAACCTGTTTTTACACTTTCAGGGCCTCTAAAATACAAACGCCTGAACGTAAGATGTTGACTATTCACAATAATAGTGGCAAACTTCCTGAGACTTTAAATTATGCTGTTAGAGTTGCAACATCGCAGCAGTTTTTAATAATTGTACTTCCAATAACGCTGTAAAACAGTGACTTTTAATAGCATATTGCTTCAGAAAGACACAAGTCTTAACTTCTCTTCTACTCTTGCATCATACCTACACTCAATGAGCACTCGCACACCGGTCTGACAATAATCACCACCTGGCACGCGCATCTTTATGGTGGCGCCGACTTCTCGACTGATACAAATTGGCCTTTTATGCGCCCATCATTAAAGCGTGATCATCGCCAGATGAGCACTAAACAAATTGATTTAATATCCACCGTAACCTTGTACACAGTCTTTAAAGAAATTAATACATCCAAATGAATTAACGCTTCATTTGTTCAAACGCACCACGGTTAGCCAATTAAAAATTCATGCAGTGATTAGAGGTTTGTGAAATATACATGATATCGTAAAAATTTGCATACTAAATCAAGGCATTGTGCCGTGTTGCACAACAACCTCTGTGAGGAAGGTCTTTGCGGTCTCTTGCCTTTACATCAATGTCAATATTTTCTCTAGAGCATTGGCGATAACATGACGAGCTTTTGAAGCCAGCTTTAGGCATGGATAAGAACACGATTTCTTGTGGACAGCCCCTAATTGCCGGACTGGCCCGCGGGCAAACGGCAATTTACATATGAGAGATCAGGAGCGTTTGAAGTCATTTCCAGTTTATAGCTAACTCGGCTACTAGTCTGCGGCTTGAATGTCATGACAGGCTTGCACATTTTGCAAAAGACTTCTGTAGTCTTCGGTGTCTCTGGCTATTTTGGAGAGCTGGACGCTGGAGACCTGAACAATGTAAGGCAATAGGCCATATGCAAAATACTGTGGTGTAAAATATGTTGTTCTAGCCTGAAATATGTGAATAGGGTACAGAATATCTCGTTTTCACTTTGCACTTTATAATTTAATAATAAAAAGAAAAAATAATAATAAAAAACGAAAAAGAAAAAAATAATGGACGAATTGTGTCATGGCACGTATGAGTCAAAAGTCAAAACCTTTCAACTTAAAAAACTACAAAAAAAAAAAAACTGAAGTCATTTAGAATTACCGGTGCACGTGGTTCATGGCTTTGATGTATTTTATTTGCATTCTAGAGTACGCATGCGCGGTTCATCCACAGGTGTAGACTAGAGCCCTTTGCTGCGCTCATATTCGTGCTCGTCCGGCCGGAGGGGAGAAGGGGATAGGACAGGAGATGAGACCAGAACTGGGAGATAGGGGGAGAAGGAGAGGCGAGAGTCACTTGTGCTCGAAACAGGCCCGTTATCTGTCAGGCTGCACCGTTCCATGTCTCGCGAGAGAAGGCGCGCTCGCTTGACGAGATCTGAGGGGCTCAGGTGTTAGAGCACTTCTCATCCCTCGCGCTGCCGAGCGGCAGACAGACACGCGCGACCAAGAGACTGCAGGCATCTCCGCTGCATCTCGTGGGCTCGAAGCTGCGCATCATTACCGCCGGACACACACTCACACACACATACCCACACACCGAAAGGGGATTTGTTTATTGGAGTTGTTTTTTTTGACAGTTCCTTTGCTGTTGTTGTTTTCTCCCCTCGACTCTCGGGCACTTTATCTATTTGGTTTTGAAGAGAAGCTCGCAAACATGATGTCCATGAACAGTAAACAGGCACATTTCGCCATGCATCCGTCCTTACCGGAGCACAAGTACACGACTCTGCATTCCAGCTCAGAAGCCATCCGAAGAGCCTGTCTGCAAACTCCACAGGTAAAGATCCCCCTAAAAAACTTATTTCGCTGTCCCTCTCCGGTAGACGAGGCGCGTGGAAGCTGTACAGCGCTGCAAGGCACATTCTGCCAAGCTGCGCGCTTAATGTTTTTTTCATGTATTCCACGGCAATCATCTGAAACGCCTGTGATCTTTTTTGAAAGCCATGCTCAGTGAAGGCTCCGACTTCACCCTTTTTTGTATTAATTTTTATGACTCGAAGCTTCTAAAAGGAATATTCTCTATGTGTTATGTGTTGACAGTATTCCCCAGCTGACATATCCATTTATTCCTCTGTTTTTTCCCTCCTCAACCTCCTTTTCTCTCTACTTTCCCCTCTCCTCCCTCTCTCTATGTATCTGCCCGCTTCTCTGTGTTGCTTTCTCTCTCTCGGCGTTTCCTCGCCGCTTTCTCTTGGGCTGCTGCAGCTGCAGAACAACATATTCGCAAGTCTGGATGAAACTCTGTTGGCCCGTGCCGAAGCTCTGGCGGCCGTGGACATCGCGGTGTCTCAGGGCAAGACTCACCCATTCAAGCCGGACGCGACCTACCACACCATGAACAGCGTGCCATGCTCCTCTACCTCCACTGTGCCACTGGCCCATCACCATCATCACCACCACCACCATCCCCACCAGAACCTGGAACCTCCGGACCTCATGGACCATATCAACTCCCAGTCGCTTAGCCTCATGACCAGCGCGCACGACGGGGCCGGAGGCGGCGGCGGTGGGGGCGGCGGGGGTCTGATCTCCACCTCGGCTCACCCACACTCGCACATGCACGGCTTGAGCCACCTCTCTCATCAGGCTGCTATGAACATGAATTCGCCCCTGACACATCACGGGCTCTTGCCCGGACACCATGGTGGTGGTCAGGGCGCACCGGGACTCAACAATGGACTGCCCTCAATCACTGACTCGGACACAGACCCAAGGGAGCTAGAGGCTTTTGCGGAGCGTTTCAAACAGAGACGAATCAAGCTCGGGGTTACCCAGGCGGACGTTGGCGGTGCCCTAGCTAACCTGAAAATTCCCGGTGTGGGCTCGCTAAGCCAAAGTACCATTTGTCGATTCGAATCGTTAACTCTGTCGCATAACAATATGATCGCACTCAAACCCATTCTACAGGCATGGCTGGAAGAGGCCGAGGGTGCCCAGAGAGAGAAAATGAACAAACCCGACCTTTTTAATGGAAGCGAGAAGAAACGAAAGAGAACGTCAATAGCAGCGCCAGAGAAACGTTCTTTGGAGGCTTACTTTGCCGTGCAACCCCGACCGTCCTCTGAGAAGATAGCGGCGATAGCAGAAAAATTGGACCTGAAAAAGAACGTTGTGCGAGTATGGTTTTGCAACCAAAGACAAAAACAAAAGCGGTTGAAGTTTTCGGCAGCCCACTGATGGATGAACACGTGTTGTTTGGACTGCATTTGGGGACCAAGGAACATACACACAAACATCGTTTTCAGTCTGCTTTTGACGCGGAAGAATTTCAAAGCGGTGTGGCTACAGACAAATGATTCTTACTCGGTTTTGTGAAGTTTGATAATCCCACCGATTTATTTTCACGAAACTGGTGAATGTGAAGTATGCAAATAACAGGTAATCCAGACCAACTAATTTCACAGTTGCTCTGGCGATACACATACAGTCCTAGTGATCTCTGCCTTTTGGAGAAAAAAAAAACATTGCGATACGAAATGAAGTTAAGCTTTACTTTTATCGAGTTACTTTTTTCCAGTAACGCATATTTTAAATGATCAAAACAGCCATGGAAGGATTACCTCATTGTTTAGCGCTATATGTTGTTTTACTAATTTATGTATTTATTTATTTACTGAAATATGTATTTATTTATTTATCTGTTTGTAAAAGCGTTCAGATGCTACTGAGTTTGGATATGCCCGAAAGCAGGCTCCATATTATCAGTCTTAACCAATTATCAACGAGTTCTCTCATTTGGTGTTCCAAAGGTCTGTCTCACTAGAGAATAACAAATAAAAAGGCACGGCAGAAGAGATAGAATATGAGTCCCCTTCCTACTCTGAGGGCAAACTGAGGTTGGCCATCACCACCCGTGTTTATTTTGAATTTGCACTGAAATTTACTGTTTAGATTGGTTAGATTATATTCGATTCTTTGTGTATATACAAATGATAACACTTGCTCACAGAACTATAAGAGGAGTCCAAATTTTCTTTTCATCCAAAAAAGATGTTTCAATATTTTGTTGTCATAGGTATTTGTTGCCCAACGAAAATGTCCAGTGATGGACTTATTTAACACTCGCATGACTCAGACAGTATACTTTACATTCAGACGAAAATGTATTCTGAAAGATCAAAAAAGAGAATCTTTATTTCTTTTGTATATTTTGGTTTGCAGTGCAAACATTCTATGCATTTACAAAAAAAGAAGCACTACATAGAGTATCTACTGGTAGGCCTTTGTGGTTGGTGTAAAATCACTGTTAAATGCCTGTTTTCACACATTGACACCACGTTGTTTGTCGTGTTAATTGTTAAAAGAAAAAAAAGACTTAAGAAAAAAACTTTGTGTAAGTAATAATTTATTTTGTGCACACGTATGTTTACAAATGAGGCCACATGTGTGTCACACTTTCATACCTGTGCACCCATCCGTCCGTGGAGCTGTCTCCTCTGTTGTCCTCTCTTTCAGTTTTACATGCACTCACTCCAACTTCTGTCCATCATTCTGTAAGCCAAATCCAAGCAGAGGGGTCCGAGTTCCTAGCGATCTTCTAAATAAATGAACGAAAGAGAAAAATCAAAAATGTCTTCTTGGTTCAATGTGTGCAAGTGGTACAGATTTTCTTTTGTTTTCTTTTTTATTATTATTATTATTATTATTATTATTATTATTATTATTATTATTATTATTGTTATTATTAGCCTATTAGTGGCAGTAATAGTGTTATTGCTGTTATTCTATTATTATTATTGTTATTATTGGCTATTATTATTGTTGTTGTTGTTATTATTATTATTATTATTATTAGTAGTAGTAGTAGTAGTAGTAGTAGTAGTAATTAGTAGTATCAATATTATTATGAGTAGCAGCAGCAACAGTAGTAGCCTAGTAGCAGTAGTAGGCTAAGAAGAATAAGAAAGAATAAGTGGCTAGTAGAATAGTTGAAATTAAATGTTCAATGCACCTTTATTATTCGTCACATGACATGAGGCCTTATAGAGCCTTATAGCCTTATCACAAAATTAAAATAAGACCGACTGTAGTGGGCCTATAACAGCATCTAGTTGATGTGGCCCTAGCCCGCTAGGCCTAGATAGGCTTACTACATGTTTAAGTCTGTAACGAGAAAGGTACCACCGGATTCAGACTGCATGGTTATGCAAACAGACTAGTTTATTGCAAAAGCATAATACAGGCCTACAGATGGCACAAACTCTTTCTAGCTTGCTGCTAGTTCACAACCAGTCAACCGAAGTTAGAATAGTTACCCCCGCACTGTTATAACCGGATGGACTAGGCCTATTGGAGCAGAATGACTATGGCAAGATATGTTGGTTAAGTAGAAAAAGGAAGAGCTACGATGCCTGCTTTATTATTATTATTATTATTATTATTATTATTATTATTATTATTATTATTATTATGGCGGCTTTTTAGGATATCTGATATTCTGTTATAATATCCCCATGCTTGTCGTGGGTATTAATATTTCATTTGATCCTGTGATGTCTGCTGAGTCCTCCGTCTAGACTGAAAACCAGACTTCAGACTGCAGTAGGCCTACTGTACAAACCGTATGGCCAACTCAAACCACATCTATATAAAAACTGGAACTTAGTTTAGTTTATTAATCAGACATGGAAACTTGGCTACATTGTATACATTGTAGAGCCAGTTGAAAATATGACTGTTTAATTTACAATGATAAAAATAATGATGATAATAAAATATCATTATTATTATTATTAGTAGTATTATTATTATTATATATAATAATAATAATAATCTTTTTAATGTACAAACGTAACGCTTCTATTTAGACTTCTTGTCAAGCACTGTAGTTACCTCACTGCTAAATTGAAATACCCTTGATTCGGTTTATTAAATAATTCATGCGCTGAGATCTTGAAAATTAATAAACGGAATACAACAAGACACTAATTAAAATCAGGAGTAATTATTGTCTATAGTCTAATGGGAGCTGGTCCTGGGATGCAAATTTAGCATCGGACCCTATACCAGCATTTTCCCAACAAATGAACAGCTAATTGGAACATTAAGGCAGGTAGGCTGCTGTTGTCTTTTTGGGCTTACTTTTGGGCATATTACTGCTTATGCATGATTCACCTGACGGTATTTCTGTGACAATAGCCCAGATATCAGATTCCGTTTGGGGGAGGCTCGGCGGACCTTCTTCTAAACCCAAACATAGTGACAGAATTGCGTTATAAATAGTGTGGCAAAGCCAAACCCAGCCTGACCCAAATACTATACTTCCAAATAATGTCAGATATGAAGCAGCGCTGGAACCGGAAGCTTTGAGGGGAGTTTTTTTTGTCTAGCCCGACTGAAGTGCCAATAAACATTTAATGAAACGGGAGAGTCGCTCGTCTCCAAACACTGTCAAAGGAACTGAACAGCAACATTGGTGGAGCCTCCACTGACATCCACACACACACACACACACATGCGAGCACACACACAAATGACATGAAAAAACAATAACAACAATATTTCAATATAAATGTTTACTCTCATTGACCAACGACAGAAAAACAAATCTCCAAACGAGTGCTACTGGAGGACACGTTGCGAGGGCCCTCGCGCTTTTCGCCTTTAAAAACGAAATGTTAAATGCAGGTGATGCAATATTAATCGCGCTTTGCTGATATAAAATGCAATATTTTCAGACAGCTATCGGGGTTTTCATGGAGGCGGCTGATGAGAGCGGTCGCAGCTGTAGAGCCAGGAAAACGATACGCATTTATTGGTCCTGTTTGGCTTTTGGCTACAGAGCGGAGCATTGGCGTGAGTAAGGACATCTATTTTTTAATTTAGGAAGAAGTATTGCTCGTCCATTTGGGGTGGAACGATAGCAGTTAGCCTATATGGAGAGGACAAATATTGCCCGGCTTCTAAATTTCAACAATTCTTCTTTTGTTTTGCAAAAAAAAAACTGATTTGTTTAAAGTTGCTTTTCTATTTGTTAGCTGTAAAGAAAATAAATGTGAAGTCTCGCGGGCAACTCAGTAATGTGTGGGACTAGCGATTGAAGAACTTCACGAGGTTGTGTGTGTGTGTGTGTGTGTGTGTGTGTGTGTGTGTGTGTGTGTGTGTGTGTGTGTGTGTGTGTGTGTGTGTGTGTGTGGGTGTGTGTGCGCGCGTGTGTGTAACAGTGTGCGGATTAGTCAGGAGTCGGAAGTTTCTCTGCGGACACAAGGTCACATTTCCCATGTATTTGTCATATTAGGCATTCAGATAGTTACGTAATGATTATGAACAATACATTGAAATGTGTCGTCTTTTGTGGCGTTCCCTATACTTGCAACTGGGATTCAAACAACAATTTAAGGACTAGCTACATTTAAAATTTTAAAATAATTTAATTTAATTATTTAAAATAAGATTTATTTATGTTGTATGAGTGATGGTAAGATTTTAAATACTGTACGCAACTGTTTGAAACTTCTTTGATATATTTCTTAGATTTGCTTTCTAGATGCTTTTTTTTCTTTTAATGAAATGTGTTTACGAAATTTCTAAAATCTCAATGTAAACGACACTCCACCAAAATCCACTTGAAGTGGGTCTGCGCTTAGCTGCTATATTTCAGCACCATGAACAGCTCCCTTGCAAATTGAGGACTAATGCATTATTGAAAGCCTATATCAAACAGCTCTAGGGTGCTGTCTTTCTATGCTGGGGCTCAAGATGAAGTCCGACTGTCTGACTGCACAAAAGCTTCTAATATGTTAATGGCCGTAGGGGATGCCGCAGGTACCGTTCCCAGCTGCTTCGCGCGCCATATGTCAGCCGGTTTGCCACATGGATCTATTAATCAAGAAATATTTCATCAGCCTAACCCAACAACATCCCACTCTTAAAGTTCAAACGGCGCTAAACAGTTCGGTGAAAATGTGGGATATAATCAAATGGTTATCACGTCTATTTTTTTGAAGCAAAAGTGATTTAACTGAAGTTGCAAATTGTTAGAATACCTATTTCATGAGTGACGTGTATATTTGACGGCCATTTGGTCTCGTCTTATCCGGAAGTGCAAGGTTAGCATTTATTGTGCGTCAACCTCCGTGAGTATAACATACTCAAAGCCGAACTGCGTACGCCAATCAAAACCCAGGAACCAATTCGACTTTTCCATTTTAGCATCGGTTATAGGCTAGCCTACCACGCAATTTCCATTTATTCGTTTCACACACTACAACTTTTTTTTATTATTATTATTTCATCAAGGATAAGATGTTAGATTGTCACAAAGCTGTTTTTAGCAACCTACCAGCGCACTTGCAGGCCACAACATACCCTCCGAAAACACCAAAACAGTTCTTTCTTTCTTACTTTTCATTATTTCGTTCTGTCTTTCAGAAGAACACATCGTAATGATTTTGTGAGTTCCTGTGTCAGGCCTCTTACCTTCCTCTCTCTCTCCTCGGCGTCTGAAGGTAGCCCTGGCCTCATAACTTGGCACCTTTAGGCGGTAGTCAGACGCGTAATTAATCTAGCCAGTGGATGTAAATAAAGCCAAATTGGTTCCTTGACAGATGAGGTAATGTCGCACGGTGTCGAAGGCGTGAAATAATGATTTCCACACCAAGCAGGAGAGAGTCGTATTTAAAAGTAGAGCAGGAATTAAATTAATAAATAAATAAGCGCAGCTGGCTTTATCCACCAGCTGCTCCCTGCTAACCTGGCGAGAAGGCTTGGGCTTCACCTGAATTGTTACTGAGCTGTGAATAAGGAAACATAATTAAATTCAATAAGGTAATACATTTATACATAATATTATGCCCATTAATGTGACGCTATTATCAATATAATGTCAATATTTGTTTCATCTTAATTGACCTCGTATTTTAAGCTTCCTGTTTTTAAATAAGTCAAGGAAGTAACTAACTGTTTTTTTTATTGAAGACATTTGAATAGATCTCGACATATGACCTACCCTGCTTCAGACAGTAGCCCACTGATAACACTAAACTGTACAAGACAACAAAACAAAAGTATCCATCACCATCATCACTATCATCAACAAGATCATCGTCAATAATAATAATAATAATAATAATAATAATAGGTAATAATAGTAATAATAATGATGATGCTAATAATAATGATAATACCTCAGTCCTTTGTGGTGGGCTGAATGTACTAACAGGGAGCCCATCACTGGCTCTATATTGGTTATAACAATGACCATGACGGATGGCCTGCGGACGGAAATGTCAAATAAGGGTGAGGGCGCGTTTCCTTTGCTCATCCCCTCTTTCCTCAGTAATCTCCGCCAGCACCCCCTCCACCGGCACTCTCGAGCAGAGGCCGAGCGCTGTTGACACAGCGGCAAATTTCAATCACAAGAGGTTCAGAGTCAGACGAAAAACATATTTGTCTAATAAATCCGTCATTTAGGAAGAAAAATATTTGATCTGCAGGGTTTGACCCTTACAGTGCATGCAGGCCCACTTGTGAGCCTGAAATGAAGGTTAAGATCTTGGTGGCCCTTGCAAATAAGGGTTATGCATTTTTTTTAAGTAGGTGCCTTAGACACCTCGCAGAATACAGGGCACAAGAAGACGATGGGCATTAATCCTCAAGCAGACATCCCATTACCTGTGACAGACCAACTCACGCAGAGGTCATTCGTCTAACAGTCAGCAACAAACTGAAACACAGTTGGAATCATTTCAGGCACTCCTCAAAAGTGACTATACATTTGCCCAGGCAGGACAGAAATCTAACCTGAGGTGTTAAAATTCGAAACTACCAAATCCAAAACCTTTTCTTTTGCCAGTCCGACTATTCCAACATTAAAACATTTTCTTTTTAATTAGCCTAATTTTGGGCTTGTTCTGTTATTTGAGGGGGGGGGGGGGGGGCGCCCATCTGAGGTCTGCTCTCTCGTCCTGTCTCTTTAACGCACTGTCGGCCTGGGGCTGTGCACTTATTGACCTTTTATTGAACGCATCGGGCCGTCATCATTACCCTAACATGCCGCCTCTGGTGCCGTGCGTTTGTTCTCCCAATCCCAGCCAGGCCACTCATCCACTGGGCTGAGGTAGATATTTACACTATTCCATTTATCAAAGAGGGTGTATAGACTCTGGCTTATCACACTGCTCCATCTCGACTTATGTTGCTTAAAAGTCTAAAGATCTATACAAAAAAGTGTTCTACTTATCAAAGCCATCATTATTAGTGTGAATCTGGAGGATTATTAGTTGTTGCAACGGGTAATGAATGCTTAAGTAAAGGGTTTTTGGCCTGACAGGGAGTTTGTAATAAGCGTTTCATCATTAAGTCCCCTAACCCAAGGGCACCACCTGTCCCTTACGACCTACACAGCAGTGGAGGGTGCTTAGCAAGACACCATGTGGGAGGCCCTTTAGGGTGTAAATATAAAATCCCATTAGCCAACACAGAACCCACCCCTTTTAATGGTTATGTGTGCGTTCTAACCAGGGACAATAAAAAATGTCAAATGACTTGTAATTATTAGACACATCACCCCAAAACTAAAATAAATATATTTTCAGATGTTTTCCTGTGGGTTTGGTCACTCATATAACAGTCAGATCAGCAGACAGTGTGTGGTGATTTGGGAAGTTGACAGACTGTGTCACGTGGTCAGCATGATGAGCCACCTCCCCCGGAACCTGACTGTGATAAATGTTGTGTAAATGTTACAGCGTGATACAAACCCTCCAGATGAGGATACCCTAGATTAAAAATTCACACAGGGTGTTGCACAGTCTAGTCTAGCCACACACACACACACACACACACACACAACATTGTTGTCCATACACAAAGTTGAGTGTGCATTAGGTACATTTGTCAAGTCCATCAAACTAATTAGTTGTTCTCTTGCTGAACCATCCTAACTGGTTTCGGATAATGTAAGCCTGTATCTGACTCTGACTTGTTAAGGAGCCTTTCCCAGCAGATGACTGCTTGTGGGCCTAAAGACTGACTGCTACAGGAGCCAGTCTAGCCTTTACTGGCTGGGCACAGTCCAGGGCAGAGCAGGCAGCCATGGCACAGAGGCATGTAGCCTCATCTAATGAGAAGAGAAGAGAGGAGGGGAGAAGGGAAGAGGAGGATGGAGGGGAGGGAAGATGGAGAGGGCCGAGATGGAGGGAAGTGGAGGAGAGGAGAGGAGAAAGAGAGGGCCGAGATGAAGGGAAGGAGAGGAGAGGAAAGGAGAGGAGAGGAGAGGCCGGGCCACCCCACTCTCGCCGCACCATCAAATATTCATCACTGTTGATTAAACAGGACACCAGTGGCAGATCCGGTGGCACCACATTAGAATTTAGAGCTGAAAGCCAGAGCAGTGAGTTGGTTGAGAGAGAGAAAGAGAGGCCCAAGGCCCAGGCTGCTGTGAGGTCACAGCCAGCTGCCAAGCAACACATGGCTATCACCATGGAGGCATTTCCATGACATCACTGGATGTGAGTGACAGGAGGTGAAGAGAAGAACGGAGGATAGGCAAGGCAAACAGGGAAGAAAGGAGGGATGGTGAGAGGTGAGGGGAATGGTGTGGACAGGAGAGGGGAAGAGAGGAGCAAGTAGAGGAGACATGGGGAAGAGTGGAGAGGGGGAAATGAGAAAAGAAGGAGAAGAAAGCTGCTGAAAGGAGTTGAGAGGTCGGCCATGCCGGAGCACATTAAATATTTCATGAATCGACGTGTGGTATGGGAGAGACAGGAGGGAGGGTGGCCAAGGAGGTTATCTCAACTCATTTACACACTGAGAGAGAGAGAGAGAGAGAGAGAGAGAGAGAGAGAGAGAGAGAGAGAGAGAGAACAAGTCACTCATTTATAAATGCATGAAAATACCTATACCTACATAATTTGCATATTACCAAATTCATCCATATATTTTTCTAGTTCATGTTAAATTGTTCTGAGCTTGTACTAATGATTTATGCTTTAAATACAGGAGAGGCATACATCAATATGAATATGGCAACACTGTCCAGACATCATTTTAAAAACGCAAAGTAGGACGCCACTATTTCTGCAATGCTCTATTTTCAGCAGACATGGAAACACAGAAATCAAATCCAGTCAGAATCACATAGTGAGCAAACAAACAAATAAATAAAAGCTTCTTAGGCTATTCGTTTCAACAGCCGCGTGAGTCGTAGCAATGCTGGAATCAAAGCATGGACCTCTCGGCCCTTCTCCGGCGGCACCTAATTTTGTGTGACAGTGTAGAGCTAACGAGCGAACAGGCACACTCTCTTGGACTCAACAGTCCGTTGCTAATTAGGCCATCGCTATTCTTCTGAGAGCTCACATCCCCACGCTTTGAAAAGCTAAGCTCTGTCATTAGTTGTATCACAGGGGGGCTGTGACGCCAGTGTGAGTTCTCACACAAAGTCATTCACAGGCAAACCACCTCCAGCTCCTTAACTCCTTCTCAGTCCCCCCCTCTCTCTCCCTCTCTTTCACACACACACACACACACACACACACACACACACACACACACACACACACACACACACACACACACACACACACACACAAACACAACAAGCAAGTACACAAACACACTAACAATCTATTTCTATTCCCTCATTTAGCCAGCACTTTTATGTAATATGACTTCACAAATGAGAATTCATTTCAAACAAATTCTAAATAAAAGCCGAATGTGTGTCTAATGAACATGAGCTTCAAAAGGCTGCGTTAATGACCTTGACTAAAAGAGAAACCAAGAGAGGTGGCAGAGAGAGGAGAGCCACAGGAGCTCCCTCAACATTCATGTAAGAAGGTTCCGCTTTAAAGCCAAATAGTGCTAACTAACAACGACTAGATGTTCTCGGATAAAGCCGTTTCACAACTTGTAGCCCTTAGAACCCTGTCAGCCCGAAGAACCATTTTCTCACTGGCTAAATGGATCATCTAAGGGTTGTCTGTTTTGAAACTACAGGAAAGTCAGGAAAGTGGTCAGGAAAGTGTCCCGCTAAATATTTAGTCCCTCAAGGGAGTACGCAACAGCTCACAGGCAAGTTCAGTTCAGGTTTAACAGTACCCAATGGCTTATGAGGGTCCAGTACAAGACAGTAGTCATGAAAGAGACATGGTGGTGTCTGGGGGGAAAATACATATTTAAATTGCACAGTGAAGTGTTCTTACAGCAATATGCAGTGCATCTTGAAATACAATAAAGATGGTCACTCATTGGTGTCATTCCTGTATTTTGGTACGCCACTGGATTATGGAACAGCATGTTAGTTATCCTAAATGCATTCTTAATTTATTAATCTGGTTTCCAAGTATTTTCCCTGTTTATGTTTATGATTTTCAGCATAGCCTTTTCTTATGCTAGTTATTCTAGCCTGAATGATGCACACAGATCTCAGACAGAGCTTAATGTTTTTCTCTACCTGTTTAGCTTGTCACTGTGTTTTGCTGACTGAAGTCTAGAAATAAACTATTGAACATGTCACTGTTGAATATGTTTGATTCGTCATTTATTTGTGTAAAACTCTGTTGTGTCACTGAGGCTTCCAAAGTGGTTTAAATCCTTCGAGGAGTATGCAAACAAAACATCTTATTACAGAACCCAGACAATGGGGACCTCGTGCTGAGCTGTGTATGTGTGAGTGACTGTGTGTGTAAGTGTGTATGTGTGTGTGTGTGTGTGTGTGTGTGTGTGTGTGTGTGTGTGTGTGTGTGTGTGTGTGTGTGTGTGTGTGTGTGTACATATATGCTTGTAGTCTGTTTGTGTGAGTGTGTGTATGTCTAGTGTTTATGTCTACATGTAGTACGAGTTTGTGTGTGTGTGTGTGTGTGTGTGTGTGTGTGTGTGTGTGTGTGTGTGTGTGCCTGCTGGGCTGCGTGCTCTTCTCTGGGACATGAGGGGGAGAGTGTCTCCCACGCACGATGCCCCAGCGCTGGAACAGCAGCTCAGCTCCTCACCACTGGAGGACCACAGGGACGCACACATTCCAGCACACAACACAACTTCAAAGAGCCACCACTCATTTAGCCACACTACACAGGAGAAATTACATGATGGATGCCTATTTGATTATTTCATCTCCTCTGGTGAGAAGTGTGTGTGTGTGTGTGTGTGTGTGTGTGTGTGTGTGTGTGTGTGTGTTGGAGGGAAGTTTTGTGCAAAACACACGCAGACACACTCATTCACATATGATTATTAACGTAAATACATACACAAGTACATTCACACACACACACACACTCTCTCTTTCTCTCTCTCTCTCTCTCTCTCTCTCTCTCTTTCTCAGACACAGGCTGGGTTCCTCTGGCTTGTGTGTGCTGTGTGTAAAAGCACCCTGCTGCCCATTTGAGCCAGGGGTGTCTGCTGTTATGGGGATCACCTTACTGCCATTGTGATGGAGGGCCTGTGTGCTCTCATTAACATCACCCAACACAGACTGAAATACCATCTACTGTATCCAGTGACACACACACGCACACACACACGTAGTGCAGTCACAAGGACACACAAACACATATGTATATAGTCACACACAAAGGCCCATGGTTATCTTGCCCCCACACACAGTATGGAGGATGGTAAGAGAGGCAAAACATTCCATAAGAAACACTGATGAAGAGTTATAAAAAAAGGTATCATCTTGGGGTCACTAAGTCCCCCCCAAAATCTTCAAGTCCTCACTGCTAATAGAAACTAATAGATTATTTAGAGGGCATGCCAAGTAAAAGCCTTTCCAGTCATTGAATTAGAAATGTAAATGGCAGGAGTTACTGAATGGTACAGTGGCTTTGTCTGGAATTGTGGTTTATTGTCAGATGGAATGGAAATTGCATTCTTTGGCAAGAAACACTTTAGGTGGGTTTGACATACATAGATGAATGGCAATACTGAAAAGACCCTCATTCCTAATGAGAATTATAGTGGAGAGGCTGTGATATTGTGGGGCTGCTTTTCTTTTCAAAGGCCATGGGAATCTTTTTAAGGTGTGTGGTATCATGAACCCCAAGAAAAACCTAAACATTTTCAATGTAAATCTCTCAATCTCTGCCAAGACCCTAAAAGTGGGTCATGAGTGGATCATTCATCACATATCAATGAGCCAAATCAAAACAAAAATGTTTTATTAAACATAAAATCAAGCTTCTGCCATTACCATCTCAGTCCTCTGATCTAGGAAGACAGTGGGGTGAGTCAAAGAGTGGACCTAGGAATATGGACGATCTTGGGAGATTTTGTAAAGACAAATGGTTTTCATTCCCTTGGTTTGTATTCTCCAACTTTATGGGATGTCATGTGTTTTTGTTAAACATATTTATTTCTTTATGAAATGTTCCTTTTCTCAGAATAAATTAGCTTCCCTTCAAGGTTGGATATGTCCTTATTATTGTCATTGTGAGACTACAATAAATCACCAAATTATTATTTGTATACCTGTTTTAGTCAACTGTGCATCAAGATAAAGTCCTGTTGTAGAGAGTTTGGTATAGTTTGGTTTCACAGGCATTTCCATTCTCACCACAACTGACTCTGTGTCACAACATTCATGTTTCCATTAATGGGAAGTGAACAGGGAATCATCACCAACTTGCTAACCCTCCAAAACCTCCTGGATGTCCCCTTTTCAAGCCTGCGTCTACCTTCCTCTCCTATCACATACCTGCACCTCCATCTGCTCGGCTTCCTGACAGGTGACAGCAATGGAACACTGATTGGATAGCCTCTGCTAGCTGGATGTGTGTGTCTCTGTGTGTGTGTGTGTGTGTGT